>NC_091326.1:25248902-25319443 GCF_038502225.1 Cherax quadricarinatus
CATCGTTAGCAGCACTGAGAAACAGTTTAAAAGTTATCTCTCTGGTAAGCCTTTTATAATTAAAATTGACTACAAATCCTTGCAGTATTAAAGGATCCACTCTCGGGTTATTAAAATAAATCCAGGTATTATAATAATATAAGTTCCAAATAGTATACTTTGTTGCTGCCGCAAATTGCTTTTCAGATCGGCTGAAATGATGCTCAGCTGGTTAAGTTCTTTTAATAATCAGAGAGCACAGTTTCCCCTTTACTTTAGTAGCTTACAAACTGGGTTAAGAGAGTTCTCGTCAAAGAAAAGGGTAGATAAACCATACCTCCGACCGGGATTGAACCCGCGGTCATAGAGTCTCAAAACTCCAGCCCGTCGCTTATGGTTTGTTTGCAATCGTGTCATTACGATTTCTTGAGTCAAAAGGGTAGATAATGAGACTACATTCGTGTGAATGTTCCCCGACTGTCAAGGTCTTAGGGGCAAACTATGGCATTATGCAGTGATGGAATTCTTATTTTATGCTGTTTCGTCATCTGCAATCTCTCTGCTTTACTCTAAGGGGTTTATATTCTGTCCTGACATTTTCTTTCCTCAAGAGAAGTGACTTTTGTTTCCTCACTTCAGCTCCTCCCTCCTTGAAGTTTACTCCTTAGTTCAAGTCTTTGTCCCTGCAGAGAGGCTGGAAATGGGACTTATTTTTGGGGGGGGCTAGAAATATGCAGCCTAGAACTGACAAGGTCCTGGACGAGTTTCATACGTACTGTGTACATAATATAATGTGAGCGGACCTCTACATAGCTACTCAGACATTTTGAAGGTGTCGGAGCAACCTTTGGTTATCTCCACTTCCTGGCCAACCTTCAGTAACTCATTAACTGGGCTGCCTGTGACATCTTGGAACTCGACCTACATGTTTAGTACAGTTTCATCACCTTGTGGAGCACGTCAGCAATTGTCTCTGACATCTATGTCCCCAGAACCATCTCCACACAGTGTACTCGCTTCTCTGGTTAACTTATATCCATTTTTAGCTTCGCTTTATCCGTTGTTTTATTTTTTTTTAAGTTATATAACTAAGATATTGTTAAAATTATCAGAAAAAATTATTGCACCCTTCCTCTTATTTACATTTTCTGATTATAAGATTATTTTTCAATTAATATTTTCCACAGGGAAACCCATCAGATCTATTTCCCCCCGACATATATAAATCGTGTGCTTTATTACATGTATTAATCAATTTTATATTGCAACAGTTATGTTCCTTAATAGCAAAAACGAAAATATTTTCCATTTTAGTATTATCTATTTTACTGACTAGGTTGGATGTACTTATACAACATTTCTATGCTGGCAGAAGCGGAGTTATCATTGGCTGTAATTACTACTACTTCACTTCTTACGCCAGTCTGCCAATTATCATGGACTGTGTATTATGTTCCTGGCATTAATCTAGGCCATTGAAGTGAATAACACTATCACAATAACGAGCCTGTTTACTGACAATAATAACCGAGTTAATTTACAAAGGTTTTACACCAAGGTGAACACACAAGATTAACAAGACTTCAGTAGGTAGATCCAGGAATGTTAACTGGTAAACTAACATTCTACAACCATTTATTTATCCACGTCTAAGAAAAAGTGGGTTACATAAGTATAATTGAGCTGCCATATATTTACGTCAAACTGTGTTTTACTTGTCTCAGGAAACAATATAAAATTATTTATCTGCACACACTTGAATAATCATTACTGTAGTGGAGAATAAATAATGTCCCAGGTAACAGAATAACAAGTTTGTGATCCAGCCGAGGATGTGACTACGTTTGTTATAAAATTGGTAAATAAGTATATTCAGGGTTAGTACAGCACCTTAGCCAGTCAGTCCTGCACTACCCACACAAACACCCACCTTGAGAGACAAGGTCCATCAAGACAATATACACAGTTGCCTCTCTCACCTACAGAGATGTGTAGTAATACAATACGTACGTATCACACTGGAAGCGGACAGCAGAGAAAGGCAGCAGACGGCAACTGAGTGACAACCTTGAATGACAAGTTTACGCTGTGCCAGACTTCTCGACAGAATTATCAAAGTGGAGGCAATCAAGGAACAGCAGCACACAACCTATCAGAGCAAACAATTACCGCCTACTGAGATCAGTAGCGTGGTAACCTTGTCAAACTCAAAGTCATTCTCCAGAAGTGAGCGAACTACAGAGCAATGATACTCATTTATTGAGACAAATTACAGATAAGAAATTAAAAATACTAAAATAGAATGAACAGAAATGACAAAGATAAAGGTGACCCAACTTATCGTATACAAGCACTGATTCACACACTTCAGGATAGTGACACCCAGGTGTTACTGGTGAGTTATTGACTTCGGTGAGCCAGTCTCGTCCACTTCACACATAGCAGCCTTAAATTACATTAATGTACATGTTGCAGGTAATCTTATAACATCACACTAATGCCAAAAATATTACCATAAATTTTTCAGTAAGGATATGGAAATAGTATAATGGTACTGAAATGAGACTTTCATGTGAGTATATCAAATGTTGGGTAATATGTCAACCATGATTGTCTGACCTTCTAGCCTGCAGCTGCCTCTCTCTCTTACCTACCAGCTTTGATAGAGGCAGAAGCTCTTTCCTAGCAGCAACAGATGAAGCAGGATCTTGTCTAGCCCGGTTCTTGTACTACTTTATGGTTTGTGATGCAGACTCACTTGTGATCACGTTGGTGAGGGAAGATAAACATTTTATCCTCTGTGGAACAATGCTTCCAGAGATTTACATAAGAATTGACGACATGACATATTTTTGGTATGTGTTGAGAGAATCATTATGATCCACGTTCCCGGTATAACTCTTGATCTAACTACTTCAGATTTGCATATACGTACTGTGGAGGATGGGGTTTTGAAGATAATAAACTCATATTTGGTAATTCGGGATCTTTGTGACCTTTCGAAGGATAAGTTATCTTCCCCGTTAGGTTGTGATTATATCTGTGTCCTGCCTTGCTGGTGTATTGTTTACGGCTGTTTCAAACTGCCCATTGCTGTTCGGTGATCTGGTTGACTCGTTGTTAAAGCAAGCAGTGTATTACGCACACAGGCAAGAATGACCTGTGAGACCTGGTCGTAATGGGAATATGGAACAAACAAAACTCAGCAGTAGACTATTAAATATATTTGCATTCACCAGGTGATATATACAGATGTACACTATGTACAATATGTGCCGATATAATAGCAAGTGCACACCACGGTGACAGATGGCAAAGCAGAAGCAGAGAGAGTGCACCGTACTCACCCAGCAGTCTGTCAATGTTTACTACATGTGAACCACGTTGCTTCAGCTTAGGAGGGCTTGCCTGTGATTGGTCAATGAACCAAGGTACTGATTTAACGACGGGTACCTTACTGATCATTAAACCCTTAGCACCCTGTTCACTGGATGGGAGGGAGACTATATAGGAGTGTGACATACGCCGAATATAATGTAACATACTCTAAGCATGCCATACAACGATTTCTATTCGCTGACTTCTCAACCTGATAAATTAGACACATGTGTAACACTTGGGTATCTTTAATGAGGAAACGTTTCGCCACACAGTGGCTTCATCAGTCCATACAAAGGAAAATGATAAAGAACAGGAAGAGAATGAGGTAATCAGTCCCTCAACCTTGAGTCGATGTGGTCAGTCCATCAATCTTGAATATAATACAGCATATGAGCGGAGAAGTGGCTTATATACCGTAGGCAGGAGAGGTGCAGCAGTCGTAGGTGGTGTCACATTTGACCAGTGTGGAAGTAGGTCGTGCCCAAGGGTTAGGCAAGTGAAGAATTCCCAAGTATTAAGATCCCAAGATGTTGCTGTGTCAGACAGGAATGTAGATGAATGGTTCAGAGAACCGACAACTTGATAAATTAGACACATGTGCAACACTTGGGTATCTTTATTAAGGAAACGTTTCGCCACACAGTGGCTTCGTCAGTCCATACAAAGGAGAATTTTTTTTTTTTATATTTTATTTAAAACCAACAATATACAATAGACAAAAGGAAAAACCATAAAGATGACAATATATGAACAATAACTGAAAAAACATTACATTAGATATTGAAACATTAACGAATAACATAACAATATAACAAATATGATCACCATTACCTACATATAAAATCAGATACCGAAGCTTAAAATTGTCCTAAACTAGCTACATGTGGATAAGTTAACTTTCGCAAAAACATGCAAACCTATATTAACTCTTCCTCAAATTAATCATCCTTGCTCTTAATTTACACTAGAATAATAAAATACAAGTATAATAAAGAGCAGTTTGAATCAAAGAACATTCCACAATTATCATAAATTTACCCTAACCTAAGCCTAGTATTTCATCTGTATTATAAATGTCTAATCAACACGAAAATTTTACCACATTCCCCTAACCATATTTGTTGGTGTACATAATACAACCTTGTATTACCATAAAGAGAAAAAAAGAACAATAAAAAAGGAAAACCCATTCTTCACCTTCAAAATCAGACTTCAATTTACCATTAGGTACATACATATAAATAAGTATATAAGGTATGTTGTCTAATTGAACACAATCACTTACAACGTCAGTTATAATATTACGTCAACTCAACCACGAATAATTCATCCATTCTTACAACTTCAAGGTTCGTAAAACTCTTAAACTACATACATAGTATTACCACCATCTAGACAAATTAAAAAGAAAAACAATACTCAAATATATCAAAACACACTATGCTTCTATTGGCACCAAATCAATTGTGCTTACAAAAATACATTGTAAATTAAACTGAAACATAAAAAGCCATTTTGACATTTACACATTGTATCAAAATCATAAATGCGCATAGAAAATATGTATTGAATATCATTGAAAATGTTCATGAGAAAAACCATTAAAGGTATATACAAGAAAGTAAACATACATACAATACATACATATACATATATATATATATATACATACACCTACATACATACATACACCTACATACATACATACACATACATACATACATACACATACACACACATACAACACATGCATATATATACACACATACACATACATAGTTATAAGTCGATAATTCCAAATATAACTGTATTGTACTTGACACACTCGGAACAAATAATGTTAAAATTGCACCCCAGACATACCTCATATAACATTCATCAAACTCATCATGCTACCGCCCATTCTAGGAAACCAGCCCATTTCATCCCCCTTACCTGCCTTTCAACTCCCGTAAATCCCGTAAAGTGAAATTCCTATAACCCTCACTTAAATCCCTCTCCCATCTCCCCCCATACACCTCCTTATTTCTACACTTTGTCCTATAAAAAGTTGCTGTTAATGCATTAATTCTTTCACACACGTTCGCTCCTCTCATAGCCCAAGACATATAAATATAATCTGTAATTATATACCCTACCGCATTCTCTACCATCTGATTCACCCCACCTATGTCTAAGCTTAAAACCCTCAACACCTGCAAACCCCCCCCTCCCACTAACCTGATTACCTTACCCAACCAAACCCTTATTAGTTCAATACATTCGCAAAAATACACTATATGGAAAACAGTCTCCCATCCACCACAAGCCTTGCATATCCCATCCTCCCGTATTCTCTTATGGAATAAAACCATTCCAGACGGTAAGATCCCATGTAAAAATCTATACATTACTTCTCGTACTTTAGGTTTTAAACGTAATTTGTTCAAACGCCCCCAGATATTACGCCAATCATACATCGGATAAACACCTTCTACCACTGCTACCACTGCCTTACCTTCCACCCCATCAAGGTTTCCCAATTTAATATGTGAAGGATCGCTCATGTTTATGATGACCCGTAACATTGCCTCACCTATTATGAACTCCCTACCCACCCACCACCGTTGCATATCCTGACGTATCTTATGAAGTCCGCCTTCCCTCGCCCCCCCCCCCCTCCCGCTTATAACTACGTTTCAAATACACACTCATAATCCTCTTTTCAACAGCTATAAGACCCAGCCCTCCACGGCCAACCGGGAGTGTGACAACCGCTCTACCTAACCATTCGCTTCCAGTACCCCAAATGAATCTAAAAACGCGCTTTTGTAACCTTTGTATCTCACTACGAAGTATCGGATATATTGCTGCTACATGCCAAAGTTTACTATATAATAGGACATTCGTTGTAATTACTCTTTGATGCAAAGTTAAGTGTGCAGCTCGTAAACCACTGAGGCGCTTCAGTACACCATCTACAATACGCACTGAATTTATTTGTTGTGCTAACTTGATATCACTTACATAAACGATCCCACATATCAGTAATTGGTCCACCTTTTTCCACCTTTCAACTACTTCACATTCCTCACTTAACCTATCTCCAAGATCCATATACTTCGTTTTCTCCTTATTAATTGACATGCCAGAAGCCTTTTCAAAAACATTTACTAACTTTTCCACCCGAGGCAAATCCCTGTTACCACTTACTAAAATCGTTGTGTCATCAACATATCCAACAATGCCAGCCCCCCCACCCCTTTCGTCACCTACCCCATTTGCTACCAATAAGACCCTAATTCCTCTATAAAAGGGATCCTGTAAACACGCAAAAAATATTTGTGAAAGGGGACAACCTTGACGTAGACCCCTGCTCATCTGAATTTGTTCTCCTAACCTTCCATTTACCTGCACCCGCAAGGATGCATCTTGATACATTAATTTGGCCCATGATATAATTTCCTCTCCAAACCCCTGCCATCTCATAATCTTCCATAACGCTTCCCTTTCTACACTATCATATGCCGCCTCCCAATCTATAGCCAACACCCCCCCCCACTCCCAATTTTACTCTTTCTTCAATAAAACTTCTAATCAAACCATGCCCGTCATACATAGACCTTCCCGGCACCCCATATTGTCCCTTATCGATCACTTTACCCAGGACCTTTTTTATTCTGTTAGCTAAAATTCTTGCAAAAATCTTATAATCACCACACAATAACGAAATAGCACGATAGTCTTTAACTGTTAATGGCTCACCTTTAGGCACTAAAACGACCACAGCCATCCGCTGCTGTGCCCCTAAAACCCGATCCCGCTTAATGATATTGAATAATCTTACCAAAAATTCTTTTAAAACGCTCCAATTTTGGAGATAAAAGTCACTGGGCAACCCATCAATTCCTGGTGCCTTTCCTAATTGCCCCCCGGATAAAGCTACCCATGTCTCGCACTCCGTTATCGGCCCTTCCAAAACGAATCGATCATGCTCTGTCAACTCACACTGCACAAACCTTCCAATTGACTGTAATGCTATTTCACTTATTCCCACACTTTGCGTTTTCAACTTAACCCAAGCATCAATATACCCACTCATACCCTCAGTCGTCGTCAACACCTGGTCCACTTTATACCCTTGCATACCTACCTGAACATTCAACCCCATTAACTCCATTGCCTTGCGACGTGTGTGTTGACTCCGCAACACACACGCCGACGGCCGATCTCCCCACAAAACCTCCTCAATCCCGCCCTTAAGCCTTTCCCCATCAAACCTCTCATTTTGTAAATTCCGGATATTTTCCTTCAAACTTTCAATTTCAATAACAGGATAATTAGCATTAATTTGTGCATAACATTCGCGCAACTGCCCCTCTAAATATTTTTGAAAACCGTATTGTAACTGATTATATCTCTTCCCTCGATTAATATAATATTCCTTAATACGTTTTTTAGCTATTGTTTCCCACCAATTAACCATGGCAACATCCCCTGGTGCTTCTACCACTAAACGATCCCACATTTGTCCAAAAGACAAAAGACTATCCTCTTCCTTTAATAACTTTACATTCAATTTCCAAAATGATGGACCCCTCCGAGGCACACCCTCAATATCCACATCTATTACCACTCCTCTATGATCGGAAAAAACCACATCTATCACATCCACCCTCCGCACAGTAACCGCACTAGGCACGTACATTCGGTCCAACCTCGCCGCATAACCTCGTTTAATGAAGGTATGCTCTACCATCCCTCCCATCCCACACACATCCTTTAACCCCACCCCGGTCAATATATCCCCCAATATACCCAAACAACACCCCGCACCTCTGGGCTCCACATCTTTACGACGTATCACGCAGTTCCAATCTCCGCCTATTATTGCAACATTCGGTAAACCACGTAAAAAATAGACCAGCACGTCCCGAACAAATTTAGTTTTAATACTCACGTCACCCTCAGCCGGACCATATACACATACTAAACTAATGGGAACCCTACCCCAAGTTCCATCCACCCTAATTACCCTCCCGCATATTCGTCTCTCAGCCATTGAGTAGAGAGGACGTGTTCTACACTGCTGCCCTCTATAGCTGTTCGGTGGCAGTTTCATTTTCTCAACATGGCGCAGGCAGCCAGACGCCGCGTCAACACTGTGTGTTTGGAATTAACTCGTGGGGCAGTGCTTGGACCATCAATGGCGATATTATTGCCAGCGATAATCCGAGACACCTATGGTATCGCCAACGAGGATTTGTGCGGTGTAGCGATGAATGGTGTGACAAGAATCTTTGTAAAGTTTAGCTCAGCTCAAGTTTACGAGAATGTTGTCGACAAGTATCAAGAGGTCAATCTGGTGGTTAACCAGACTGTGTCTGTGAAGCTACACGATGTATCCCGCCATTATACATGGGTAAAAGTGAGAAATGTACCCTTTGAGGCTGATGCGACTGATATACGTGCTGCCCTGAGTAATTACGGCACCATACACATGGCTACAGCAGGGAGGTGGCCTGATGGCCCATATGAAGGACTACCTGAGGGAACTTTTTCGGTAAAAATGACATTACGACATCCAATCCCTTCATATGTGATCCTGCAAGACTTCAGGACTCAAGTTTTTGTGACTTATGCAGGGCAACGCCGCACTTGTAGGTTGTGTGGAGCATACGATCATTTGGCGGTGCAGTGTGAAAGGAGACGAGGTGCCAGGGTTGTACAACAGAGCAAGGATTTAGGGGAGGAAGGTATAAGGCAAGATGTGCCTGAAGCGCCTGTGCAACCCTCAAGATTGTCTTGGAGCGAAGAGGTTGAGAGGTCTCTGAACACGGTGTGTGCTACACTCCCGGAAGTGTCGCCTCCTTTGGATGCAGCCCCAGAGGTGGAAACGGCTTCGCGAGAAGAGCAGGCCAATGATGTGGAGACATCCATTGTCTCTGTGTTAGATGAATTATTTACGGAGGACAGCATGAGTCCTGCGACGGCACCATCCCTAGACTTGGGACAGGCTGCGACGGCGGACGTGGATCACGACGTGCAGCTGGTAGTGGAAGCCACTGACGCCTTGCTGAAACAAACGGTGGAGGTGGAAATTCACCAGGATTGCACTATGGACGACGAAATGCAGGTAGAAAGTGTAACACGAAAGCGCTCTGTTACACTTTCAGATTCTGATGATGTGTTAACGCCAGCCCAAAGATCAGGGAAGAAATCATGGGCGGATGTGGCACAGAAAGGGTCCTGTGTACCCAAAGCACAGGGGATGATTAGGAGTGCTTCAAAAGGAGGGGAAGGGAAAATTGGAAACAAAAAATCTAGTGAAAAACATTCAGTGTCGAAAGGAAAACCATCATTGTCGATTTTAAGTGCCTCACAATAAACATTAATGGTTTACGATCTGTACGAAAGTGTGCATGGTTACGTGACTTATTGGTGCGTAATAATGTAGACGTTGTGTTCATACAGGAACACAATCATAAATGTGGTAGTGAATTGCGGATAGAAGGATATAATGTGTACATGGAGAATGCAATTCGGTTGAAAGGTGGCGTTGCCATCATGATCAGGGAGACTAGCCCGTTTGTTGTGAGACGTAGTGAAGGGGGGGAGGGGAGGATAATAAGGGTGGAAGGGCTATGGGGACGGGTGAAGGTGGCTTTTGTGTGTGTGTATGGTCCAGCTGAGAATGATGGGCGTGTAAAAGCAACCTTTGTGAAAGAGGTGTTAATTTATTATTTGAGGTCACTCCCTGAAGTAGCTATTGTAGGCGGGGATTGGAATTGCGTGATCCGGCGTAAGGATGTAGAACCTCGGGGAAGTGGGTACTTTTCAGGGGTATTGGGAGATTTAATGTCAGGGGTGGGATTAAAGGACGTGGTGGGGGGGGGAGAGGTTGAGCATACTTTTGTACGTCGTGGATATGCGGCGCGACTTGATAGAGTGTACGTGTCACGCACCATCGTAGTTAATAGTGTGCGTGTTTTAGATGTGGTGTTTTCTGATCATAGAGGAGTTCTTGTGGACGCAGGGTGGGAGGGTTTACCTAAGAGGGGTTGTAGTTATTGGAAATTGAATGTTAAATTGTTAAAAGGGGAGGAGAATAGGAAATCTTTTGAGTGTTTTTGGGAGGGTTTGTTAGCAGGGGCTCCTGGGGATAGAGACTTGGTTAGGTGGTGGGATGTGGTGGCTAAGAAACGTATTCGGGATTACTATGTTCGGCTTGGGAGGGAAAGTAATCAATTTTTATATGGGCTACAGGGGTATTTAGAAGGACAGTTACGCAATTGTTATGTGGGTGATGGTGCGAGATACCCTGTGGAGGAAATAGAGGATTTAAAGCAACGTATTAAGGGTTTGCATAATCGATTTGATGGTGCACGTGTGGCTGGAGGGTTGGAGGAGGTTCTCTACGGGGATCGGCCTTCGGCGTGTGCGTTAAGGGGACAGCAGAAGAGGAGGGCAGCCACGGAGATGATGGGATTAACAGTTCAAGTGGGGATGGGAGGGTATAGGGAAGGGCAGGTATTGATGTCGACTGAAGGTATGAGTGGATATATTGATGCATGGTTTAGGTCATATGCACAACATGTGGGTATACGAGATGATGCTTTAAGGGAAATGGGTGGTTATGTGCAATGCGAGCTTGATGGTAGAGATAGGGAGACTTTGGAAGGACAGATTACAGAAGGGGAAATTTGGAGAGCTATAGTAGGTGCAAGTTTAGGTAAGGCACCGGGTGTAGACGGGTTGCCTAATGATTTTTATGTTAAGAACTGGGAAGTATTGAGGAGATTTTTAGTGAGATTGTTCAATGTAATGAAGGAAGATGGGGCAATGGGTGAGCATCAAAGAACTGCTGTTGTTGTTTTAGTGCCAAAGGGTGGACAGACCACGGTAGAAGATTACCGTGCAATATCGCTTATGTGCGGTGATTATAAGTTATTTGCAAGGGTATTAGGGAACAGAATCAAACAGGTTTTAGGTAAAGTAATTGATAGAGGACAATATGGCATACCGGGTAGATCAATGTATGAAGGGCATGGAGCTATTAGGAGTTTTATAGAGCATAGGGGGGAGGGGGGAGGGGGTGTTTTGGCTCTGGATTGGAGAGCTGCTTATGATAGCGTAGAAAGGGATGCATTATGGAGTTTTATGCGTTGGTTGGGTTTCGGGAGGGAAATTGTTTCTTGGGCAAAAACTTTGTATCTGGGTGCAGTTATGAGAATACAGGTTAATGGACGACTAGGTGATAGCATACAGATGGGAAGGGGTTTGCGACAGGGATGTCCTCTGTCGCAAATTTTGTTTGCATGTCTTCAGGAACCCTTTTATAGGGCAGTTAGGTGGAGTATAGCGAGAGCGAGGGTTGGTGTTGCACGTGAAGGGGAAGCGGGTATAGTGGGTTACGTGGATGATACGACTGTCTTGGTGAGGGATGTGAGGGATTTACATAAGGTAGAAAGGGTGATAGACGTTTTTGGTGAGGCTACAGGGATGAAAATTAATGTAGTAAAGTCCAAGTATTTGGATCTAGGGGATAGTGTACATAATGGTGAGACTGTTGAGGGTGGGTGGCGTGTGGTAGATCAGCTGTTGATATGTGGGATAGTGTACATGCGGAATGATAAGGATGCACAAGAGGCAAATTCGAGACGCACCGTGGATGGAGTTTTGAAAAGATTGGGAGGCTTGAGGGCAGAGCAATTATCGTTGCATCAAAGGGTTATAGTCACGAATGTCCTGTTGTATAGCAAGTTATGGCACGTGGTGGCAATATATCCGTTACGACGGTGTGAGGTGCAACGGTTGCAACTGAGGGTATTCAGATTTATATGGGGATCGGGTTGTGACTGGCTAAGTAGAGGGGTGGTGTCGCTTCCCGTTAGCCAGGGGGGGCTGGGGCTTATACCTCTTGAGAAGCGTATGTTGAGTGTGTTTCTGAAAAGGGGGTTTGTGAGGGAGGGGGTGAGGGGGGGAGGCCTTGAAAGACTGCGCATGGATATGCAACGGTGGTGGAGGGGTAGGGATTTAATGTTTGGGGAGGCTATGTTGCGAGTTTTACTAAAGGTAAGGGATCCGAAACAGCTTAAATTGAAGGTTCTTGAGAGGGTGGGGGGTGGGTCTGTGGTGGCGGCAGTTGAGGGGGCATACCCTATGTATGCATGGGGTTCTGTATGGAAATGTCTTCAACAACTACGTGTAAAATCAAGTGTCAGGGAGGTTATGTTTAGGTTTTTACATGGGATCTTGCCGTCTGGGGTTGTGTTATTTAATAGGAGATTAAGGGAAGGTGGGGAGTGCAAAGCGTGTGGATGTCCGGAAACCATTTTTCACGCTGTGTACTTTTGTACTTGTTTAGAAGATGTGAGGGTCTGGCTAAGTAGGGTAGTTAGGTTAGTGGGTGGGGAAGGGTTACAGGTGTTGCGGGTGTTAAGTTTAGATATAGGTGGGGGGAGTCAGCAGGTGGTGAATGCGGTTGCGTATGTGGTCACAGATTTTATTTATATATCTTGGGCAATGAGGGAGGTGGGAGTCGAGGAAAGGATAAGAGTGTTAGGGGCCACGATGTATAGAACAAAGTGCCGCAATAGGGATCTTTATGGGGGAAGATGGGAGACAGCATTTACTGAAGGTTATCGTAGATTCAGGTTGAAGGATTTAAGAGATTTAAGTGTAAAGTAAGGGGTTGTGGCGGGCTAGTTTTCTTGAGTATGGAAATGTGTATAGATGTTAGCGTGTGTGGTATGTTTGGTAATATAATAAATAAGCTTCTTTTGTGATGTGAGTTTGGTCTGGGTAGTTGTGTAAGATATGTTATTCACATTGTTTTTCAGAAGGTATCGAATTTAATATGTAAGTAGTGATGTTTACACTACATGATTGTGTGTATAATGTGTGAGAGGGTACATCTCACAGTATTTGTGTGTTTGATGGTTTGAGGTGACACAAGGCATGATCTACGTATGTCTGGATTCTCCTTTTGTCCTCAAAGGTGTTATACAAAGATAGTCTGTGGTGTATGTGATGTGTAGGTTTATATGTATTCAACACATGCTTGTTGTATGTTCCCTTTCGTTACTTTGTTTTCAATTGTCATTTCAATGTACTTTGTATAGCATTATACAACGGTATCGTTCTTTACCATATGAAGTAATTTTTTTAGACGCATTCTTTTTGTGTCTGAGATTGTTGTATACGGGTTTAAGTGTAAATGTAATGAGTCGGTTTTGAGATCTATGCTCTTTTCTTTGTATGTTTATTTGTATTTTGGTAATGTAAAGCTGTAATGTTACTGATAAGTATGTAGATGTTCTAGTAGGATTATGATGTTAGGTTTTGGTTATTGATTAATGAGAAGGCTGGAAGTAACTGTTACATTTTCTTGTATATATTATTTTCAATTGTATGAGTCTTCGTCATATGTCATGTTAAATGTAAAATTTATATGGAAGTTAGGTTTTGAGTCATTGAATGTTTTTGTCAGTTCATGACCCTGTTACGGTGTTTATTTGCAGCTATGTTATTGCCGTTAGTTATTATTGTATGTTATACAGATATATCTTGCAAGTATATAGGTGCAATCCATTTGTGTTAGTTTATTATGTGTTTGGTTTTCTTATGTCAATGGCCGAACCTTCAGGATTGAGATCCATACTGTTTCCTTTTATTTTTATATTTATGTATACTGTATTGGTTATAAATAAAATATAAAAAAATTACCCTCCCCTCCCCCCCTTCACTACGCCTTACTATAAACGGGCTAGTTTCCTTTACCAAAATGGCAGCCCCACCTTTCAAACGTGTCGCATGTTCCATGTACACATTATAACCACTCATATCCAACTCATAACCAGGCCTAAAATTATGTTCCTGTAAGAATACCACATCCACACCAAGTCGCACCAAATACTCATTAAACCACTTAAGCTTCCTCTCAGCTCTCAACCCGTTAATATTTATAGTAAAACACTTGAATTCAACAAATGGGTTTTCCTTTTGTCCCCGGCATTGACTTTACCCCAGTTCGTTTTGCAACACCTCTGTCCCTCCCCCCTTTGTTGGGAATCACCTTTGCAATCCCTTGATCCTTGGGTTCACCATTCCCTCTCTTCTGTACCTCCACCCAAGACTTTTTCCCAGGGCGTTGGGCAGGAGTTAGCACATCATCAGAATCCGATGATGCTGCAGTCCTCTTTCGTGTCCCGCCCTCCACCTGCATTTTGACTTCAGAAGCACCGTCCTGATGCACCTCCACCTCTACTGCATGCACCTTCAATCCTGTAGACTCTCTCGTCGACAAACCGTCATCTTCTGCCATACCATCATTCACATCCTTCCCCAGAACTGAGCCTGGGTCTTCCACCTGATCTAGGACCGATTCCTCTAACAAGTCATCCAACGCCTTTACCAAAGACGCCGCCACTTCTTCACCCATATTAGGTAGTCTCTCCTCAAAAACCTTATGTATGTCCAATGACTGAGATTCTCCTTGTAGCGTTACAACTGGCGATTCCAGCTCCTTTTCTTTGTCTACCTCCTCACTCCATGACAACCGTTGTTGGGGCGGTGTAGCAAGAGACTGTTCTCGCTCATCGCCAACCTCGTCCACTGGCTGCTGTTGCTGCTGTTGCTGTTGCTGCTGTTGCCGTTGCTGTTGTGCCGGGTACCCACTTCGTTTCTCACACTGCGCCGCGATGTGGTCATATGACCCACATAGCCGACACGTACGTTGTTGCCCCGCATACGTTACATAGACTTGAGTCCTTAATTCTTTCAACACAATATATGAAGGAATAGGGTGCCGAAGAGTCATTTTAACTGTATACGCGCCTTCCAGCGCACCTGCATACGGTCCAGTTGCCCATCTCCCTGCTGTGGCTACGTGAACCGTCCCGTAAGTACGCAGTTCACTGGTAATATCAAAATCAGTCGCCTCAAAAGGCACATTCCTGATTTTCACCCAGGTGTAATGTCGAGATACATCATGAAGTCTCACCGACACAGCTGTATTAACCTGTATGATGGTCTCCTGATACTTGTCGACCACTGCCTCGTAGACTTGTGCAGACGTCATCTTAACGAAGATTCTTGTCATTCCATTTAATGCGACACCACATATCTCCTCATTTGCTATACCATAGGTATCGCGAATGATCGCTGGTAATAATAAATCCATGTTGGATCCTGTGACAGCACCACGGATCATCTCAATGCAGACAGTGTTGATTCTTCTTCTGCTATTCAGCGCCATGTTGGAGAAAATAAAGTTTCCACCAACCAACGCTAGGGGCAGCTCAATCAGGTAAACTGCGCAAAACAAACTCAAACAGGAGCGTCTGCGCAGCTCGTCCACACGGCTTGGAGGCGATGAGGACAATGCAAAGGAGAATTGTGAAGAACAGGGCACGACCTACTTCCACATTGAACAAATGTGACACCACCTACGGCTGCTGCACCTCTCCTGACTACGGTATATAAGCCACTTCTCCGCTCATATGCTGTATTATATTCAAGATAGATGGACTGACCACATCGACTCGAGGCTGAGGGACTGATTACCTCATTCTCCTCCTGCTCTTCACAATTCTCCTTTGTATGGACTGATGAAGCCACTGTGTAGCGAAACGTTTCCTCAATAAAGATACCCAAGAGTGTGTGTGTAATTTATCAATATGACGGTTCACTGAACCATTCATCTACAATCATGTTCCAGTAATATTCAATTTATTTCAATATAAATACATTCCCTAGAAATCTTATAAAATAATCAAGTTAAAATTGCCAGTCTTTCTATAAGTCTAAGTCTGTTGTTCAATAGCCTCCATTTGTATGTTTATTAAGCGTAAGGACCTGCTCAGTGAAGATGATGAATCATAATTTACAAGTGTTTCAAACCTGACACAGCCAGCTGCCAAGGAGGTCCCAGTGACCTTCCAGGACACTGTGCTACGTGGGAGGCTCTAGAGGTTGACTTCCCAGGACACTGTGATACGTGGGAGGCTCCAGAGCTTGACTTTCCAGAACACTATTCTACGTGGGAGGCTCCAGAGGTTGATTTTCCGGGACACTATGCTACGTGGGAGGGTCCAGAGGTTGACTTCAAAGGAAACTATGCAACGTGGGAGGCTCAAGAGGTTGACTTTCCAGGACACTATGCTACGTGGGAGGCTCCACAGGTTGACTTCCCAGGACACTGTGATACGTGGGAGGCTCCATAGGTTGACTTTCCAGGACACTATTTTACGTGGGAGGCTCTAGAGGTTGACTTTCCGGGACACTATGCTACGTGGGAGGACTTTCCAGGACATGCTACGTGGGAGCTCCACAGGTTGACTTCCCAGGACACTGTGCTACGTGGGAGGCTCCAAAGGACTTTCACACGTGGGAGGCTCTAGAGGTTGACTTTCCGGGACACTATGCAACGTGGGAGGCTCCAGAGGTTGACCTTCCAGGACACTGTGCTACGTGGAAGGCTCCAGAGGTTGACTTTCCAGGACACGGTGCTACGTGGGAGGCTCCAGAGGTTGACCTTCCAGGACACTGTGCTACGTGGGAGGCTCCATAGGTTGACTTTCCAGGACACTGTGCTACATGGGAGGTTCCAGAGGTTGACTTTCCAGGACACTATTCTACGTGGGAGGCTCAAGAGGTTGACTTCCCAGGACACTGTGCTACGTGGGAGGCTCCAGAGGTTGACTTTCCGGGACACTCTGCTACGTGGGAGGCTCCAGAGGTTGACTTTCCGGGACACTGTGCTACGTGGGAGGCTCCAGAGGTTTACTTTCCGGGACTCTATGCTACGTGGATAATACTGAGGGAGTTAGGATATTTGTAGTTGTGATGGTGGTGATGATGGCGGTGGTGGTGGTTGTAGTAGTGGTGGTGGCAGCTGTGGCAGTAGAGAGAATAATGGAGTGGTGTTGGCGCCGGTGGTCGTGGTTGGATTGGTGGCATTGGTGGCAGTGGTGATGGTTGTAGCTGGGTTATAATATTGGTGAACGTTGTGGTAGAAGTGCGATATTGGCTGTAGTAGTGGTGGCAGTGGTAGTAGTGCTAGTCGTAGTAGTAGTGGCAGAGTTAAAGGTGTTAGTGATGGTTGCTGTGATAGTAATGATAAGGGTAGTAGTGTAGGTCATGTTAGGGATAGTGATGGTAGTAGCGGTGGAAGTGATGGTGATGATGGTGGTGGTGCTTATGTTGAAGATAGTGATGTTTGTGTTGATGATGGTGGCAGGGGTGGTAGTGTTGTTGATGGTGGCGGTGGTAGCGGTGGTCATAGTGGTGATGGTGGTAAAGGTGGTAGTGTTGTTAGTGGTGGTGGTAGTGCAGGTGGAGGTGGTAGTGATGGAAGAGGTGGTAGTGATGGTAGTAGTAGTGGTGGTGGTAGTTGTGGTGGTAGTAATGGTGGAATTAGTGGTGGTAGTGGCGGCAGTGATGGTGGAGGTGGTAGTGTTGGTAGTGTTGGTGGAGGTGGTTGTGTTAGTAGAGGTGGTAGTGATGGTGCGGGTAGTGGTGATGCTGGTAGTGGTGGTGGGGAAGGAGGTAGTGGTGGTGCACGTAGTGGTGGTGCTGGTAGTGGTGGTGGTGGAGGTGGTAGTGGTGGTGCAGGCAGTGGTGGTGCTGGTAGTGGTGGTAGTGGAGGTGGTAGTGGTGGTAGTAGTGATGGTCGTAGTTGTAGTGCTGGTAGTGCTGGTTGTGAAGGAGGTAGTGGTGGTAATAATGATGGTGGTAGTGGTGGTGCTGGTTGTGGTGGTGTTGGAGATGGTAGTGGTTGTAGTAGTGATAGTGGTAGTGGTGGTGCTGGTAGTGGTGGTGGAGGTGGTAGTGGTGATGCAGGTAGTGGTGGTGCTGGTAGTGGTGGTAGTGGAGGTGGTAGAGGTGGTAGTAGTGATGGTCGTTGTTGTAGTGCTGGTAGTGCTGGTGATGAAGGTAGTAGTGGTGGTAATAGTGGTGGTGGTAGTGGGGGTGCTGGTTGTGGTGGTGGTGGAGATGGTAGTGGTGATAGTAGTGATCGTGGTAGTGTTAGTAGTGGTGGTGGTAGGGGTGGTAGTGGTGGTGCAAGTAGTGATGGTGCTAGTAGTGGTGGCAGTTGAAATGGTAGTGGTGGTTGTAGTGATGGTCGTAGTTGTAGTGCTGGTAGTGCTGGTGATGAAGGTGGTAGTGGTGGTGCAGGTAGCGGTGGTGCTGGTTGTGGTGGTGGTGGAGGTGGTAGTGGTGGTGCAGGTAGCGGTGGTGCTGGTTGTGGTGGTGGTGGAGGTGGTAGTGGTGGTGCAGGTAGCGGTGGTGCTGGTTGTGGTGGTGGTGGAGGTGGTAGTGGTGGTGCAGGTAGCGGTGGTGCTGGTTGTGGTGGTGGTGGAGGTGGTAGTGGTGGTGCAGGTAGCGGTGGTGCTGGTTGTGGTGGTGGTGGAGGTGGTAGTGGTGGTGCAGGTAGCGGTGGTGCTGGTTGTGGTGGTGGTGGAGGTGGTAGTGGTGGTGCAGGTAGCGGTGGTGCTGGTTGTGGTGGTGGTGGAGGTGGTAGTGGTGGTGCAGGTAGCGGTGGTGCTGGTTGTGGTGGTGGTGGAGGTGGTAGTGGTGGTGCAGGTAGCGGTGGTGCTGGTTGTGGTGGTGGTGGAGGTGGTAGTGGTGGTGCAGGTAGCGGTGGTGCTGGTTGTGGTGGTGGTGGAGGTGGTAGTGGTGGTGCAGGTAGCGGTGGTGCTGGTTGTGGTGGTGGTGGAGGTGGTAGTGGTGGTGCAGGTAGCGGTGGTGCTGGTTGTGGTGGTGGTGGAGGTGGTAGTGGTGGTGCAGGTAGCGGTGGTGCTGGTTGTGGTGGTGGTGGAGGTGGTAGTGGTGGTGCAGGTAGCGGTGGTGCTGGTTGTGGTGGTGGTGGAGGTGGTAGTGGTGGTGCAGGTAGCGGTGGTGCTGGTTGTGGTGGTGGTGGAGGTGGTAGTGGTGGTGCAGGTAGCGGTGGTGCTGGTTGTGGTGGTGGTGGAGGTGGTAGTGGTGGTGCAGGTAGCGGTGGTGCTGGTTGTGGTGGTGGTGGAGGTGGTAGTGGTGGTGCAGGTAGCGGTGGTGCTGGTTGTGGTGGTGGTGGAGGTGGTAGTGGTGGTGCAGGTAGCGGTGGTGCTGGTTGTGGTGGTGGTGGAGGTGGTAGTGGTGGTGCAGGTAGCGGTGGTGCTGGTTGTGGTGGTGGTGGAGGTGGTAGTGGTGGTGCAGGTAGCGGTGGTGCTGGTTGTGGTGGTGGTGGAGGTGGTAGTGGTGGTGCAGGTAGCGGTGGTGCTGGTTGTGGTGGTGGTGGAGGTGGTAGTGGTGGTGCAGGTAGCGGTGGTGCTGGTTGTGGTGGTGGTGGAGGTGGTAGTGGTGGTGCAGGTAGCGGTGGTGCTGGTTGTGGTGGTGGTGGAGGTGGTAGTGGTGGTGCAGGTAGCGGTGGTGCTGGTTGTGGTGGTGGTGGAGGTGGTAGTGGTGGTGCAGGTAGTGGTGGTGCTGGTGTGTGGTGGTGGTAGTTGTTGTGGTGCAGGTAGCGGTGGTGCTGGTTGTGGTGGTGGTGGAGGTGGTAGTGGTGGTGCAGGTAGCGGTGGTGCTGGTTGTGGTGGTGGTGGAGGTGGTAGTGGTGGTGCAGGTAGCGGTGGTGCTGGTTGTGGTGGTGGTGGAGGTGGTAGTGGTGGTGCAGGTAGCGGTGGTGCTGGTTGTGGTGGTGGTGGAGGTGGTAGTGGTGGTGCAGGTAGCGGTGGTGCTGGTTGTGGTGGTGGTGGAGGTGGTAGTGGTGGTGCAGGTAGCGGTGGTGCTGGTTGTGGTGGTGGTGGAGGTGGTAGTGGTGGTGCAGGTAGCGGTGGTGCTGGTGGTGTGGTGGTGCTGGTTGTGGTGGTGCTGGTTGTGGTGGTGGTGGGGGCGGTAGTGGTGGTGCAGGTAGTGGTGGTGCTGGTTGTGGTGGTGGTGGTGGAGGTGGTAGTGGTGGTGCAGGTAGCGGTGGTGCTGGTTGTGGTGGTGGTGGGGGTGGTAGTGGTGGTGCAGGTAGCGGTGGTGCTGGTTGTGGTGGTGGTGGAGGTGGTAGTGGTGGTGCAGGTAGCGGTGGTGCTGGTTGTGGTGGTGGTGGAGGTGGTAGTGGTGGTGCAGGTAGCGGTGGTGCTGGTTGTGGTGGTGGTGGAGGTGGTAGTGGTGGTGCAGGTAGCGGTGGTGCTGGTTGTGGTGGTGGTGGAGGTGGTAGTGGTGGTGCAGGTAGCGGTGGTGCTGGTTGTGGTGGTGGTGGAGGTGGTAGTGGTGGTGCAGGTAGCGGTGGTGCTGGTTGTGGTGGTGGTGGAGGTGGTAGTGGTGGTGCAGGTAGCGGTGGTGCTGGTTGTGGTGGTGGTGGAGGTGGTAGTGGTGGTGCAGGTAGCGGTGGTGCTGGTTGTGGTGGTGGTGGTGGTGGTGGTGGTGGTGGTGGTGGTGGTGGTGGTGGTGGTGGTGGTGGTGGTGGTGATGGTGGTGATGGTGGTGGTGGTGTTGGAGGTGGGTGGTGGTGGTAGCGGTGGTGCTGGTTGTGGTGGTGGTGGTGGTGCAGGTAGCGGTGGTGCTGGTTGTGGTGGTGGTGGAGGTGGTAGTTGTGGTGGTGGTGGTGATGATGTGGTGGTGGTGGTGGTGGTAGTGGTGGTGCAGGTAGCGGTGGTGCTGGTTGTGGTGGTGGTGGAGGTGGTAGTGGTGGTGCAGGTAGCGGTGGTGCTGGTTGTGGTGGTGGTGGAGGTGGTAGTGGTGGTGCAGGTAGCGGTGGTGTTGGAGGTGGTAGTGGTGGTGCAGGTAGCGGTGGTGCTGGTTGTGGTGGTGGTGGAGGTGGTAGTGGTGGTGCAGGTAGCGGTGGTGCTGGTTGTGGTGGTGGTGGAGGCGGTAGTGGTGGTGCAGGTAGCGGTGGTGCTGGTTGTGGTGGTGGTGGAGGTGGTAGTGGTGGTGCAGGTAGCGGTGGTGCTGGTTGTGGTGGTGGTGGAGGTGGTAGTGGTGGTGCAGGTAGCGGTGGTGCTGGTTGTGGTGGTGGTGGGGGCGGTAGTGGTGGTGCAGGTAGCGGTGGTGCTGGTTGTGGTGGTGGTGGGGGTGGTAGTGGTGGTGCAGGTAGCGGTGGTGCTGGTTGTGGTGGTGGTGGAGGTGGTAGTGGTGGTGCAGGTAGCGGTGGTGCTGGTTGTGGTGGTGGTGGGGGCGGTAGTGGTGGTGCAGGTAGCGGTGGTGCTGGTTGTGGTGGTGGTGGGGGCGGTAGTGGTGGTGCAGGTAGCGGTGGTGCTGGTTGTGGTGGTGGTGGAGGTGGTAGTGGTGGTGCAGGTAGCGGTGGTGCTGGTTGTGGTGGTGGTGGAGGTGGTAGTGGTGGTGCAGGTAGCGGTGGTGCTGGTTGTGGTGGTGGTGGGGGTGGTAGTGGTGGTGCAGGTAGCGGTGGTGCAGGTAGCGGTGGTGCAGGTAGCGGTGGTGCTGGTTGTGGTGGTGGTGGGGGTGGTAGTGGTGGTGCAGGTAGCGGTGGTGCTGGTTGTGGTGGTGCTGGTTGTGGTGGTGCTGGTTGTGGTGGTGCTGGTTGTGGTGGTGGTGGTTGTGGTGGTGCTGGTTGTGGTGGTGCTGGTTGTGGTGGTGGTGGGGGTGGTTGTGGTGGTGCTGGTTGTGGTGGTGCTGGTTGTGGTGGTGGTGGGGGTGGTAGTGGTGGTGCAGGTAGCGGTGGTGCTGGTTGTGGTGGTGCTGGTTGTGGTGGTGCTGGTTGTGGTGGTGGTGGGGGTGGTAGTGGTGGTGCAGGTAGCGGTGGTGCTGGTTGTGGTGGTGCTGGTTGTGGTGGTGCTGGTTGTGGTGGTGGTGGGGGTGGTAGTGGTGGTGCAGGTAGCGGTGGTGCTGGTTGTTGTGGTGCTGGTTGTGGTGGTGGTGGGGGTGGTAGTGGTGGTGCAGGTAGCGGTGGTGCTGGTTGTGGTGGTGGTGGAGGTGGTAGTGGTGGTGCAGGTAGCGGTGGTGCTGGTTGTGGTGGTGGTGGAGGTGGTAGTGGTGGTGCAGGTAGCGGTGGTGCTGGTTGTGATGGTGCTGGTTGTGGTGGTGGTGGGGGTGGTAGTGGTGGTGCTGGTTGTGGTGGTGATGGAGGTGGTAGTGGTGGTGCAGGTAGCGGTGGTGCTGGTTGTGGTGGTGGTGGGGGTGGTAGTGGTGGTGCAGGTAGCGGTGGTGCTGGTTGTGGTGGTGGTGGAGGTGGTAGTGGTGGTGCAGGTAGCGTTGGTGCTGGTTGTGGTGGTGCTGGTTGTGGTGGTGGTGGGGGTGGTAGTGGTGGTGCAGGTAGCGGTGGTGCTGGTTGTTGTGGTGCTGGTTGTGGTGGTGGTGGGGGTGGTAGTGGTGGTGCTGGTTGTGGTGGTGATGGAGGTGGTAGTGGTGGTGCAGGTAGCGGTGGTGCTGGTTGTGGTGGTGGTGGGGGTGGTAGTGGTGGTGCAGGTAGCGGTGGTGCTGGTTGTGGTGGTGGTGGAGGTGGTAGTGGTGGTGCAGGTAGCGTTGGTGCTGGTTGTGGTGGTGCTGGTTGTGGTGGTGGTGGGGGTGGTAGTGGTGGTGCAGGTAGCGGTGGTGCTGGTTGTTGTGGTGCTGGTTGTGGTGGTGGTGGGGGTGGTAGTGGTGGTGCAGGTAGCGGTGGTGCTGGTTGTGGTGGTGCTGGTTGTGGTGGTGGTGGGGGCGGTAGTATTGCTGTTTCTGATTGTTAGGTTATATAAATTATTTTGTTAATAATTTAATATATTACACTGCAACAGTATTTTTAATATTATCTGGAACTCATTTTCTACGGTGGCAGAAATATGATATTGATTGAGTGAAGCACCACTTGTATACAAGGTAGTCATGTCAGGCAAGCTAGTCATGTCAGGCAAGCTAGTCATGTCAGGCAAGCTAGTCATGTCAGGCAAGCTAGTCATGTCAGGCAAGCTAGTCATGTCTGGCACATGCTGGGTAATATGTCAAGCCCCTCACCACATGTCACCTGCCAGCAGCTGCGATTTTCACTCTCTTGCCCGTCAGCTTTGATAGGAGTAACATTTATTGCCCTCCAGCCTCAAGCAAGGAATATTTTCCTGCCCTTAAGCCATAACTGAAGCTCTTCTACTCCACATCCTCTATTTTATGATGTAGACTTATTTCTTGTAATGTATGGTCTCGTTGTTGAGTCGAAATACACATGTTGCTCTCTGTGGAACTATGTTTCTCTTGCAAAATGGATACAAAGTCAACATAATGATCCCTCTCTAGCACCTAGCTTGCTTCTAGCTTTGTATCAGACTTTTGGTTATCTAGTCCTGTTATCCTGTATCATATGTTGACTACTCAACAGAGTTTTGCAATTGCATTTGGTTGACTGCAAACTAGCCAAGTAAAAGTTGAGAACTTTAATATCATAAAGGTGTTTACGTGGAATAATTTAGAGTAGGGTGCCATCAGTACTTTACATAAGAAAATACGTACAAAATATACTCCTAAACTGTAATATCTTGTGTGAAGCTGTTATGAAATACTCATAAGTACAACAGTAATATATATGCGTGTAAGTATGAGTGTGTGTGTGCTTGGTTGGACTCGCCTTAACATGTTGCTGACACAATAATTCCCTGGAAAAGTTAACTTCTGACCCATATAGGCAATATAACAACTTGCTTTAATAGGTGAATGAACAATTTGTCAAACTGCAATAATGGATGAAGCAACTGTGAACAACACAGTGTCAGGCAAGGAAGGAGACCAAAAATCGCCCCTAATGGAGGACCATCGGTAAGTTCTCTATATAAGACAAAAACTCCCTTATTACAGAAGCTAAGCTCAGCATTTTCCAAATCCTGACGTCGACAGTGTGTAGATGCCAGAACAAGATAGGTCAAGAGTTTAACTCAAGACCAGAGATATAGTGAGTGTCTCGTGACACAACCTTAGAAAACATGAAATTACTTAGTCTAAATAATGCTCTGTGAACAGAGATGCACAGAATTATGAGATATATATTCTAGCTCACCAACGGATATGTACTCTACAGTCTAAATAACACGAGGTGAGGAGAACAGCATTATTCCGGACACATCCAAGAAATGTTGCTTCTCTGAGGTGCTGTGTGTGTGAGAGAGAGAGAGAGAGAGAGAGAGGTTGGTCCTCCAGATGAAGCGTCGGGTGACTTCTACCGGCTTACCACACACCCAGCACTCAAACAAGCAAGCAGGTAGTTTGCAGCATGTGTAGACAATCAAAACTCCTTTCCACAAACAGAGAGTGTAGAGCAATTGTAACATCCTGCCTACATAAGTTAAGTAAATATATAAAAAAATAATATAAAGAAAAATATTTTTGTTTTAGCTTTTAACGAAAACATCAGCAATATAATATTAGATGAAATAGAAAATATGTATTCAATAACTATGGCGTCTTTTTCTGAGGGTGGGGGGAGGGGGCACAGTTCCCATAGGTTTATTTATTAGAATTAGAGTTTTTTCTTTTTTTTACTTATTTTTAATCCGTATCAAACTGTTTTGTGTGTATTATTGCAGTCGGGTTCTGCAACTTGTTGAAATAAGAATAAGTAACTGGGAAGGATTGTGGGACACTTTGGAACACAAATTTTTGTTAACAGTTAAATAAAAACATATTGCTCTCTCTCTCTCTCTCTCTCTCTCTCTCTCTCTCTCTCTCTCTCTCTCTCTCTCTCTCTCTCTCTCTCTCTCTCTCTCTCTCTCTCCTTGCTCACTGTTGTGTTGATCACTGTTGTGTTGATCACTTGTGTTGATCACTGCCGTGTTGATCACTGTTGTGTTGATAACTCCTGTGTTAATCACTGCTGTGTTGATCACTTGTGTTGATCACTGCTGTGTTGATCACTGCCGTGTTGATCACTGCTGTGTTCATCATTGCTGTATTGATCAAAGTGTGTTGATCACTGCTGTGTTGATCACAGTGTGTTGATCACTGCTGTGTTGATCACAGTGTGTTGATCACTGCTGTGTTGATCACAGTGTGTTGATCACTGGTGTGTTGATCACAGCTGTGTTGACTGATGTGTTGAATATTGTTGTGTTGATGACCGTTACGTTGATCACTGTTGTGTTTAACACAGTGTGCTAATCACTGTTGTGCTCATCACTGTTGCGTTGATCACTGTTGTGTTGATCACTACTGTATTGATCAATATTGTGCTGAACATTGCTGTATTTATCACAGTGTGTTGATCACTGTTGTGTTGATGACCGTTACGATAATCACTGCTGTGCTTATCACAGTGTGCTGATCACTGTTGTGTAGACCACTGTTGTGTTGACCACTGTTTTGTTGATCATTGCTGTGTTGATCACTATTATGTTCATCACTGTTGTGTTGAACACTGCTGCGTTCATTACTGCTGCATTGATCACTGTTGTGTTGATCACTTTTGTGTTGATCACTGCTGTGTTGATCAATGTTATGTTGATCACTGTTGTGTTGATCACTGTTACGTTGATCACTACTGTGTTGATCACTGTTGTGTTGATTACTGCTGTGTTGATCACTTTTGTGTTGATCACTGTTCTATTATTCACTGTTGTGTTGATCTCGTCTGTGTTAATCACTGTTGTGTTGATCATTGTGTTGCTCACTGCTGTGTTGATAACTGCTGCGTTGATCACTGATTTATTGATCTCTGTTGTGTTGATCACTTGGGTTGATCACTGCTGTGTTGATCACTGTTGTGTTGATCAATGGTGTGTTGAAAACAGTGTGTTGATCAATTGTGTTGATCACTGTTGTGTTGATCACTGCCGTGTTGATCACTGTTATGTTGATCATTGTTGCGTTGATCACTGCTGTGTTGATCACTATTGTGTTGATCACTGCTGTGTTGGTCACTGTTGTGTTTATCACAGTGTATTGACCACTGCTGTGTTGATCACTCTTAGGTTGATCAGTCTTGTCTTTATCGCAGTGTATTAATCTCTAGTGTCTTCATCACTCTTGTCTTGATCATTGCTGTGTTGCTCACTGCTGTGTTGATCACTATTGTGTTCATCCTTGCTGTGTTGATCAATTCTGTGTTGATCACTGCTGTGTTGATTACTGTTGTGTTGATCAATGCTGCGTTGATCACTGTTGCGTTGATCACTGCTTTGTTGATTGTTGGTCACTGTTGTGTTGATAACTGCTGCATTGATCACTGCTGCGTTGATCACAGTGGCGTTGATTACTATTGTGTTGATTACTACTGTGTTGATCACTGCTGTGTTGATGATTTGTGTTGATCACTGTTGTGTTGATTTCTGCTGTGTTGATCACTGCTATATTGATCACTTGTGCTGCTCACTGCTGTGTCGATCACAGTGTGTTCATCACTGTTTTGTTGATCACTGCTGTGCTGATTACTGTTGTGTTGATCACTGCTGTGTTGATCACTGCTGTACTGATCACAGTGTTGTAATCACTATTGTATTGATGACTGTTGTGTTGATGACTGTTGTGTGATCACTGCTGTGTTGATCACTGTTTTGTTTATCACAGTGTGTTGATAACTGTGTTGATCACTCGCTGTGTTGATCATTTTTGTGTTGATCACTGCTGTGTTGATAACTATTGTCTTTATCACTGTTGTGTTGATCACTGTTGTCTTAATCACTGTTGTGTTGATCATTGCTGTGTTGCTCACTGCTGTATTGATCATTGCTGTGTTGCTCACTGCTGTATTGATCACTGTGTTGATCACTGCTGTGTTGATCACTGCTGTATTGATCACATTGTTGTGATCACTATTGTGTTGATCACTGTGTTGATCACAGTGTGTTGATCACTGTGTTGATCACTGCTATGTTGATCACTGCTGTGTTGATCACTGTTGTGTTGATCACTATTGTCTTTATCACTGTTGTGTTGATCATTGCTGTGATCACTATTGTGCTCATCCTTGCTGTGTTGATCACAGTGTGTTGAGTACTGCTGTGTTGATCACGGCAATGTTGATGACTTGTGTTGACCATTGCTGCGTTGATCACTGCTGTGTTAATCGCTGATGTGTTGATGACTGGTGTGTTAATCACTTTTGTGTTGATCAGTGTTTTGCTCACTGGTGTGTTGATCACAGTGTGTTGATCACTGTGTTGATCACTGCTGTGTTGATCACTGTTTTGTTTATCACAGTGTGTTGTTAACTGTGTTGATCACTGCTGTGTTGATCACTTTTGTGTTGATCACTGCTGTGTTGATCACTATTGTCTTTATCACTGTTGTGTTGATCACTATTGTCTTTATCACTGTTGTGTTGATCATTGCTGTGTTGCTCACTGCTGTATTGATCACTGTGTTGATCACTGCTGTGTTGATGACTGCTGTATTGATCACATTGTTGTGATCACTATTGTGTTGATCACTGTGTTGATCACAGTGTGATCACTGTGTTGATCACTGCTATGTTGATCACTGTTGTGTTGATCACTGTTGTGTTGATCACTATTGTCTTTATCACTGTTTTGTTGATCATTGCTGTGATCACTCTTGTGCTCATCCTTGCTGTGTTGATCACAGTGTGTTGAGTACTGCTGATCAATTGTGTTGATCACAGTGTGTTGAGTACTGCTGTGTTGATCACTGCAATGTTGATCACTTGTGTTGACCATTGCTGCGTTGATCACTGCTGTGTTAATCGCTGATGTGTTGATGACTGGTGCGTTAGTCACTTTTGTGTTGATCAGTGTTTTGCTCACTGGTGTGTTGATCACGGTTGTGTTCCTCCCTGCTCTGTTGTTCACAGTGTTCACAGTGTGTTGATTACTGCTGTGTTGTTCAATCCTGTGTTGATAGCTGCTGTGATGAATCACTGCTTTATTGATCACTGCTGCGTTGATCACTGTTGTGCTGATCACGTTGATCACTGCTGTGTTGACCACTGTTTCGTTGATCACTGTTGTGTTGATCACTGTTGTGTTGATCACTGCTGTGTTGACCACTGTTTCGTTGATCACTGTTGTGCTGACAACGTCTGTGTTGATCACTCTTGCGTTGATCACTGCTGTGTTGATCACTGCTGTGTTGATCACTTGTGTTGATCACTCACGTGCGTTGATCACTGCATTGTTGATCACTTGCGTTGATAACTGTTGTGTTGAACACTGCTGTGTTGATCACTGCTGTGATGATCGCTGCTGGGTTGATCTCTGCTATGTTAATCGCTGCTGTGTTGATCACTGCTGTGTTCATCACTGTTGTGTTCATCACTGCTGTGTTGATCATAGTGTGTTGGTTACTGCTGTGTTGATCACTGCTGTGTTGATCACTGCTTTGTTGATTAATGCTGTGTTGATCACTGCTTTGTTGATCAATGCTGTGTTGATCACTGTTGTGTTGATCACTGCCGTGTTGATCAATGCTGCGTTGATCACTGCTGTGTTGATCACTGCTTTGTTAATCACTGCTGCGTTGATCATTGTGTTGATCACTGCTGTGTTGATCACTGTTGTGTTCATCCCAGCTGTGTTGATCACAGCGTTGATTACTGCTGTGTTGATCAATACTGCGTTGATCACTGCTGTGTTGATCACTGCTTTGTTGATCACTGCTGCGTTGATCACTGTTGTGTTGATCAGAGCTATGTTGATCACTCCTGTGTTAATCACTTTTTCGTTGATCACTGCTATGTTGACCACTATTGTGTTGATCACGGCTGTGTTGACAACTGATGTGTTGATTTCTTCTGCGTTGATCACTGCTGTGTTGATCACTGTTGTGTTGATCACTGCTGTGTTGATCGCTGCTGTGTTGATCGCTGCTGTGTTGATCGCTGCTGTGTTGATCGATGCTATGTTGATCGCTGCCGTGTTGATCTCTATGTTGATCGCTGCTGTGTTGATCACTGTTGTGTTGATCACTGCTGTGTTGATCGCTGCTGTGTTGATCACTGTTGTATTGATCACTGCTGTATTGATCACTGTTGTGTTGATCACTGCTGTGTTGATCACTGCTGTATTGATCACTGCTGTGTTGATCGCTGCTGTGTTGATCACTGCTGTGTTGATCGCTGCTGTGTTGATCGATGCTATGTTGATCGCTGCCATGTTGATCTCTATGTTGATCGCTGCTGTGTTGATCGCTGCTGTGTTGATCACTGCTGTGTTGATCACTGCTGTGTTGATCACTGCTGTGTTGATCACTGCTGTATTGATCACTGCTGTATTGATCACTGCTGTATTGATCACTGCTTTGTTGATCGCTGCTGTGTTGATCGATGCTATGTTGATCGCTGCCGTGTTGAGCTCTATGTTGATCGCTGCTGTGTTGATCACTGTTGTGTTGATCACTGCTGTGTTGATCACTGCTGTGTTGATCACTGCTGTATTGATCACTGCTGTATTGATCACTGTTGTATTGATCACTGCTGTATTGATCACTGCTGTATTGATCACTGTTGTATTGATCACTGCTGTATTGATCACTGTTGTATTGATCACTGCTGTATTGATCACTGTTGTATTGATCACTGCTGTATTGATCACTGCTGTATTGATCACTGCTGTATTGATCACTGCTGTATTGATCACTGCTGTGTTGATCACTGTTGTGTTGATCACTGTTGTGTTGATCACTGTTGCATTGATCACTGCTGTATTGATCACTGCTGTATTGATCACTGCTCTATTGATCACTGCTGTATTGATCACTGCTGTGTTGATCACTGTTGTGTTGATCGCTGTTGTATTGATCACTGCTGTATTGATCACTGCTGTGTTGATCACTGTTGTGTTGATCGCTGTTGTATTGATCACTGCTGTATTGATCACTGCTGTGTTGATCACTGTTGTGTTGATCGCTGTTGTATTGATCACTGCTGTATTGATCACTGCTCTGTTGATCACTGTTGTGTTTATCGCTGTTTTATTGATCACTGCTGTATTGAGCACTGCTGTATTGATCACTGCTGTGTTGATCACTGTTGTGTTGATCGCTGTTGTGTTGATCACTGCTGTATTGATCACTGCTGTGTTGATCACTGCTGTATTGATCACTGCTGTGTTGATCACTGTTGTGTTGATGGCTGTTGTATTGATCACTGCTGTATTGATCACTGCTGTGTTGATCACTGTTGTGTTGATCGCTGTTGTATTGATCACTGCTGTATTGATCACTGCTGTGTTGATCACTGTTGTGTTGATCACTGCTGTATTGATCACTGCTACATTATATTCCTGCTCTTTCACTTGTTAAAGCTGTAAGATCATTAGGTACTTGTTGTAAGTTGTCTTTGGTTCACATTATAATTATTACACATTCTCTTGTGTTTTTAAATTCTCTGAAGATCCAGTTAGTATTGTACATATATTTATAATGGCCAACAATATTTTCTTTTTAATTTTTAGAAGAGTTTTTTGTATACATTGCAGTTCCAAAAATGTTCAATTTGAATATAAATATTTTCCCTAGGCACCTTTTGTTGTTTAACTTTCCTAAGTTTTGTCAGGAAGTTCTGCTTTTTTGAGCTGAAGCTGAAGCCGGTCACCATACCGGTGGCCTGGTGGCTAAATTACGGAGGGCCTGGGTTCGACGATGTGTTACAAGCAGCGGTCTGGGTGTTAGTCAGTCGCATTGGGGGACAAGATGCTAGAGTCCTCGACGCACTGAATCCTGGGTCATAAAAATCCGAACGATAATCAAGTATTCTCTGGCGGGATAATTCCTTAAAACTGATCTGCATTGTAACAATGCGAGCCTCTCAATCACATTGATCCAAGGTGTGGGAGATTTTATCCCAGACTCACACAGTAGTTGGTATTAAGAAATATCAAGTAATTTTTGGAGGTAAAGAATTAGAGCTCGGTCTTGTACACACTATATTATTGTTACGTACATCTGTCTGTTTTCCTTTATCAAAGAAAATGGGGAATTTTCAAATGATCAGCAGTTCTATTTCAATTAAAATAGTTTGGAACAATATATCTTGAATATCAACACTTAATAAACGAATATAATAATTAATGATTACTAATTATTGCCCTCTTGTTGTTCGTTTCACTTTGATAAATTAGACACATGTGCAACTCTTGGGTATCTTTATCAAGGAAACGTTTCGCCACTCAGTGGCTTCATCAGTCCATACACAGAAGAAACTTGAAGAACAGGAGGAGAATGAGGTAATCAGTCCCTCAACCTCATTCTCCTCCTGTTCTTCAAGTTTCTCCTGTGTATGGACTGATGAAGCCACTGTGTGGCGAAACGTTTCCTTAATAAAGATACCCAAGAGTTGCACATGTGTCTAATTTATCAACGTGTCGGTTCTGTGAACCATTCATCTACAATCGTTTCACTTTTCAGGATGTCGAGGTACAATAAGTTGATTAAGTTCTAACTACTTTCATAGTCAAAACATCACAAGTAAAAATTTATGGCCTTTAATATATTGTTCTTAGAACATATCAATAATAAAATATTAAGTTTTCCTCACATACCTTAGAAGTGCGCAATTATATTTACAAATAACTATGTACAGGAACTTAAGGTTTCATTACTAATCACACGAATAAAGTTACTAGTTATTACCCAGAGGTTTTCAGATCACCGGTGAATATATCAGATAGTTGACATTTGACGTAATATACAGATAAGCCCCCCACGAACACATTAAATATAATCTAAGGGAATATGGCTCTGTAACAGCAGAGAACTTCCAAGCAATGCACTTTGAGCAGTAGACCGGCTGTTACTGACTATGGTCCCTGAAACGGTGTCTAGAGCAGCTGATGTCTTACCATCAGTTGTATAACGTGCTGCAGTGTAAAATAGAACAGAATTTATGCACACTCGAGTGCAACCGTCGACTTCTGTACCAGAACCTCTACCATCCACCTCACTGAGTTCCGTTCCTAAGAGTAAGTCGGTAAGCGAACTGGTTAAGTGAGAAGCATACTGTACTGGTAGTGGGTTTGTGTTACCCATCTTTACATACTGTTCAACCCTTAAACTGTCCAAACGTAGATCTACAGTGGGGGAGGAGTGACGTGACATAAGGTAAGTCACGTGACATGTGCTTAGAGGGTGACTGTATTACTCAGAAACTGGCTGTTACCAAATGCTTCACATATCGCACTGTTACACCTAGCCTAAATAATTCTATGTGCATAAATTTACATGATTCCATTTGGTAACTCATATGAGGCCACATAATATTATACAGACAGACTTGATTATTTTAGCTATTAACAAGTTCGCAATATGATATTAAGTGATATCGGCTCTAAGCAATGCATAAGTTGAACAGGCATAACACCATCCCCCCCTCACGACTGCAGGTCGTAATAAGAATTTCAGGTGGGAGTAGCTAGAGATGAAGTTTTATGGGCGAATCGCTCTATATATATCTAGGACAGCTCCAGCCAGAGGGGACATGTGGAATCGCTCTATATACATCTAGGATTCATCTCATACTCCAGCCAGAGGGGACATGTGGAATCGCTCTATATACATCTAGGATTCATCTCATACTCCAGCCAGAGGGGACATGTGGAATCGCTCTATATACATCTAGGACTCATCTCATACTCCAGCCAGAGGGGACATGTGGAATCGCTCTATATACATCTAGGACTCATCTCATACTCCAGCCAGAGGGGACATGTGGAATCGCTCTATATACATCTAGGACTCATCTCATACTCCAGCCAGAGGGGACATGTGGAATCGCTCTATATACATCTAGGACTCATCTCATACTCCAGCCAGAGGGGACATGTGGAATCGCTCTATATACATCTAGGACTCATCTCATACTCCAGCCAGAGGGGACATGTGGAATCGCTCTATATACATCTAGGACTCATCTCATACTCCAGCCAGAGGGGACATGTGGAATCGCTCTATATACATCTAGGACTCATCTCATACTCCAGCCAGAGGGGACATGTGGAATCGCTCTATATACATCTAGAACTCATCTCATACTCCAGCCAGAGGGGACATGTGGAATCAGTTCACAGGTCATCACAGATTGTAAAAATAAAAAAAAAATAATTTGGAAAAGTATATTTTCGTGCCTAAGTTTGAGTGTCCTTTAGGGACGTGAAAGGATGTCAGCAATAACTTTATCCTTCCCTTTTATATAATGTAAAGGAATTGAATAAGCTTGAATTCTTAATGCCCATCTCCAGATTCGGGCATTCTTTGATTTCATAGAATGATAAATGCTAGTGGGCTTTGGTCAGAATAAATCATTATGGTATGAAGGGAAGATCCTACATACACGTCAAAGTGTTCTAAAGACAAAAAAAATGCTAATGCCTCTTTTTCAGTTGTTGAATACTTAAGTTGGTGCTTCTTTAATTTAGATAAAAAGTAGGACAAGAGATGCAATAACTGAGAGGGAGGTGATTGTTGCAATAACACAGCACCTAACGCATAAGCACTAGCGTCAGTCTGAAGATGAAAGGGTTGGGAGAACTCAGGGCTTCGCAACACGGGAGAGGCAGAAAGTAGTCTTTTTAATTTCCCGAAGGCTAGATCACAATCAGAAGACCAGGTAAATTTAATTTTCAGACTTTTGGCTTTAGTTAAAGAAAAAGTAATTTGGCCAAAATTTGGGTAAAAATGGCGATAGTAGTCAAACATTCCTAAGAATCTTTGCACTGCCTTACGGTCTTCTGGTACAGGGAATTCAATAAAGGACTTGACTTTGGCGTCTAGAGGCGCTACCTTGCCTCGACAAATCCGGAATCCTAAATATTTAACTTTGGCTTGTCCGAATTCACACTTAGACAAGCTGATTGTGAAATTGTACTAGTTTAAAAGTTCAAATAAGGCTTGGAGTTGCCTCGTGTGTTGATCCCAACTATCACTAAAAATTACCATTTGAGTCATCAGAGGCTGAAATGTTGAACTTGCTTTACAGAGTCTGAAGGGCATGATTGTAATTTTGTAAAGGCCGCCTCGCACTGCAAAAGCTGATATTTCCCTCGCCTTAGGTGAGAGAGGCACCTGGTAATATCCATGCAATAAATCTAACTTGCTTATGTATTTAGCTCCGTCCACTTGATCTATTAAATTGTCAATTCGTGGGATTGGGAATCAATCAGGAATAGTAAGGGAGTTAACTTTCCTGAAATCGGTGCACATTCGTTTGGTCCCATCGGGTTTGGTCTTACGGTGAGGCCCACAGACTTAGACTGTGTTCAGCTAATCTATTTGCAAGCAACCAGTCCACTTCCTTTTCTATATCTGCTTACTTCAGAGGGCTCACACAGTAGGGATGGGCTGCTTAATTGGAGTGTCCACCTTGAGATTTATCTCGTGATAACCGAGGGTACAAGTTTTTAGAATGTCCCCGAATGATTGAGGATACCAGTGAATCAGAGCCCTTATTTCCAGTCCTTTTTCTGATTCTAAGGTCACCAACAACGTCTCTAAATTCTGTAAAGCTTCTAAATTTTTCAAGAGTAATGGAATTCCTAATTCCTTGTCTCCTGATTGGGACGTTTCTTCCTTGTGGTAAGACAAACATGCTCTGATGGGAGAAAACGGAGAAATGTAAGCTTTAATCTGGTTTAGATGATAAATCCATTCAGTTCTTCTCTTGGTTATTTTTATCACATAATTCACATCGTTTACCTTTCTCACTACTTCCAATGGGCCTTCAAATTTTGGTTGAAGGGGCTGGCCCGGAGTGAAACGTTAAACTAGTACCAAATCTCCAGGTTCAAATGTCCGGATTTTCGATCTTCGGTCATACTGTCGTTTCACTTTTATTTGAGCTTGCTTCAAATTCTCGGCGGCTAATGCACGAGCTACTGAGAGACGATTTCTGATAGCTTTAGGAGAGGAAATAAAGGTGGGGCCGGTTTCATCGATCCAGACCTCTTTGAGCATCAACATAGGTCCTCTAATTTGGTGCCCAAAAATGAGTTCAAATGGAACGAAGCCTAAACTCTCATGTATACTCACTCGGAGGGCGAACAACAGGAGTGAAATACCATCGACCCAATCCTCCTGAAATTGCTGGCAATATGATCTAATAGTAACTTTTAAGTTCCGTGAAACCTTCCAACAACACCTTGTATTGTGGGCGATAGGCTGTAGTGAACTTTGATTTCGTTCCGACGTAAGACAAAGCGTTTTGAAAGAATCTAGAAGTGAAATTGGTTCCTTGGTCGGACTGTACTTCTTTAGGGAAGTAGATGAATGGTTCAGAGAACCGACATGTTGATAAATTAGACACATGTGCAACTCTTGGGTATCTTTATTGAGGAAACGTTTCGCCACACAGTGGCTTCATCAGTCCATACATAGGAGAAACTTGAGGAACAGAAGGAGAATGAGGTAATCAGTCCCTCAACCTTGAGTCGATGTGTTCAGTCCATCAATCTTGATGGACTGAACACATCGACTCAAGGTTGAGGGACTGATTACCTCATTCTCCTCCTGTTCTTCAAGTTTCTCCTATGTATGGACTGATGAAGCCACTGTGTAGCGAAACGTTTCCTCAATAAAGATACCCAAGAGTTGCACATGTGTCTAATTCTTTAGGGAACCCGAACTGAGAAAAAAATTTAAGTAGTGCCTGAGTAATATTCCGAGCATTAATTTTCCGTAGGGGAATGGCCTCAGGATATCTCGTAACTGTATCTACGATGGTGAAAAGATATTGGTTCCCTTAGTTTATGGAAGTGGTCCAACACAGTCGATCACTAACCTGAAGAATGGTTCTCCACTCATTGGAATTGGAATGAGGGACGCTAAAGGAGGATTGTGTGAGGGTTTGCCAATTAACTAACACGTCGAACAACTTTTCACATATTATTTTATCTGCATGTTGGGCCACGAGAAATGTTTAGCAATTTTGGCAAGCATCTTCTTTTGCTCTAGATGGCCTCCAATGGAACTATTATGAGCCATTTCACATACTCAGATATGGTAAACATGAGGAAATTAAATCTTCATCAGAGTACAAAACAAATTCTGGCCACAAAATAGAGCGAAACACCAACGTCAAAGACCTGGGAGTGATCATGTCGGAGGATCTCACCTTCAAGGACCATAACATTGTATCAATCGCATCTGCTAGAAAAATGACTGGATGGATAATGAGAACCTTCAAAACTAGGGAGGCCAATTCCATGATGACACTCTTCAGGTCACTTGTTCTATCTAGGCTGGAATATTGCTGCACACTAACAGCACCTTTCAAGGCAGGTGAAATTGCCGGCCTAGAAAATGTACAGAGAACTTTCACGGCGCGCATAACGAAGATAAAACACCTCAATTACTGGGAGCGCTTGAGGTTCCTAAACCTGTATTCCCTGGAACGCAAGAGGGAGAGATACATGATTATATACACCTGGAAAATCCTAGAGGGACTAGTACCGAACTTGCACACGAAAATCACTCACTACGAAAGCAAAAGACTCGGCAGACGATGCACCATCCCCCCAATGAAAAGCAGGGGTGTCACTAGCACGTTAAGAGACCATACAATAAGTGTCAGGGGCCCGAGACTGTTCAACTGCCTCCCAGCATACATAAGGGGGATTACCAACAGACCCCTGGCAGTCTTCAAGCTGATCAGCCGGGCTGTGGCACGTACGTTGGTTTGCGTGCAGCCAGCAGTAACAGCCTGGTTGATCAGGCTCTGATCCACGAGGAGGCCTGGTAACAGACCGGGCCGCGGGGGCGTTGACCCCCGGAACTCTCTCCAGGTAAACTCCAGGTAATACCAAGTCTCTGAAAGACATTGAGAGCACAGTCAAAGGTTCGCCACTGAAACTTCTCCTTTCTTTCAGCACTTCCTTATCTCAAAAGAAACATGGGGTTGACTTACTTGCCTCTTCCACAGGGATGGTGTTTTTCCGAATATTCTCCAGAGAGGGGTCGGAGTTTTGCTCCTCCAGCAGGACTTTCCGATCTGGTAGGATCTTGTCAGACGAGGGAAAAATCACAACACTAGTTTCTTCATCGGAAGGCGATGCATCTGCTGGTGTTAAGTCACTGAACAAATTTTCTAATTCCACATCGACACGATCATTCAGGGTTTCGGAAGAGGCGTCTATGCCGTTCCAGTTAGACACGGCACGGGTCACCACGCTGAAAGGAAACAGTAAGGGTCCCTCCTCACGGGCCTCTACTGCATAATGATCCTCAGTTCCATTTTCCATTACCACTGGCTCCTTGCTTATGCCCGTGCTTTTAAGATCATTTCCTACTAATAAGTCTACGTCTTTTATAGGAAAACTCGTCGGGAAATTCCGACAGATACCCAACCTTCAATGAATATAGTTATCAGGTAAACTTTATATAGAGGTACTCTCAAAGAGGTACCTCCAAAAGCTTCTAACAGCATATGTAGTCCAGTATAGGAACTCTTAGGGAGATTCAGTACTCCTTCTCGAAGCAGGGTTAGATATGAACTTGTGTCTCGAAAGAAGCTTACCTCGGTCAATAATTGATCGGCAATTCCCACTTTATTTAAGAAGAAATAAGGGTTCATGGTGCGGGAGACGTCTGCAGCAGTAGGTGATGATGCAGCGAGTCAGTTAGCAGGCGTGGTTTCCCTTGGTTTCTCGTATTTCCTCGGTGATTTTCCAGAATCTCTATTGTGTAGAGAAGTGTTGATTAGTTGAGAAGGTAGGCCGGGTACTCTTAAGTGGTCTCTGCGTTTGAAACATTGAGACATTTTATGTCCCTCCTTCGCACAATAAGAGCATTTCACTCTCGCTGAAAGTGGTTTAAACCAAGTTTGAATCTTCCTGGGCAAATTTCTGGTTTCTCTGAAGGTCTTCTACTCGGGAGAGATAGGGCTCTGAGTAGTCGGTAAGCAGATTACTCATCAACGGTGTTTTACCTTTGAGCGGGATGACTTTCACGTTTTCCGAGTAGCGTCCACTCGGGACGAGTCTGAGACACCTCGAAATTATCTGCTAGAGCAGCAGTTTCCTCCAGAGAACTTTTCGAATGACATATGAGATGTTTCTGTAATTCTCTAGGGAGATTGGCATGAAAATCCTCTAACAGAATTAGTAATGTCAGATCCTCTAAAAAGTGGACATCAGTGGCTCTAGATCAACGGTCTAGTGCGGTTACCTTGTCTCGGGCGTAGTCAGCATATGATTGACCATGCTGACGTCTCATCGAACGAAAAGCCATTTGGTAATTTATGGGGAGTAGATCATAAGAACTCAATATGGTTCTCTTCACCACCTCGTACTGTGTATATTGCTGGTATGGAAGGGAAGCCGTGCAGGTTTGAGTCTTGCCCTTCAAAGCAGTATGAATCAAGGTGGCCCACTTTTCTTTGGGCCAAAAATCTCGAAGAAAATGTTCACATTATTTTCATCCAATTTAGGCATCAAAAGGGGTTGCTTTATGTAAATCAAACCTGGTAGGCGTACTGTCCAAGTCTTTCTCATTCTTTGCACATTTTTCAAGTCTTAAGTTTTCTAGCTTGAATTCTTCCTCAGCGAGGCGTTTTTTTTTTTTTTTTCTTACAACTGGACATTTTGTAAGAGCAATATGCGTTCAATAGTTTAAATGATCTTGTTCTATGTGTTCGAAGGGCAAGGACAAAGGGAAAGACGTTTGTGGATCTCCACCACTAGTTTTAGGTCGAGTACCCGTGTCCGTACTGCTGGAGAGGGATGTTTCTAGAGACTCGGCTCTAGCTTCCGACTGAGGTCCTTCGGGACCCTTTGGCGTAGAGGTTGTGGAGACTTTGACACGAGGAAGAGAAGTTTGTGTCCCTTCCTGGTCATTCTCTTGATTCGTTTCCAACGCGTCAAGGTGCATTTCGAGATGGCTAGACTCAAAGTCTACTCCCTCTTCCCAGGAGGGTGTGTCAGCAAAGATTTTATCCTTGATCAAAGATCTAAGGGTAGGGGCTGTATAATGTCTATGATACGGTACATTAAACTGTCTGGATATTCGTCAACAAGTTTGCAACGTTAAGATCTGCTATTTAGGCGAGATTTTACTTTAATTTACTTGTGGGGTTCACAGACTCCTGGACAAACCTCCCATTTATTTTCCTCTTACTTCCTTTTCACTTTTCAGGATGTCGAGGTACAATAAGTTGATTAAGTTCTAACTACTTTCATAGTCAAAACATCACAAGTAAAAATTTATGGTCTTTAATATATTGTTCCTTAGAACATATCAATAATAAAATATTAATCTTTCCTCTCGTATCTTACGAGTGAGCAATTATATTTACAAATAACTATGTACAGGAACTTAAGGTTTCACTTCCAGTCACACGAATAAAGTTACTAGTTATTACCCAGAGGTTTTCAGATCACCGGTGAATATATCAGATAGTTGATATTTGATAAGTCCCCCACGAGCACCTTAAGTATAATGTTAGGGAATATGGCTCTGTTACAACTGAGGACTTCCAAGCGATGCACATTGAGCTGTAGATCGGCTGCTACTGTTAGAAGTGGGGGAGGGGTGACCTGACATAAGGTAGGTCACTAAGAGGGTGACCTGACATAAGGTAGGTCACTAGGAGGGTGAGCGCGTTAATCAGAAACTGGCTGTTACCAAGTGCTTCACATATGGCACTGTTACACCTAACCTAATTCTACTCTGTACATAAATTTACATAATTCCATTTGGTAACTCATATGAGGCCACAGATAATATTATACAGTCAGACTTGCTTATTTTAGCTAGCAATAAGCAAGTTTGCAATATAATATTAAGTGATATCGGCTCTAAGTAACGCATAAGTTGACCAGGCGTAAAATAAGTATATATTCATAATTCCATATGTCTGTGCAAGGGAAACATTTTCTTGATACTCTGACCGAAGAAACTGAATACTTTAGAAGTTCAGAGATATTGACAGGCAGTTATCCACATGAGAATAGTTATGAAAATGCGCCTGAGTTTCCCTATCTCGGAATATCATGTTTATTTTCCCCCTATAATCTACCTTGTCCATAATTACTATCGTATTTGTTTTGTTTCGTAAGGTGAAGTCTGGGATCTTTCCTTAATTCATGGTACTACTTAACAAATCTTTGAAGACAATTGTGTTGCAGAGGTGTGAGTTTTGCTCACACCTCTGCAACAGTCTGTCAGTCCACACCAGCGTGTACGACCTCACAGTTTGCCAGTCATCACCAGCGTGTACAACCTCACAGTCTGGTAATCATCACCAGCGTGTACAACCTCACAGTCTGGTAATCATCACCAGCGTGTACGACCTCACAGTCTGGTAATCATCACCAGCGTGTACAACCTCACAGTCTGGTAATCATCACCAGCGTGTACAACCTCACAGTCTGGTAATCATCACCAGCGTGTACAACCTAACAGTCTGGTAATCATCACCAGCGTGTACAACCTCACAGTCTGGTAATCATCACCAGCGTGTACAACCTCACAGTCTGGTAATCATCACCAGCGTGTACAAACTCACCCATAAACATTCAGTAAGCTGCTTCAACACTGTTCATGTTCACTGACAGTGATTTAGATATTTTGATGTATTCAATAATCAGACTAGTACTTAAAACTGGTCACACAGGCACTGACAGTTTACGGAACCGGTCCAGACTTGAACACACGAAATGTGCTCGATTTTAAATAATTTTCTCTCAGTTTTTACACAGGAAGACACTAACAGTATCCCAGTAATTAATCTTCATAGTGGGTCTGAAGAAGATAAAATATGTAAATAAAACTGAACATTAAATGCATTTATTCCCATGAAAAAATGCCAGAGAATATTGCTTCACTCTCCTAGAAAGAGATACGAGGGGGAGGGGGTCATGTGGCGGCTGGCCTATCAGGTTCTCTCAATCATACTTCACCGTGCAACAAGGACGTTCCGCGAGTTTGGCTACTCGCCAATAGCTGAAATTTCACAGGGTTGATTCATCTCAGGTTGACAATCAATCTAGACGACTAGAATCAGGAAAGTTACCTGTTGGTCAAGTTTAAAAAGTCATGAGATTTTACCTGTCTAAATGAAAATTTGGTCCGAACGATTCAGAGTTGACAGCCATCATAGCTTTTCCTGACACAGATATCTCACCTTATTAAGAGAAATATATTACTTGCACTAAGATAGATGCACCATTACATTATGGTGGAGCTGTGATTAAAATTCCTCTCCATAAAATTCACATTAACACAAGCTACAAGGCTGGGTATATCAGTAAAAATGTCAGGTGCTTTTTCAGTCAACACAATGATCAAGCATCATGCAGCTTGCCAGACACATTTCCTTAGCAGGATATTGAAGTTATTCACTAAAGTCATTTATTAGGACATTTCACTGTTAGGAAAACACTATGCAAACTCGCTAAGTAGTTCAGGTGGCCTCAGATGAAAGATGCTGTCACAGAATATTTGAGGTGTTGTCACATCTGTCAGGTGATTAGCCGGCCCACACACTCACCACTACCACCTCTGCTTATACATTCCAGCTTTGAGTGAGACATTAGCCGGCCCACACACTCACCACTACCACCTCTGCTTATACATTCCAGCTTTGAGTGAGACATTAGCCGGACCACACACTCACCACTACCACTTCTGCTTATACATTCCGGCTTTGAGTGAGACATTAGCCGGCCCACACACTCACCACTACCACCTCTGCTTATACATTCCAGCTTTGAGTGAGACATTAGCCGGACCACACACTCACCACTACCACTTCTGCTTATACATTCCAGCTTTGAGTGAGACATTAGCCGGCCCACACACTCACCACTACCACCTCTGCTTATACATTCCAGCTTTGAGTGAGACATTAGCCGGACCACACACTCACCACTACCACTTCTGCTTATACATTCCAGCTTTGAGTGAGACATTAGCCGGCCCACACACTCACCACTACCACCTCTGCTTATACATTCCAGCTTTGAGTGAGACATTTTCATGGCTTATAATATACAGTATTTATCCTCTATTGAGAATTAAGTTGTGGGGCCAATGTCGATTCACATTAATGGATACATCAGTGCTTTACAACCTTAGCAATTTCTATGGCACCCATTAATTACCGAGCCATAGTTCTATCACTAAAAAAACATTTCTCCCATGGGATATTCAGTCGGATTAGTGATATAATTTAATCTCTGATCCCCACCTAGGAATTATATCTGAGTTTTCAAGAAGTTATCACCCACAAACTCAAGGAGGTTTAGAGATATCATGTCATTAAAGCTCCTGATGAGTTACTGTGATGATCTTTCTAGAAACTGGGATAAAGAGAAGATCTTTTATTACTGTTTGCTCTTAGAGAAGCTAAGAGTAAATGAAACATTAGTGTCTAGCCCTTTCGAGATGATTTTCGAACACCAGGTTCGTTGTCTGCTTGCTGTACTCACCTAGTTGTGGTTACAGGGGTCAAATCACAGCTCCTGGCCCCGCCTCTTCACTGGCCGCTAGTGGGTCACTCTCCCTGCACCCTTAGCTTTATCATACCTCTGCTTAAAGCTGTGAATGGATCCTGCCTCCACTACATCGCTTCTCTAACTATTCCACTTCCTGAGTACTTTGTGACTGAAGAAATACTTCCTAACATCCCTGTGATTCATCTGTGTCTTCAACTTCCAACTGTGTCCCCTTGTTGCTGTGTCCCATCGCTGGAACATTCTGTCTCTGTCCACCTTGTCAATTCCTCTCAGTATTTTATATGTCATTATCATGTCCCCCCTATCTCTCCTGTCCTCCAGTGTCGCCAGGTCTATTTCCCTTAACCTCTCCTCGTAGGACATACCCCCTAGCCCCGGGACTAGTCTTGTTGTAAACCTTTGCACTTTCTCTAGTTTCTTTACGTGCTTGGCTAGATGTGGGTTCCAAACTGGTGCCGCAAATTCCAATATGCTATTCTGAGGTTTGCTAGGAGCCCATATGCTGCAGCAGTTATTTGATTGATGTGCGCCTCAGGAGATGTGCCTGGTGTTATACTCACCCCAAGATCTTTTTCCTTGAGTAAGGTTTGTAGTCTCTGGCTGGTGTTATACTCACCCCAAGATCTTTTTCCTTGAGTAAGATTTGTAGTCTCTGGCCCCCTGGACTGTACTCCGTCTGCGGTCTTCTTTGCCCTTCCCCAATCTTCATGACTTTGCACTTCGTGGGGTTGAACTCCAGGAGCAAATTGCTGGACCAGGCCTGCAGCCTGTCCAGATCTCTTTGTAGTTCTGCCTGGTCCTCGTCCTATTGAATTCTTCTCATCAACTTCACATCATCTGCAAACAGGGACATTTCGGAGTCTATTTCTTCCGTCTTGTCGTTCACAAGTACCAGAAACAGCATCGGTCCTAGAACTGATCCTAGTGGAACCCCAGTCGTTACAGGAGCCCACTCTGACACCTGGCCTCATGCCATGACTCGCTGCTGTCTTCCTGACAGGTATTCCTGATCCATTGTAGTGCCTTCCCTGTTATCTCTGCCTGGTATTAAAAGATGTGTGAACTGAAAAAGACTTCATCAGAGAGCGCCAAATCTTGAACTCTGAAACAACATTTGAAAACTGCAAGAGTCATTCTGGCTAAAAATGTACCTGAAGCTCAAGGAAGAATGAAACATCAGTATGATAACCATGCTGTACCTCGCACTCTTAGCATGAAACATCAGTATGATAACCATGCTGTACCTCGCACTCTTAGCATGAAACATCAGTATGATAACCATGCTGTACCTCGCACTCACAGCATGAAACATCAGTATGATAACCATGCTGTACCTCGCACTCACAGCATGAAGCATCAGTATGATAACCATGCTGTACCTCGCACTCACAGCATGAAACATCAGTATGATAACCATGCTGTACCTCACACTCACAGCATGAAACATCAGTATGATAACCATGCTGTACGTCGCACTCACAGCATGAAACATCAGTATGATAACCATGCTGTACCTCGCACTCACAGCATGAAACATCAGTATTATAACCATGCTGTACCTCGCACTCACAGCATGAAACATCAGTATGATAACCATGCTGTACCTCGCACTCACAGCATGAAACATCAGTATGATAACCATGCTGTACCTCGCACTCACAGCATGAAGCATCAGTATGATAACCATGCTGTACCTCGCACTCACAGCATGAAGCATCAGTATGATAACCATGCTGTACCTCGCACTCTCAGCATGAAACATCAGTATGATAACCATGCTGTACCTCGCACTCACAGCATGAAGCATCAGTATGATAACCATGCTGTACCTCGCACTCACAGCATGAAACATCAGTATGATAACCATGCTGTACCTCGCACTCACAGCATGAAACATCAGTATGATAACCATGCTGTACCTCGCACTCTTAGCATGAAACATCAGTATGATAACCATGCTGTACCTCGCACTCTTAGCATGAAACATCAGTATGATAACCATGCTGTACCTCGCACTCACAGCATGAAACATCAGTATGATAACCATGCTGTACCTCGCACTCACAGCATGAAGCATCAGTATGATAACCATGCTGTACCTCGCACTCACAGCATGAAACATCAGTATGATAACCATGCTGTACCTCGCACTCACAGCATGAAACATCAGTATGATAATCATGCTGTACGTCGCACTCACAGCATGAAACATCAGTATGATAACCATGCTGTACCTCGCACTCACAGCAGGTGTAAAGTGATGGCTCAGAAATTATTACTAGGTCATGCTCTTTAAGCCAGATTTGATGGTCCTCTGGAAGAACTGAAACAGCCGAGTGGTGTAGATTGCTTAAAATACATACCGGGGCATAGAAAATCAGAGCATTTGTACCACATTAATCAACTGAAGGCAAACTACGCTAACCTTGTGCCTGTCATTGCTGTGATAAAAGAAAGCCATGTCTCTCTGCCTGACGTCTATAGGCGTACGTATTGAAAATTCTGTGATGTTACAATCACAAAACAATTTTCCAGGTAACCTTGAAACAGATAAGAGCTTGTAACATTCAACACACGATACTAGGAATTTCATGAATGTTTAGCGATGTTGCTGAATGTTGTACTTTTGGAGTACAGTGTTGATGTCCGAGGTGCATGCAGCGTTAGTGTCTTACATGATGAGATTATGAAACTAAACACTTAAGACAGAAGTTAATTTCTTCCAAGACAAGTTGATAGGACTTCACCCTGTATAAATGGGCCAAAATCCGACGGAACATTCTGAATGTGTACTGATTAATTATCATAAGCTGAATACATTTACTTGACATGATGGACACTCCCTCCCATGCATCCATGACCTCATTGACTGTGTGTTCGGAGTTGTGCATATCAGCTGTTCAGACCTTCAGCCAGGATATCACTGTACAAGATAAACTATTCAAGTGTCTTGTCACACCGTTTGGGACGCGCAACGCAGCCTTCTCGTCTCAGAGATTTTGTGGAACGTATTAAGGTCGGTAGTATTACCGACAATACTTAATTTTGTGGAATATTGTGAGTCATGGGAACAGCACCTCTGAGAGATTTTAATACTAAAACTTGTTTAACAACTTTGTTAAGTGTGTCTCTGAACAAACTAAAATGAACTACCTTAGTTTTGGCATTAGTCAAGGTGAGTTTGCTCCCAAAAGCCAAGGTTGTTACCATTTCTAATTTTTCTGTTGCTGAAGATGGGAACGGAGTCCAGAAATTTCTTGGCAAGGTAGGTTATTACTGTTTCTGACTTGGCTTATCTCATATTGCAGCTTCTGTCACCAAGGACACTAGTAACAAGGTGCCTATCTAGTGGACTCATACTTGTGACTTGTAATTCTCTATGATGAAGCATCTGTTGCCTTCGGCTCCTGTTCTGCTCGGTTCTAACTTCAATCTACCTTTGTGTTTTGCTGAGCCTTAACTTCAACCTACCTTTGTGTTGTTCTAAGTCCTAACTTCAACCTACCTTTGTGTTCTGAGCCCTAACTTAAACTTCATCCTACTTTTGTGTTTACATACAGATGTGACAAAGTTCGTCAACCAGTGACACTCTCCTACATGTTACTTTTCTTAGCATTTCAGGCAAATTAGGTCAGTTTTGTCCCAGGATGCGACCCAGGCCAATCGACTAACTCCCAGGCACCCATTTTACTGATGGTTGAACAGGGACACCAGGTGTCTTATAGAACCACGTCCCTAATGTTTTTCAGCCGTACCGGAGGAGATTCGAACTCCGGACGTCGGTGTGTGAGCCGAGTGCGCTAGTAATCGAGCTACGGGACACTCTGCTCCTTGTAATGTGATTGTTGATGCTCTGTCGAGCTTTAGGTTTAAATAAACATATATGTGTTACCTAGTATTACTTGTTACTGTATTAATAAACTAACTTTGTGAGCACTGTATCCACTGGTCACCCAGCGACTTATTTCGTGTAAATATGTATGTATTAAGAACTCTTAAACCCTACAGCATTCGTATATATTATTATTATTATTATTATTATTATTATTATTATTATTATTATTATTATTATTATTATTTTTATTATTATTATTATTATTATTATTATTATTATTATCATTTTTATTATTATTATTATTATTATTATTATTATTATTATTATTATTATTATTATTATTATTATTATTATTATTATCATCAGGCGTACGTAGTTAAGCACTATGGTCAGACAGCGCTGATGGCTCACACTGCTGGTGGAAACATGTAATAAAGTTGGTAGAATTACCGGCAATATGTAAAGTAAAAGGACACAAGTGCAACTAAAGTGACATTTTATTGTGGCAACGTTTCGCTTGACAAAGCTCCTGGAGAGCGAAACGTTGCCACAATAAAAAGGCACTTTAGTTGCACTTGTGTCCTTTTACTTTACATGATAGATAGAAACATGCTGAGTTGTAATTGTAAGTTTGAATGGGGAGTGCTTGAAGCCCTGCTGCTGCTGCCTTCACATGACTTCCCATTGCTGTTCTCTCTGCTGCTCTGCTCCACACACTCCACCACCACTAAATACTAGCTACTCTGTAGCGTACCTAAGGAATGGCAAGTATGGCACGTGCCCTGGGAGCCACTTGCTGGGGAGCGCCACTCAGCAGTTTTTATTAAAGTCAAACAAGTCATCCTCTTATGGTGAAAAATTATTTTTTTGGAGATGTATGATCTGTCTTTGATTATCATGGGTAGTATAATAATCTAAGATGGCTAGATTGTTAAACCACTTATGTAAATTATTAGGTAAAAATTACAGCGGTGGGAGGTACATGACGACACGTCTGACAGTACTATTGTTCAGTGCCAACTGGCGGTAAGATCAGATCATTTTCCTGCGCAAACTAGGAAGGTAGTCTAAAATTTTGTGGAAAATCTGTGAAATTTAATGTTCTTATTAAAAGTGTCGTTTCAGTATTTCAGAGCAGTGTGTAAGAAGACCATTAAACGTTTCTTCTCAAAGAAAAGGGAAAGTGGTGCTGAAGGGCAGAAGAGACGAAAGCTGGAGGCGGAGAAAGCCATGAAGTGGAGCAAGTTCCTTATGAAGTTGTTCAACACAGTCATGGAGTCGGCCGCAACTGCTACAAGTTTGATAGAATCTGAAGGTGGATCAAGTACAAATGCGTCACAAGCCGAGGATGAAGTCAAAGCAGGTAAATCCGAGTAAGACGAGATTAAAAGTGAGGCTGCCAGAGAGAACATGGTCATAACAGGAGAGAAAGATGAAGGTGGTGGTGGTGCTGAGTTTATTGACGAGATTTTACCTGACGAGTTTAAACCTGACGACATTAAACCTAGTGAACTGGATGGTGTCGAAGAGTCTCGAAATGTCATACAAAAAGTGATTGAACTTCATGACACTGACTGGATTCCTGATGTTTGACAAGGATACTTGAAAAGCAATTCTGCCTGATGTGTTTAGATCAGGAACTTTAAAGCTTGGTTCGAAGTATTTCCAGAACAGTGGGGGACTTTTCCTACCAACAAATAACTGCTCAGTGAAGAAAACTTGGTTCAAGGAGAAACTGGAAAATGGTGGTGGTGAGGAAGTGACTCCCTCATGGCTGGTCTATTTACCTTCTAAAAAGTCTGCATTTTGTGTCTGTTGTCTTCTCTATTCCCGGTCAGACAAACAGTCCTCACTGGAGCAGGAAAATGTATTTAACCAGTGGAAATCACCTGAAAGGATTAGTGTTCATGAAAATGTTAAGAATCATCAGGAGTGCTTCACACAGTGGAAAGAAATGGAAAGAAATTTAGCTGAAAACAGAGGAGTTACTGATGCGGAACTTGAGTCACAGACTGAGAAGGAAAAACAGAATAGGAGTGATATCTTGACAATTCTTCACTGCATAAAATTCCTTGCAACTCAGAACCTGGCTGTTCGAGTACACAGTCACTTCAGCTGGACGATGACTCCAATGTGGGAAATTTCCTCGGCCTACTGAAACTACTGGTTATCTTTGATTCTGTCATGAAAGAACACAACACTCATGTGGAAATGAATTCAGGCTGCACATTTTATATTTCAGAACGAATTCATCTACATGATGGCATCTACTGTTTGCCAGAGTTTACTGAGAAGCAGACGTACAGCCAGGTACTGTGGTCTCATGTTCTGGTCTACCCAGATAAGCCAGAAGAACGCTGAGAGCTTTGTTGAGCTACAAGACTGTCGGTCTCAATGCTATGCCATCGCTGCTGTGATGGCTGGACACAGAAGTGGTGAACATCAAAGGAAAAGTGAGAAAAACAACCTGGCAGTGTTTGTGAATCGTGACAATCATTCACTCAGCTTGGTGGATGTACATGCAGCCAAGAAGGATACAATGATGGTCATGTTTTTGGAACCATCAAAGCTCTCTACGTGTTCTTCTCTCGTTCTACACAGCGCTGGGAAAAACTAAACAATGACGTGCGTGTGGTTGTTATGTCGAAGTTTGAAACCAGGTGGAGTGCAAGGACAGAAGTAGTGAAGTCTGTCAACAACTAGCTTGAGGAGATATTTTAAGTCCTGCGAAACACGATAGATAATGAAAAATGAGACCAGTGAAACAAGAAGTGACACAATGCAACTGTATAACCGTACTGAGTTACGATTTTCTGACTTTGCTAGGATTTTGGAACAAAGTTCTCATTCGAATTGATCGTTTTCAAAAGAGGCTGCAGGATCTTAGCATGAACTTCCACGATGTTGTCCTGGATGCGAAAGCTTCCGAGATCATTTTGATGATGAAAGAGTTGGTCAGTGAGTCATTCGAAGGACTCGGTCTCTGTCAAGAATGGAATAATGAAGGTGAAAGATGCCAGAGACGAAAGAAAAGAATGTGACTACCACTAAAAACACACACTCACTCTTGGGAAATCTGACACCTCCCTCCACCAGCTCACCGGCTTCACTCCACTAGGTGGTCAGAAACCAATCTACTCACCTACTGCAACCACTGCAAAACGAGAGCAGATAGATATCTACACTACAGTATGTACAGTTCACACGAGAAAATACACGAGCAACCACATTCACAATCCCCGTCACATAACGAATCACCAAAATGAGCATTTGAGTGTGGTTCCTCGGTACGTGAAGGAAATGTAAGACTGTGATCACTATAGTCAAAAATTTCTGCACAATCAACACAAAACAAAAGCCTCCTTTTCTATTGTGGCATAAATTCTTTGGCGACTTTTAAGTTTAGTGGCAGTAATTGTCTTGCTGCTTTTTCCAACAACACAGCATTAACACCAACAGAACTGGCGTCTTCTTGCAGAGAAAATGGCAGTGCAATATTGAAATTAATCATTACAGGAGCATTACTACTATTGTCACTTTGCAAACACTCTGTGTAGAGGAATTTCACATTATATTAAAAATTATACAGAAATTTAAAGTACATGTAGAGTACAGTTTCAAACATAGAAATATAATTGGTTCACTGGGTCATGGAGATCAAATAACCCTTCCTCATACTCACAACATTTGAATCTAGTACATCAATGAAATTATTCCTAAGAGGAAACCCTTCAGCCTTAGATATCAAATTTACTTTGTGGCAGTCAGTGAACATGCTGAGTCATCTAGTGTGAGACCCTTGAGCGGCAATGTCCACTGACTCCCTAAGTACACTGAAAGTATAAAAAAACTTTACCTCTTCCACCATATACATTTCTCCCCCCAACTGTATATTCCACTTTTCAATTAAGTTTATTCTACCCAAAACTTGCTGAATTTGCTCAGCTACATTTACCTCATGAGGATTCATGCACCAGTGCAAAATTCTAAGGTGGCTGAGCCAACGCACCGAGCTTTTCCACATCAAAAGTACACTTTTCAAAGTCTTCTACTTTACCTTTCATGATATTAGTCATTTCAGATTGATGATAAACGTAACCATATGCGTTTTTCTGATCGGGTGTGTGGGTTTTATTTTCATCAGAGACCTCATCCACCAGTAGGTACCATTTTATCAGAGACCTCATCCACCAGCAGGTACCACCTCATGGTCCCACGTCATCCTGGTCAGACTGGCAGGCTGGTTCACTGGTGCCGTCCACCTCATCTCAGCCAGACTCTGAAACTGAGAAAAAACACCGAGGGGGAAGCATCACCATCCTCACCTAGCCCATGAATTAATGATTCCAGAGTGCTTCCCTGCACGGCAGCTAAAAGGAGAGGAATACCCTCATCCCAGTCCTTCTGGTACTGGGTAAAATAAACATGTATCGTCCTGAGAGACTGGTCAAGCCACTCTACTTTTCTTTGACTCTCAGAGTGACAGAGACTGGTAAAAGTATTCCTAATTAAGTCTCTCATAACTACATGAAATTTGATAAAATTTGACTTCTGGTTGGCTTGAATTGTTGCAAAATATTTCACCAGAAATCTCAAAACCACACACGCAAAATTGTTAAGAAAGTGCAGGGATTCTGGCAATCTGGTAAAAAAAGTGATTGGTAAATATTTATTATTCAGCTTTAACTTCTCAGTACTGAAATATCCTCCATGTTACGCTTTTGGCTGCGTAGTGTAAATAAAAGTCCTGCTCCTAAAGAATAAATGACCTGCCTAGTCTAAGGGCATTTATATTATCTAAAATAGAAAAGCAAATCACTCAAGGGCCAGCTTGTACCTTCACACACACACACACACACACACACACACACACACATATTAATAGTAAACTTACATATACAACATACAACCTACTCTACTACATACGAACATCACAATCGAGTACACATTTACCCAGTACTCACATTAGCTCACTAGCACACTGCTACTAGTGAGTAAAAAAATAAAAACTTTTAAACAGAGAGGCTCCATGACACCCCCTCCCTCATCTGCAGGCTGTTGAACCTGCAGGCTGTACAAGTACTCTCCCAACACGTAAACAGGCCTCTGCACACTAAAGCCTTACAGGTAAACATGGGAACACTTAAACCAATAAAATAACCTAGGATGTAAACTTACACACACACACACACAAAAAAAATCACCCCACCTACTTACCCCAACGTCAAATGACGATTTCTCTCAGCCGTTGCTGTACTGCCCCAGAAACATCTCACTTGCTCCTGTCCTGTCTTGGGCCGGCTACTCTTCACGACTAATACGCGTCTGGTTTCAGAACAAATCCCGGAAACTGACATTATATATGAGGCGTTTTTTTATACAATATTCTCTACAATACACTGCGTAATAGCGGTCATAGTAGTTTTGGTTGCGATAGTAGAGGTGGTAGTAGTGGTCTTGTATTACGAACACTGGCGTAGCTAGTAGCCTGCACACCTGGTTGTACCACAATAGCCAAGGCAGGAACCAGGAAAAGGCAAAAGAGAGAATAAATACTGATACTTCCTTCAATCAGAATATGTAGAATAAAGTAATGAAAACAAGAGATACGGTAAGAGATGTCTTCGACCAGACTTGGCGGTAAGTCTGCCAAAGTTGCTTTATGACCGTCCAACATCGCTTCACAGCTTTGGTGCGCTTCTTTGTGATTGGCTGGTTGAACCAGAGTACTGGTATAACAATTAAGGTTCTGCTCGTTATACTCTTAACACCTGGTTCGCTGGTTGGGAGGCAACCTATATGGGTATGTGACATACTCGGAATATACTGTAACATACTCTTACATGGTGGTTTACCTGGAGTTTAACTGGAGAGAGTTCCGGGGGTCAACGCCCCCGCGGCCCGGTCTGAGACCAGGCCTCATGGTGGATCAGGGTCTGATCAACCAGGCTGCTACTGCTGGCCGCACGCAAGCTGACTTTCTAACCACAGCACGGTTGGTCAAGTACTGACTTTAGGTGCCTGTCCAGTGCCTTCTTGAAGACAGCCAGGGGTCTATTGGTAATCCCCCTTATGTATGCTGGGAGGCAATTGAACAGTCTTGGGCCCCGGACACTTATTGTGTTGTCTCTCAGTGTACTCGTGGCGCCCCTGCTTTTCATCGAGGGAATGTTGCATCTCCTGCCGAGTCTTTTGCTTTCATAGGGAGTGATTTTCGTGTGCAGGTTTGGTACCAATCCCTCCAGGGCCTTCAAATGTATATTATTTTGTATCTCTCTCATCTACATTCCAGGGAATACAGATCATGGACCTTCAACCGTTCCCAGTAGTTTAGGTGCCTTATCGTACTTATGTGTGCCGTGAAAGTTCTTTGTACACTCTCCAGGTCTGCAATGTCGCCAGCCTTGAAGGGGGGCCGTTAGCGTACAGCAGTATTCCAGCCTAGAGAGCACAAGCGATTTGAAGAGAATCATCATGGGCTTGGCATCCCTAGTTTTGAAGGTTCTCATTATCCATCCTATCATTTTCCTAGCGGATGAGGTAGATACATTATTGTGGTCTTTGAAGGCGAGATCTTCTGACATTATCACTTCCAGGTCCTTCACATTACTTTTCCGCTGTATTGTATGGTTAGAATTTGTGGTATACCCTGACACCTTTTTAATTTCTTCAAGTTTCCCATATCTGAGTAGTTAAAATTTCTTCTAGTTGAGCTTCATATTGTTTTGAGTGCCCCATTCGAAGATTTGGTTGATGTCCGCTTAGAGTGTCGTAGTGTCTTCGATGGAGGTCACTGCCATGGTGATCCAGGTGTCATCTGCAAAGGAAGACACGGAGCTATGGCTTACATCTCTGTCTATGTCAGAAATGAGGATGAGGAATAGAATGGGAGCGAGTACTGTGCCTTGTGGAAAAGAGCTTTTTACCATGGCTGCCTGGGACTTTACTCTGTTTACTATTACTCTTTGTGTTCTATTTGTCAGGAAGTTGTAGATCCATCTACCAACTTTTAACGTAATTCCTTTATCATGCATTTTGTGTGCTATTACACCATGGTCACACTTGTCGAATGCTTTTGCAAAGTCTGTGTATACTACATCTGTATTTTGTTTATCCTCTACAGCATCCAGGACCTTGTCATAGTGGTCCAGTAGCTGGGACAGGCAGGAGCGACCTGCTCTAAACCCGTGTTGTGGAGTTGGAGTATGTCTGTTGTTTATAGTATGTGTGTGTGGGATGACCGCCGTCTCCATGCTCCCTCTCCATAAAATGCTGAAGGAACGTGAAAGGGGCTTCTTGCAATTCTTGATGAACACGGAGTTTCATGAGTCTGGGCCTGAGGCAGAGTGCATGGGCATGTCATTAATTGCCTCTTCAAAGTCTTGTGGAGTTAGAATAATATCCGAGATTTTTGGGATGACCAAATTTTGGGTTTCGTTCATAAGGAATTCATTTCGAGTGTCGACCCTTAGTCTGGACAGCGGCTCGCTGAACACTGAGTCATATTGGGACTTCAGTATCTCACTCATTTCTTGGCTGTCATCTGTGTGTGTCCCATCCCACCTAAGCAGGGGCCCAATAATGGATGTTGTTTTTCCCTTAGATTTGGCATAAGAGAAGAAGCATTTTTTTTTTTCAATTTCTTTTATGACTTAGTTCTTCCTGTGATTCTTGTCTCCTATAAGATTTCTTCAGTTTAAGTTCGATATTTGCAATTTCATTGGCTAGTGCCTCCCTTCGTATTTCAGATATATTGGCCCCACTCAGCAGCTCTGTGACTCTTCGCCCTCGTCTGTATAGGGAATGTCTCTCTCTTTCTAGTTAACATTTTTTTCTTTCTTTTTCTTAATGGAATGTATCTTGAGCAGATCTCAAGAACCTCAGAGTTCATTTTTTCAAGGGAAATGTTCGGATCCGTGTTGTTTAGGATATCTTCCCAGCTTGTTTTATTTAGGTCATGGTTTACTTGGCTGTGGTGGTGACAGTGGCAATGTGGTGGAGGTGGTGGTTTTCGTGGTGGTAGTTGTTGTGATAATGGTAGTAGTAGTAGTAGTGGCGGTGGTGGTAGAGTGGTAGTAGTAATAATGATGGCTGTGGTAGTGGTGGTGGTAGTAATTGTGGTCATGATGGTGGTGGTAGTAGTATTAGAAGTAGTATTGGAAGTGGTGGTAGTAATAGTAGTAGTAGTAGTAGTAATAGTAGTAGTAGTAGTGATACTAATGGTAGTAGCGGTGATAACAACTACACACTTATGTCTGGTACTAAGCAATAATCTCAGCAGTGTGGTGGAGGGAGTGGCAGTAGTGGCTGTAGTAGTGATAGCCGTGGAAGTGGTGGTAATAGTGATGGTATCAGTAGTGGTAGTAGCAATGATCATTGTGGTAGTGGTAGTGATGGCAGTGGTGGTAGTGGTAGTGGTGGTAGTGGTAGTAGTGGTGGTAGTGATTGTAGTGGTGATAATGATGGTAGTGGTGGTAGCAATGGAAGTGGTGGTAGTGGTAGTAGTGGTGGTAGTGGTAGTGTTAGTGGTGGTGGTGATGGTGGTGGTAGTGGTGGTAGTGGTAGTGGTGGTAGTGGTAGCAGTAGTAATGGTAGTGGTACTGGTCGTGGTAGTAGAGATAACAGCTACATATGTCTGGCACTAAGTAATAACCTCAACAGTGTCGTGGTGGCAGTGGTAGCAGTAGCAGTAGTAGTGGTAGTGGGAGTGGTAGTGGTAGTGGTCGTGGTAGTAGTGGTAACAGCTACATGTGTCTGGCGCTAAGCAATAATCTCAGCTGTGTCGTCGACTTCTAGCAAAGAATGGCGCCTCACAGCAAATATTATTTATGCAAAGACGGCTCAGGCTCCCTGCATTGCAGGGGCCCTTGTATGCATTGCAGGGGGCACCCTCGTATGAATATTAGAGGCCCTCTTATACATTGTTGGGGCCCTCCTTCTCATTTGAGGGGCCCTCCTATGCTTAGCAGGTGCCCTCCTGTTGGCTGTAGGGGCCTTCCTATTGAATGCAGGGGCCCTCCTAATCACTGCAGGGGCCCTCCTATTGATTGCAGGGGACATCCTATTCATTGCAGAGGCCCTCCTATTTACTGCAGGGGCCCTCCTATTCACTGTAGGGGGCGTCCTATTCATTGCAGGGGCCCTCCTATTCACTGCAGGGGCCCTCCTATTCATTGCAGGGGCCCTCTCACGTGTGACAGGAGCCCTACTATGAATTCTCTACATAGCTTGGACCCTTCCATGCATTGCAGTACCCCCTTCCCCCCACTGCTTGTCAAAGGCTCTTCCATTCTTATCAGGGGCCCTCATACAAGGCAAGGGCCCCCAGCATGGGGCCAGGTATGGGGCCAAGGCACCAATAAACATATTTTTCTTACAGTTTTCCGGGAAATTTTTAAAATAATTTTTCACTGTCAAACAGCGAAGTTTGTGTCCTCGATGTGTCTCGTGTCTCGTGTTTGTGCCCTCGGTGTGTCTCTTGTCTGTGTCTTCGATGTGTCTCTTGTCTGTGTCCTCGATGTGTCTCGTGTCTCGTGTTTGTGTCCTCAGTGTGTCTCTTGTCTGTGTCCTCGATTGTCTCTTGTCTGTGTCCTCGATGCGTCTCGTGTTTGTGCCCTCGGTGTGTCTCTTGTCTGTGTCCTCGATGTGTCTCTTGTGTGTGTCCTCGATGTGTCTCTTGTCTGTGTCCTCGATATGTCTCTTGTCTGTGCCCTCAATGTGTCTCTTGTCTGTGTCCTCGATATGTCTCTTGCCTGTGTCCTCGATGTGTCTCTTGTCTGTGTCCTCGATGTGTATCTTGTCTGTGTCCTCGATGTGTCTCGTGTCTCGTGTTTGTGTCCTCGATGTGTCTCGTGTCTCGTGTTTGTGTCCTTGGTGTGTCTCTTGTCTGTGTCCTCGATGTGTCTCTTGTCTGTGTCCTCGATGTGTCTCGTATTTGTGTCCTCGGTGTGCCTCTTATCTGTGTCCTCGATGTGTCTCTTGTCTGTGTCCTCGATGTGTCTCTTGTCTCTGTCCTCGATGTGTCTCGTGTCTCGTGTTTGTGTCCTCGGCGTGTCTCTTGTCTGTGTTCTCAATGTGTCTCTTGTTTGTGTCCTCGATGTGTCTCTTGTCTGTGTCCTCGATGTGTATCATGTCTCGTTTTTGTTTCCTCGGTGTGTCTCGTGTCTGTGTCCTCGATGCGTCTCATGTCTGTGTCCACAATATGTCTCGTGTCTCGTGTTTGTGTCCTCGGTGTGTCTCGTGTCTGCGTCTTCGGTGTGTCTCTTGTCTGTGTCCTCGATGTGTCTCTTGTCTGTGTCCTCGATGTGTCTCTTGTCTGTGTCCTCGATGTGTCTCTTGTCTGTGTCCACAATGTGTCTCGTGTCTCGTGTTTGTGTCCTCGGTGTCTCGTGTTTGCGTCCTCGGTGTGTCTCGTATTTGTGTCCTCGATGTGTCTCGTGTTTGTGTCATCGGTATGTCTCGTGTCCGTGTCTCATGTCTGTGTCCTCGGTGTGTCTCGTGTCCGTGTCTCGTGTTTGTGTCCTCGGTGTGTCTCGTATTTGTGTCCTCGATGTGTCTCGTGTTTGTGTCCTCGGTGTGTCTCGTGTCTCGTGTTTGTGTCCTCGATGTGTCTCGTGTTTGTGTCCTCAATGTGTCTTGGGTCTCGTGTTTGTGTCCTCGGCGTGTCTCGTGTTTGTGTCCTCAATGTGTCTTGTGTCTCGTGTCTTGTATTTGTGTCCGCCGTGTGTCTCGTGTCTCGTGTTTGTGTTCTCGATGTGTCCTCGGTGTGTCTCGTGGTTGTGAACTCGGTGTGTCTCGTGTTTGTGTCCTCGATGTATCTCGTGTTTATGTCATCGGTGTGTCTCATGTCCGTGTCTCGTGTTTGTGTCCTCGGTGTGTCTCGTATTTGTGTCCTCGATGTGTCTCGTGTTTGTGTCCTCAGTGTGTCTCGTGTCTCGTGTTTGTGTCCTCGGTGTGTCTCGTGTTTGTGTCCTCAATGTGTCTTGTGTCTCGTGTTTGTGTCCTCGGTGTGTCTCGTGTTTGTGTCCTCAATGTGTCTTGTGTCTCGTGTCTTGTGTTTGTGTCCTCGGTGCGTCTCGTGTCTCGTGTTTGTGTCTTTGGCGTGTCTTGTGTCCGTGTCTCCTGTTTGTGTCCTCGGTGTGTCTCGTGTCTCGTGTTTGTGTCCTCGGTGTGTCTCGTGTTTGTGTCCTCAATGTGTCTTGTATCTCGTGTTTGTGTCATCGGTGTCTAGTGTCTCGTGTTTGTGTCCTCGATGTGTTTCGTGTTTGTGTCATTGATATGTCTCGTGTCCGTGTCTCGTTATTGTGTCTTCGGTGTGTCTCATGTCTTGTGTTTGTGTCCTCGGTGTGTCTTGTGTCTCGTGTTTGTGTCCTCGGTGCGTCTCATGTTTGTGTCCTCGGTGTGTCTCGTGTTTGTGACCTCGATGTGTTTAGTGTCTCGTGTTTGTGCCCTCGGTGTGTCTCGTGTCCGCGTCTCGTTTATGTGTCATCGATCTGTCTCGTGTCTCGTGTTTGTGTCCTCGTTATGTCTCGTGCTTGCGTCCTCGATGTGTCTCGTGTCTCGTGTTTGTGTCCTCGGTGTGTCTCGTGTCTCGTGTTTGTGTCCTCGATGTGTCCTGTGTCTCGTGTTTGTGTCCTCGGTGCGTCCCGTGTCCGTGCCTCGTGTTTGTGTCCTTGGTGTGTCTTATGTATGTGTGTCTCGTGTATGTGTGTCTCATGTATGTGTGTCTCATGTATGTGTGTCTAATGTATGTGTGTCTCGTGTATGTGTGTCTCATGTATGTGTGTCTTATGAATGTGTGTCTCGCGTATGTGTCTCATGCATGTGTGTCTCGTGTATGTGTGTGTGTCTCATGTATGTGTGTCTCATGTATGTGTGTCTCATGCATGCATGTCTCATGTATGTGTGTCTCATATATGTGTGTGTGTCTCATGTATGTGTGTCTCATGTATGTGTGTCTCATGTATGAGTGTCTCATGTATGTGTGTCTCGTATATGTGTCTCGTGTATGTGTGTCTCATGTATGAGTATCTCATGTATGAGTGTCTCATGTATGTGTGTCTCATGTATGTACGTCTCATGTATGTGACTCATGTATGTGTCTCTTGTATGTGTGTCTCATGTATGTGTGTATCGTGTATGTGTGTCTCGTATATGCGTGTCTCATGTATGTGTGACTCAAGTATGTGTCTCGTGTATGTGTGTCTCATGTATGTCTCGTGCATGTGTGCCTCGTGTATGTGTGTCTCACGTATGTGTGTCTCGTGTATGTGTGTCTCATGTATGTCTCGTGCATGTGTGTTTCATATATGTCTGTCTCGTGTATGTGTGTCTCATGTATGTGTGTCTCATGTATGTGTCTCGCGTATGTGTGTTTCATGTATGTATGTCTCGTGTATGTATGTCTCATGCATGTGTCTCGTGTATGTTCGTCTCGTGTATGTGTGTGTCTCGTGAATGTGTGTCTCATGTATGTCTGTCTCGTGTATGTGTGTCTCGTGTATGTGTGTCTTATGTATGTGTGTCTCATGTATGTGTCTCGCGTATTTGTGTCTCATGTATGTATGTCTCGTGTATGTATGTCTCATGTATGTGTCTAGTGTATGTGTGCCTCACGTATGTGTGTCTCGTGTATGTGTGTCTCATGTATGTGTGTCTCATGTATCGTGTGTCTCATGTATGTGCGTCTCATGTCTCATGTGTGTCTCATGTATGTATGTCTCGTGTATGTATGTCTCATGTATGTGTCTCGTGTATGTGTGCCTCACGTATGTGTGTCTCGTGTATGTGTGTCTCATGTATGTCTCGTGCATGTGTGTCTCGTGTATGTGTGTCTCATGTATGTGTGTCTCGTGTATGTGTGTCTCGTGTATGTGTGTTTCGTGTATGTGTGTCTCATGTATGTGTGTCTCATGTATTTGTGTCTCGTGTATGTGTGCCTCATGTATGTATGTCTCATGTATGTGTCTCGCGTATGTGTGTCTCATGTATGTATGTCTCGTGTAGGTGTGTCTCATGCATGTCTCGTGCATGTGTGTCTAGTCTATGTGTGTCTCATGTATGTGTATCTCATGTATTTGTGTCTCGTGTATGTGTGTCTCGTGTGTGTGTGTCTCATGTATGTGTCTCGTGTATGTGTGACTCGTGTATGTGTGTCTCGTGTATGTGTGTCTCCTGTATGTGTGTCTCATGTATATGTGTCTCGTGTATGTGTGTCTCGTGTATGTGTGTCTCATGTATGTGTGTCTCATGTATATGTGTCTCGCGTATGTGTGTCTCGTGTATGTGTGCCTCGTGCATGTGTGTCTCATGTATGTGTGCCTCGTGTATGTGTGTCTCGTGTATGTGTGTCTCGTGTGTGAGTGTCTCGTGTATGTGTGTCTCATGCATATGTGTCTCGTGTATGTGTGTCTCGTGTATGTGTGTCTCATGTATATGTGTCTCATGTATGTGCCTCTCATGCATGTGTGTCTCATGTATGTGTGTCTCGTGTATGTGTGTCTCATGTATGTGTGTCTCGTGTATGTGTGTCTCATGTATGTGTGTCTCATGTATGTGTCTCGTGTATGTGTGTCTCATGTATTTGTGTCTGGTGTATGTGTGTCTCATGTATGTGTCTCGTGTATGTGTGTCTCATGTATGTGTGTCTCATGTATGTGTGTCTCTTGTATATGTGTCTCATGCATGCGTGTCTCGTGTATGTGTGTCTCATGTATGTGTCTCGTGTATGTGTGTCTCATGTATGTGTGTCTCATGTATGTGTATCGTGTATATGTGTCTCATGTATGTGTGTCTCGTGTATGTGTCTCATGTATGTGTGTCTCGTGTGTGTGTGTGTGTCTCATTTATGTTTGTCTCGTGTATGTTTGTCTTGTGTATGTGTGTCTCGCGTATGTGTGTCTCGTGTATGTGTGTCTCATGCATGTGTGTCTCGGGTATGTGTGTCTCGTGTATGTGTCTCCTGTATGTGTGTCTCGTGTGTGTCTCATTTATGTGTGTCTCATGTATGTTTGTCTCATGTATGTGTGTCTCATTTCTGTGTGTCTCGTGTATGTGTGTCTTGTGAATGTTTGTCTCATGTATGTCTCGTGTATGTGTGTCTTATTTATGTGAGTCTCGTGTATGTGTGTGTCATGTATGTGTCTCGTGTATGTGTGTGTCATTTATGTGTGTCTGGTGAATATGTGTATCATGTATGTGTATCTCGTGTTTGTGTCTCCTGTCTGTGTTTCGTGTCTGTTTCTCGTGTCTGTGTCTTGTGTCTAGTGTCGGATGTCTGTGTCTTGAATCTGTGAGTCGTATCTTTGTTTGTCCGTGTCTTGTGTTTGTGTCTTGTGTCATATAAGATAAGATAACATAAGATTTCGTTCGGATTTTTAACCCCGGAGGGTTAGCCACCCAGGATAACCCAAGAAAGTCAGTGCGTCATCGAGGACTGTCTAACTTATTTCCATTGTGGTCCTTAATCTTGTCCCCCAGGATGCGACCCACACCAGTCGACTAACACCCAGGTACCTACTTGCTGCTAGGTGAACAGGACAACAGGTGTAAGGAAACGTGTCGAAATGTTTCCACCCGCCGGGAATCGAACCCGGACCCTCCGTGTGCACACGTGTCTGTGTCTTGTGTCTATGTCTTGTATCTGTGTCTCGTGTCTGTATCTTATGTCTCGTGTCTGTAGCTTGTATTAGTGTCTCGTGTCTGTATCTTGTGTCTCGAGTCTGTTTCTCGTGTCTATGATTCGTATCAGTCTGATGTCTATGTCTTGTATCTGTGTCTGATGTCTGTGACTCGTGTCTGTCTGATGTCTGTGACTAGTGCTGTCTGAAGTCTGTGTCTTGTATCTGTGTCTGATGTTTGTGTCTTGTGCCTATGTCTGTCTGTCTCGTGTCTGTGTCTTGCATCTGTGTCTCGTGTCTGTGTCTTGCAACTGTGTCTCGTGTCTGTGTCTCATGTTTGTCTAATATATGTGTCTCGTGTCGTTGTCCTGTGTATGTGTCTCGTGTCTGTTTCTCGTATCTGTGACTCGTGTCTGTGTCTTGTGTTTGTGTCTCACGCGTGTCTTGTATTTGTGTCTCGTGTCTGTATCCTGTGTCTCGTGTCTGTATCTCGTGTCTGTGTCTTGTGTCTGTGTCTAGTTTATGTGTCTCATGTCTGTGTCTTGTGTCTGTGTCTCATGTCTGTCTTGTATTTGTGTCTCGTGTCTGTGTCTTGTGTATGTGTCTCGTGTCTGTTTCTCGTATCTGTGTCTCGTGTCTGTGTCTTGTGTCTGTGTCTTGTGTCTGTGTTTCACGTCTGTCTTGTATTTGTGTCTCGTGTCTGTATCCCGTGTCTTGTGTCTGTGTCTCGTGCCTGTGCAATGTGTCTGCGTCTTGTTTCTGTGTCTCAAATCTGTGTCTCACGTCTGTCTTGTATTTGTCTCGTGTCTGTGTCTCGTGCCTATGTCTTGTGTCTGTGTCTTGTTTCTGTGTCTCATGTATGTGTCTTGTGTCTGTGTCTCATGTCTGTCTTGTATTTTGTGTCTCGTGTCTGTGTCTTGTATCTGTGTCTTATGCCTGTCTCCTATATGTGTCACGTGTTGTTGTTTCGTGTCTGTCTCATATCTCTTTCTTATGTCTGTGTCTCGTGTCAGTCTCATATCTCGGTCTTAGGTCAGTATCTCGTGTTTTTGGTCTCTCGTTTGTTTACCATGTCTGTCTCGTATCTGTGTCTTGTGTCTGTGTCTTGTGTCTGTGTCCCGTGTCTGTATCTCGTGTCTGTATTTCATGCAATATTCCATGTCTATGACTCACATTTGTCTTATGTCTTTCTTGACGAACAAGACACATGGGCAACACTTTGGTATATTTATTGCAAAAATATTTCGCCTTTAAACCAACCATCTTCAGTTGAATACAACCAACTGCAACACCAGAGACAGTAGAAGTGTTGAGGTAACGAGTGCGTCACACTGGGAGGGAGGGAGGTAGTCGCTGCTGCCTGAAGTATGGGCATGCAGCCAGACCTTATGTACTAGAGCAGAAGTATACTGAAGCAGCTGGAGTTTACGTCACAAGTGTATTTTATTCATAAACTTATCTGTACTCTGTAGACTACATACTCCGTGTACACTGCATTGTACTCCGGGTGCATCAGACAAGCTGTTAGTTAAGAACTGTGCAGTCCATAACTTACAGCTCTAACCTGAAACCTGGAGCCTCCAAATCTAAGAGTCCTCCGGCCAAGGTGTGTGATATTTCTTGACACTATCACAGCCTTTCTTAAACATGCTGTAATAATTCACTGTAGTCTCTAAACCACACTCCGTTTCAGAATAATATTGTCTTAAACCAAGAACTCGACACTAGCATTTCTGAATTGACTTTGTCCGTTCAGGAAAGCAGAGAGACAGATAAGTTGACTGAGGTCCTCAGTAACTTGTACTCTGATGTTAATAAGAAGACTGCTATCAGCATCGATACCATGCCTAACCCTTCTAGGGTAGGGTAGGTGCCTGAGCCCGAGCCTTTAGCTCATAAGACTGTCATTCCCATTAGCCCCCTTGGGGCGGGGATGGCAGACCAGAGAGGCCTAGCTTGTGGCTAGGCCTGGGGACAGTTGGTCCCAAAGATGAGGAGGTACTTGTGCCTCCTGCCATGAGAGACTAGGTCTCAGACACTCCCTAAAGAGGGAGCCAAGGCCGAGCCACCACTTGGAAAAGGCCCGGGCCAGGAGAATACCGGCGAATCTTTAATAATAATAATAATAACTGCTACCAGGCTTCAAGCTAAAAGTCTTTTGCAGAAAATGGACGAACTAGAATTTATGTTCATGCTTACTTATTAAAGCCGTGTGCTAGGTCATTTTCACACAGTCAACAAAGCCATTCAGGAATCAGATCTGTTATTGAGTACTTGTTCATGTTTGCGCAGTTCACTTCAGGATCTTAAAGCAAAATTAGTGAAACACGCACAAATAATCCGCACATAAAAGAGAGAAGCTTACGACGACGTTTCGGTCCGACTTGGACCATTGACAAAGTCACACTGTGTGACTTTGTCAATGGTCCAAGTCGGACCGAAACGTCGTCGTAAGCTTCTCTCTTTTATGTGCGGGTTATTTGTGTATCGTTCCAGTCACGGTACTGAGCCTTTTTATGTCATTTACAAAATTAGCGAAGATTTTGATGAACTTGAGCAACAAGGAAAAGCCATCTTGCTAAATGTTAACCACAGAACTGAAACAAGGAGCAAAAGAGTAATGATGGAAATGCACCTGGTCGTGATGCCTTAGATGAACTCTCTTCAAGACATAAGGCTGGGATAAAATCCTTTATTCCTATACGAGATGCACTTGAAGCCAATTTAAGAAGAGCACAAATGTTTTCCTGGGAGGGAGGGTTGTGAGTGGCCTCACAAGTGAGCGGAGGGTTGTGAGTGGCCTCACAAGTGAGCGGAGGGTTGTGAGTGGCCTCACAGTGGGCGGAGGGTTGTGAGTGGCCTCAAAGTGGGCGGAGGGTTATGAGTGGCCTCACAAGTGAGCGTAGGGTTGTGAGTGGCCTCACAAGTGAGCGGAGGGTTGTGAGTGGCCTCACAAGTGAGCGGAGGGTTGTGAGTGGCCTCACAAGTGAGCGGAGGGTTGTGAGTGGCCTCACAGTGGGCGGAGGGTTGTGAGTGGCCTCACAAGTGAGCGGAGGGTTGTGAGTGGCCTCACAAGTGAGCGGAGGGTTGAGAGTGGCCTCACAAGTGAGCGGAGGGTTGTGAGTGGCCTCACAAGTGAGCGGAGGATTGTGAGTGGCCTCACAAGTGAGCGGAGGGTTGTGAGTGGCCTCACAAGTGAGCGGAGGGTTGTGAGTGGCCTCACAAGTGAGCGGAGGGTTGTGAGTGGCCTCACAAGTGAGCGGAGGGTTGAGAGTGGCCTCACAAGTGAGCGGAAAGTTGTGAGTGGCCTCACAAGTGAGCGGAGGATTGTGAGTGGCCTCACAAGTGAGCGGAGGGTTGTGAGTGGCCTCACAAGTGAGCGGAGGGTTGTGAGTGGCCTCACAAGTGAGCGGAGGGTTGTGAGTGGCCTCAAAAGTGAGCGGAGGATTGTGAGTGGCCTCACAAGTGAGCGGAGGGTTGTGAGTGGCCTCACAAGTGAGCGGAGGGTTGTGAGTGGCCTCACAAGTGAGCGGAGGGTTGTGAGTGGCCTCACAAGTGAGCGGAGGGTTGTGAGTGGCCTCACAAGTGAGCGGAGGGTTGTGAGTGGCCTCAAAAGTGAGCGGAGGATTGTGAGTGGCCTCACAAGTGAGCGGAGGGTTGTGAGTGGCCTCACAAGTGAGCGGAGGGTTGTGAGTGGCCTCAAAAGTGAGCGGAGGATTGTGAGTGGCCTCACAAGTGAGCGGAGGGTTGTGAGTGGCCTCACAAGTGAGCGGAGGGTTGTGAGTGGCCTCACAAGTGAGCGGAGGGTTGTGAGTGGCCTCAAAAGTGAGCGGAGGGTTGTGAGTGGCCTCACAAGTGAGCAGAGGGTTGTGAGTGGCCTCACAAGTGAGCGGAGGGTTGTGAGTGGCCTCACAGTGGGCGGAGGGTTGTGAGTGGCCTCACAAGCGAGCGGAGGGTTGTGAGTGGCCTCACAAGTGAGCGGAGGGTTGTGAGTGGCCTCACAGTGGGCGGAGGGTTGTGAGTGGCCTCACAAGTGAACGGAGGGTTGTGAGTGGCCTCACAAGTGGGCGGAGGGTTGTGAGTGGCCTCACAAGTGGGCGGAGGGTTGTGAGTGGCCTCACAGTGGGCGGAGGGTTATGAGTGGCCTCACAAGTGAGCGGAGGGTTGTGAGTGGCCTCACAAGTGGGCGGAGGGTCGTGAGTGGCCTCACAAGTGGGCGGAGGGTTGTGAGTGGCCTCACAGTGGGCGGAGGGTTATGAGTGGCCTCACAAGTGAGCGGAGGGTTGTGAGTGGCCTCAGAGTGGGCGGAAGGTTGTGAGTGGCCTCACAAGTGAGCGGAGGGTTGTGAGTGGCCTCACAGTGGACGGAGGGTTGTGAGTGGCCTCAAAAGTGAGCGGAGGATTGTGAGTGGCCTCACAAGTGAGCGGAGGGTTGTGAGTGGCCTCACAAGTGAGCGGAGAGTTGTGAGCGGCCTCACAGTGGGCGGAGGGTTGTGAGTGGCCTCACAAGCGAGCGGAGGGTTGTGAGTGGCCTCACAAGTGAGCGGAGGGTTGTGAGTGGCCTCACAGTGGGCGGAGGGTTGTGAGTGGCCTCACAAGTGAACGGAGGGTTGTGAGTGGCCTTACAGTGGGGGGAGGGTTATGAGTGGCCTCACAAGTGAGCGGAGGGTTGTGAGTGGCCTCACAAGTGGGCGGAGGGTCGTGAGTGGCCTCACAAGTGGGCGGAGGGTTGTGAGTGGCCTCACAGTGGGCGGAGGGTTATGAGTGGCCTCACAAGTGAGCGGAGGGTTGTGAGTGGCCTCAGAGTGGGCGGAAGGTTGTGAGTGGCCTCACAAGTGAGCAGTGAGCGGAGGGTTGTGAGTGTCCTCACAGTGGGCGGAGGGTTGTGAGTGGCCTCACAAGTGAGCGGAGGGTTGTGAGTGGCCTCAGAGTGGGCGGAGGGTTCCGAGTGTCCTCAGAAGTGAGCGGAGGGTGGTGAGTGTCCTCAGAGTGGGCGGAGGGTTGTGAGTGGCCTCACAAGTGAGCGGAGGGTTGTGAGTGGCCTCACAAGTGAGCGGAGGGTTGTGAGTGGCCTCACAAGTGAGCGGAGGGTTGTGAGTGGCCTCAGAGTGGGCGGAAGGTTGTGAGTGGCCTCACAAGTGAACGGAGGGTTGTGAGTGGCCTCACAGTGGGCGGAGGGTTATGAGTGGCCTCACAAGTGAGCGGAGGGTTGTGAGTGGCCTCACAGTGGGCGGAGGGTTATGAGTGGCCTCACAAGTGAGCGGAGGGTTGTGAGTGGCCTCACAGTGGGCGGAGGGTTGTGAGTGGCCTCACAAGTGAACGGAGGGTTGTGAGTGGCCTCACAGTGGGCGGAGGGTTATGAGTGGCCTCACAAGTGAGCGGAGGGTTGTGAGTGGCCTCATAGTGGGCGGAGGGTTATGAGTGGCCTCACAAGTGAGCGGAGGGTTGTGAGTGGCCTCACAAGTGAACGGAGGGTTGTGAGTGGCCTCACAGTGGGCAGAGGGTTATGAGTGGCCTCACAAGTGGGCGGAGGGTTGTGAGTGGCCTCAGAGTGGGCGGAGGGTTGTGAGTGGCCTCACAGTGGGCGGAGGGTTGTGAGTGGCCTCACAGTGGGCGGAGGGTTGTGAGTGGCCTCAGAGTGGGCGGAGGGTTGTGAGTGGCCTCAGAGTGGGCGGAGGGTTGTGAGTGGCCTCACAAGTGGGCGGAGGGTTATGAGTGGCCTCACAAGTGGGCGGAGGGTTGTGAGTGGCCTCACAAGTGGGCGGAGGGTTATGAGTGGCCTCACAAGTGGGCGGAGGGTTGTGAGTGGCCTCACAAGTGAGCGGAGGGTTGTGAGTGGCCTCACAAGTGGAACAGCCTAAGGCATCTCTTCATCTAAATACCGCAGTGTGTGCAGTTGTAGGGGCCAACATTTGTGCTGTCACCAGTTAGGGTGAGAGGTTGGCTCCAGACTACCTGCAGACAGTATATTGTTTACTGCCACTGAATACACATACATGCTGGTCTGTTTTGTATGAGTTGTGTTGAGTTGTGTGTTAGTAACATAGAGCGAGTTTCCTCTGAGTTATAAGGCATTTGCAGACATTGCTTCTCTATATTGCTGCTCTATTAAACGCTACGTGCTGTAATTATTGTTGCTATATTGCAGTCTACATGCTGTAAATATTGGTTGATGGAATAAATTGGAATTCCTTTCTCTTTATTACTCTTGGTTCGTTTTTCTCCTGGGTGAACTTACTCTCAGGCATCACAGCAACACCATGATATCCTACTGCAGACAAGGTTCAGTATGACCTGCTTCCACCAGTGGGGAACCCCTCCCCTGGGGTGTCAACCCCGGCTGCTTCTCCCACTGCTGCTCAAGTATATATATATATATACATATATTTGATCTGGCTGCATGCCTATAATCTAGACGTAGTGACTAACTGACCCCCACCGAGAGTGATGGACTGATCGGATTAAAACTACTTCTGCTGTCTCCAGTGTTGTATTCAGCTGAATTTAACTGAAGTAACTTGATGCGTAGGATTAACATTTCATCAGTAAAGATACCCAAATGTTGCACATATGTATTATTTATCAACTTGTCACTGTGCACTGCGCTTAAAATAATAAAAATATCATTGAATTATCTCTTTGCATCATGTCTGTGTCTGATAAAGTTTCTCATGTTTGTCTCATGTCTATATTTTATGTCTGTTTATCATGTTTTTATGTCTATATATCCAGTGTATGTCTCATGTCTGTGTTTCGTGTGTAAATCAAGTCTATGCCTTTACCAAAATATGTCTAAATAATGAATACAAGGGAGCGCTGCCCACACGTTGGCTGTGCATACGCAGGATCTGGCAGCGGCAGGTGCCAAAGCTCGGTAAAATTCTCAGCATGCATCTGAACTGCCAAACCACCATAAACATGCAGCAGTATTGGTGACAGCCAATAAAACCTCAGTTTCCGCCATCGTGGAAACTTTAAAATTATCGAATACATCCTGTCCTCTTTTATAGCTAAATACGAATTTAATAATACTGTAATACTCAAATGTTTTCTTTTTAGTTACTAACGAAAATATTCCATTAGAAATATTAAAAACAGCATATTATACACGTAAATTAAACTGATGCCTGTTTGTATTATTACCTATCGAGGCATCTCAATACTCAACTTACAGTGATGCTCACTCAGACTGATGGTAAACATGTCAGCCTGGTGTGGCAGGAGAGACTCCCAGGTCACACAGTAAACCACTGTATTGATCCCACAAACTTTCAGAGACGCTTTGGGAAAATTTTCTTGTATATTTTATACCAACAAACCAGCTTTGTATGTCTTTAAAATGTGAGCAAGAAAGGTTATAAAGTACGTCAGAGTTGCCGATATACTTACTACTCAAACATATTTAGAAACACAACCGCTCATTTACACACTCAAGCGTGCTTGTTAGAGGGGTAGAAAATGATCTTAATTTTAATACAGAAAACCCATGGTACAGGAAACTGCTTGCAGATGGTAATGTACAGACAGATATCCTCAGTCGTACTTAGATGTACCTAGACGTGACACTCTACCCCAGGATGCCAGTCTCCACAAAAACAGCAGGTGACCAGATGTGGCAGTACGCAGTGGTGGCTCGTGCAGGGGTGCTGCGGAACTGCAGCACCCCCCTATTTTCACTCCATACATAGATAACATACAATATAATGAGTCTTTTTTCATTTAATTCTTTCTTTATACTTGTACATTATATAATCAAAGAATTAAAGAAAACAGGGAGTGCTGCAGTTCCGCATGAGCCCCGCATGAGCCCCGCATGAGCCCCGCATGAGCCCCGCATGAGCCCCGCATGAGCCCCGCATGAGCCGGCACTGGGCAGTAGCATATTTAATCATAGTTATATTGTGTAACAAGAATTTTCACCATGTGTCCAGTGGCAGACAGTGCATAAAAAACGTTGGTAATAATAATAATAATAATAATAATAATAATAATAATAATAATAATAATAATAATAATAATAATAATAATAATAATAATAATAATAATAATATCTTTATTTCTACAAGTACATGTACAAGATATACATACTACTATATAGAAAGCCGCTTGTTATGCTCTCAGAGCATTTCGGGCAAATTAGGTCAGTTTTATCCCAGGATGCGACCCACACCAGTCAACTAACACCCAGGTACCCATTTTATTGATGGGTGAACATAAACAACGGATGTAAGGAAACACGTCCAATGTTTCTGGCCTCTTAGTAGACAATCTAAGTAAACAATCCATTACAAACAAATATTAATAATAAAATATATTTGTTGGCTCTTTGTGAAGGATCCAGTAAGAAATATACCAATAAACAGTTTGAGTGCTGCAGTATGAGTGGGAGAGTACACGACCTCATGATGTATGAGTGGGGGAGTGCACGACCTCATGATGTATGAGTGGGAGAGTGCACGACCTCATGATGTATGAGTGGGGGAGTGCACGACCTCATGATGTATGAGTGGGAGAGTGCACGACCTCATGATGTATGAGTGGGGGAGTGCACGACCTCATGATGTATGAGTGGGAGAGTGCACGACCTCATGATGTATGAGTGGGGGAGTGCACGACCTCATGATGTATGAGTGGGAGACTGCACGACCTCATGATGTATGAGTGGGGGAGTGCACGACCTCATGATGTATGAGTGGGAGACTGCACGACCTCATGATGTATGAGTGGAGAGTGCACGACCTCATGATGTATGAGTGGGGGAGTGCACGACCTCATGATGTATGAGTGGGAGACTGCACGACCTCATGATGTATGAGTGGGGGAGTGCACGACCTCATGATGTATGAGTGGGAGACTGCACGACCTCATGATGTATGAGTGGAGAGTGCACGACCTCATGATGTATGAGGGGAGAGTGCACGACCTCATGATGTATGAGTGGGGGACTGCACGACCTCATGATGTATGAGTGGAAGAGTGCACGACCTCATGATGTATGAGTGGGAGAGTGCACGACCTCATGATGTATGAGTGGGAGAGTGCACGAACTCATGATGTATGAGTGGGGGAGTGCACGACCTCATGATGTATGAGTGGGAGACTGCACGACCTCATGATGTATGAGTGGAGAGTGCACGAACTCATGATGTATGAGTGGGAGAGTGCACGACCTCATGATGTATGAGTGGGAGAGTGCACGACCTCATGATGTATGAGTGGGAGAGTGCACGACGTCATGATGTATGAGTGGGAGAGTGCACGAACTCATGATGTATGAGTGGGGGAGTGCACGACCTCATGATGTATGAGTGGGAGAGTGCACGACGTCATGATGTATGAGTGGGAGAGTGCACGACCTCATGATGTATGAGTGGGAGAGTGCACGACCTCATGATGTATGAGTGGGAGAGTGCACGACCTCATGATTTATGAGTGGGAGAGTGCACGACCTCATGATGTATGAGTGGGAGAG
>NC_091326.1:25319543-25479825 GCF_038502225.1 Cherax quadricarinatus
CTAAAACTATCATCCTTGATGTAAAACTTCACATCCTCTCAAATCACTGCAACAGTCAGTTTACAGCTAGCTAACCAAGACTGCAAAACACTACACAACTAGCCAAACGTAAACATTCTTCCTAACAAGAAAAGCATCTCATTCTTCAGCTGTAATGCCAGATCTCTAAGTAAACACTATGACGGTATCACAGCCCTCCTTCAGTCACTACGTGATAAATTAACTTCCATTATCTGACTAATACATGACACAATACACATTCATAACATACCAGGATACATAACCATCCATAAGTGCAGACCAGTACATCAGGGAGGTGGCACCGCAACATGATGCACCGAAGATAAACACAGTAAACACATATTTTCTGAACATGAGCACCATTAGCTACAGTTGGTGTCTGCAGAGCTCCACACAGCAACATAAACACTCTTGTTGATAACCTCAAAGATCTAGTATTAAATAATAAACTAAACAAGAATCACTTAATAATTGCTGTCGACAATCATCTCACTCAAGCAACTGACCCACAAATATCTGTTACCCTTAATAACCAAACCCACACGTATTACTGAACCATCTGCAGCTTCCCTTGATCATACTTGTACAAACATAACATCTCCAAAAGTTGGAATAATCACTGGCAATATTACTGATCATTACCCAACCTTCCTCGTAATCAATATATCCAAACTACCTATGGACACCTGCAATTTTTCATTCAGGCACCGTTATAAGGCATCAGCAAATATTTAATTTGATTATTTCAGTAAGCATCAGTGACTGGCAGAGAGAATGCAGAAGCCATAATTAAATTCATTCAAGTGTCCGAAATTTCCTTAGCAATTTCAAAGCTTCTATAAAAAGTATTGTCCCTTCCAAAGCAAACAAGAGGCTAAATAACTCTTGGTTAATCATCTGCAACGTCACATTAGTTGACAAAATAGACTGGGCTTAATTTCCAAAGAACTAGCACAAACAGTGTTCATTAACATTTACCATGCTCATTAAGGAATCTAAATAACCGTATTATGCTAACAGGCTCCAAGACTCAAAGGGTTATATAAAAATTGACCTGGAAACCTGGAAAACACACTCACAAATCCTGGCCTTGCTCAAAATTGCCAAGACAGAAGAAACTGTAGCGGCCAGACCGAATGAACATCTCATCCACACTACTGATACTAAAAGTTAACTAAATGACTTCTCACCTGCAGAGACTAACTTGCCAGCAAAATTCCGAACACTGTTGCTCAAGTTAGTTATTATCTCAGTAACAATACCAAGGTTCCCTCGACCTGTCCCCGACAACTCATACAAAGGTAATTTAAATACCAAAAAAAATTATGAAGAAGGTAGGTAGTTAGGCGAGTATTCCACAGTTATTGTACAAGAGAGCTGCCCGTGTGTTATCATCTATCATGGCAACTGTGATAAATCTATTGAAACTTAAACTTTCCCAGATATATTGAAGTTTACACGAGTGTTCCAGTGCATGAAGGAGGTGATCCAGGTGACAGTAACAACTACACACTAATCTCTAACTTACCTTTATTATCGAATATCTTTGAAAAGATAATATGTAGACGAATTTATGTATTTATCACTAAACAAATTTTTTTAACCCTTGACAATTTGGCTTCTGATCAGGAAAAGTATCATTGATAATATCGTAAAGACGCTAAACTCTGTTCGCTCGTGGAAAATAGTAAATATCAGATTGGTCTCTCTACTGATCTAATAATAGCTTTTCACACCATAGATGATAATACTTACTGCTGGAAATATAACTCTGGGAATAGCAGGTTAAGGTGTTACAGACAGATGGCAGCATGTGACTATCAATGACACTACCTCATCTACCCTAACTGTCAACAAGTGCTGACACAAGGTAACGTCCTTGGCCCACTATTATTTCTCGTCTGTATAAATAACTTATCAAATGCCTCCCAGGAGCAAACCAGTCCTGGTTACAGATAACGCAGCATCCGTCACATTTAACCCTGATGCAGTCATCTTTAACAATACAGTAAACAAAGAGGTGGTAAAGATTTCCTCCCGGACGGCAACCAACACTCACTCCCGAAACTGAGGTCTTCCACATATTCTTTGGGAATAAAGCTAAAAAAAAAAATCAGTTTAGCGTAAAAATATATGGTTATTACATAGTAAGATAAGACGAGGCAAAATCCTTAGTTACACACCTTGAGTTCAAACTAAAATTTAATATTCACAAACAAGATATATGAAGGAAAATTTCCAAAAAAATGTGGCCATTCATTGAAAATATGGAAGTGTGTTGCTTCCTTTGTACTGCTCACTACTCTACTGCCTGCCTCACTTTGTACTGCTCACTACTCTACTGCCTGCCTCACTTTGTACTGCTCACTACTCTACTGCCTGCCTCACTTTGTACTGCTCACTACTCTACTGCCTGCCTCACTTAGTACTGCTCACTACTCTACTGCCTGCCCCACTTAGTACTGCTCACTACTCTACTGCCTGCCTCACTTTGTACTGCTCACTACTCTACTGCCTGCCTCACTTTGTACTGCTCACTACTCTACTGCCTGCCTCACTTTCTACTGCTCACTACTCTACTGCCTGCCTCACTTAGTACTGCTCACTACTCTACTGCCTGCCCCACTTAGTACTGCTCACTACTCTACTGCCTGCCTCACTTTGTACTGCTCACTACTCTACTGCCTGCCTCACTTAGTACTGCTCACTACTCTACTGCCTGCCCCACTTAGTACTGCTCACTACTCTACTGCCTGCCTCATTTTGTACTGCTCACTACTCTACTGCCTGCCTCCATTTTGTACTGCTCACTACTCTACTGCCTGCCTCACTTAGTACTGCTCACTACTCTACTGCCTGCCTCACTTTGTACTGCTCACTACTCTACTGCCTGCCTCCATTTTGTACTGCTCACTACTCTACTGCCTGCCTCACTTAGTACTGCTCACTACTCTACTGCCTGCCTCACTTAGTACTGCTCACTACTCTACTGCCTGCCTCACTTTGTACTGCTCACTACTCTACTGCCTGCCTCCATTTTGTACTGCTCACTACTCTACTGCCTGCCTCCATTTTGTACTGCTCACTACTCTACTGCCTGCCTCCATTTTGTACTGCTCACTACTCTACTGCCTGCCTCCATTTTGTACTGCTCACTACTCTACTGCCTGCCTCCATTTTGTACTGCTCACTACTCTACTGCCTGCTTCACTTTGTACTGCTCACTACTCTACTGCCTGCCTCCATTTTGTACTGCTCACTACTCTACTGCCTGCCTCCATTTTGTACTGCTCACTGCTCTACTGCCTGCCTCACTTTGTACTGCTCACTACTCTACTGCCTGCCTCCATTTTGTACTGCTCACTACTCTACTGCCTGCCTCCATTTTGTACTGCTCACTACTCTACTGCCTGCCTCACTTTGTACTGCTCACTACTGCCTGCCTCACTTTGTACTGCTCACTACTTTACTGCCTGCCTCACTTTGTACTGCTCACTACTCTACTGCCTGCCTCACTTTGTACTGCTCACTACTCTACTGCCTGCCTCACTTTGTACTGCTCACTACTCTACTGCCTGCCTCACTTTCTACTGCTCACTACTCTACTGCCTGCCTCACTTTGTACTGCTCACTACTTTACTGCCTGCCTCACTTTGCACTGCTCACTACTTTACTGCCTGCCTCACTTTGTACTGCTCACTACTCTACTGCCTGCCTCACTTTGTACTTCTCACTACTCTACTGCCTGCCTCACTTTCTACTGCTCACTACTCTACTGCCTGCCTCACTTTGTACTGCTCACTACTCTACTGCCTGCCTCACTTTGTACTTCTCACTACTCTACTGCCTGCCTCACTTTGTACTGCTCACTACTCTACTGCCTGCCTCACTTTGTACTGCTCACTACTCTACTGCCTGCCTCACTTTCTACTGCTCACTACTCTACTGCCTGCCTCACTTTCTACTGCTCACTACTCTACTGCCTGCCTCACTTAGTACTGCTAACTACTCTACTGCCTGCCTCACTTTGTACTGCTCACTACTCTACTGCCTGCCTCAGTACTGCTCACTACTCTACTGCCTGCCTCACTTAGTACTGCTCACTACTCTACTGCCTGCCTCACTTAGTACTGCTCACTACTCTACTGCCTGCCCCACTTAGTACTGCTCACTACTCTACTGCCTGCCTCACTTAGTACTGCTCACTACTCTACTGCCTGCCTCACTTAGTACTGCTAACTACTCTACTGCCTGCCTCACTTTATACTGCTCTCTACTCTACTGCCTGCCTCACTTAGTACTGCTTTCTACTCTACTGCCTGCCTCACTTAGTACTGCTAACTACTCTACTGCCTGCCTCACTTAGTACTGCTAACTACTCTACTGCCTGCCTCACTTTGTACTGCTCACTACTCTACTGCCTGCCTCACTTTGTACTGCTCACTACTCTACTGCCTGCCTCACTTTGTACTGCTCACTACTCTACTGCCTGCCTCACTTTGTACTGCTCACTACTCTACTGCCTGCCTCAGTACTGCTCACTACTCTACTGCCTGCCTCACTTAGTACTGCTCACTACTCTACTGCCTGCCTCACTTAGTACTGCTAACTACTCTACTGCCTGTCTCACTTTGTACTGCTCACTACTCTACTGCCTGCCTCACTTAGTACTGCTTACTACTCTACTGCCTGCCTCACTTAGTACTGCTAACTACTCTACTGCCTGCCTCACTTAGTACTGCTAACTACTCTACTGCCTGCCTCACTTTGTACTGCTCACTACTCTACTGCCTGCCTCACTTTGTACTGCTCACTACTCTACTGCCTGCCTCACTTTGTACTGCTCACTACTCTACTGCCTGCCTCACTTTGTACTGCTCACTACTCTACTGCCTGCCTCACTTTGTACTGCTCACTACTCTACTGCCTGCCTCACTTTGTACTGCTCACTACTCTACTGCCTGCCTCACTTTGTACTGCTCACTACTCTACTGCCTGCCTCACTTTGTACTGCTCACTACTTTACTGCCTGCCTCACTTTGCACTGCTCACTACTTTACTGCCTGCCTCACTTTGTACTGCTCACTACTCTACTGCCTGCCTCACTTTGTACTGCTCACTACTCTACTGCCTGCCTCACTTTCTACTGCTCACTACTCTACTGCCTGCCTCACTTTGTACTGCTCACTACTCTACTGCCTGCCTCACTTTGTACTTCTCACTACTCTACTGCCTGCCTCACTTTGTACTGCTCACTACTCTACTGCCTGCCTCACTTTGTACTGCTCACTACTCTACTGCCTGCCTCACTTTCTACTGCTCACTACTCTACTGCCTGCCTCACTTTCTACTGCTCACTACTCTACTGCCTGCCTCACTTAGTACTGCTAACTACTCTACTGCCTGCCTCACTTTGTACTGCTCACTACTCTACTGCCTGCCTCAGTACTGCTCACTACTCTACTGCCTGCCTCACTTAGTACTGCTCACTACTCTACTGCCTGCCTCACTTAGTACTGCTCACTACTCTACTGCCTGCCCCACTTAGTACTGCTCACTACTCTACTGCCTGCCTCACTTAGTACTGCTCACTACTCTACTGCCTGCCTCACTTAGTACTGCTAACTACTCTACTGCCTGTCTCACTTTGTACTGCTCACTACTCTACTGCCTGCCTCACTTAGTACTGCTTTCTACTCTACTGCCTGCCTCACTTAGTACTGCTAACTACTCTACTGCCTGCCTCACTTAGTACTGCTAACTACTCTACTGCCTGCCTCACTTTGTACTGCTCACTACTCTACTGCCTGCCTCACTTTGTACTGCTCACTACTCTACTGCCTGCCTCACTTTGTACTGCTCACTACTCTACTGCCTGCCTCACTTTGTACTGCTCACTACTCTACTGCCTGCCTCAGTACTGCTCACTACTCTACTGCCTGCCTCACTTAGTACTGCTCACTACTCTACTGCCTGCCTCACTTAGTACTGCTAACTACTCTACTGCCTGTCTCACTTTGTACTGCTCACTACTCTACTGCCTGCCTCACTTAGTACTGCTTACTACTCTACTGCCTGCCTCACTTAGTACTGCTAACTACTCTACTGCCTGCCTCACTTAGTACTGCTAACTACTCTACTGCCTGCCTCACTTTGTACTGCTCACTACTCTACTGCCTGCCTCACTTTGTACTGCTCACTACTCTACTGCCTGCCTCACTTTGTACTGCTCACTACTCTACTGCCTGCCTCACTTTGTACTGCTCACTACTCTACTGCCTGCCTCACTTTGTACTGCTCACTACTCTACTGCCTGCCTCACTTTGTACTGCTCACTACTCTACTGCCTGCCTCACTTTGTACTGCTCACTACTCTACTGCCTGCCTCACTTTGTACTGCTCACTACTCTACTGCCTGCCTCACTTTGTACTGCTCACTACTCTACTGCCTGCCTCACTTTGTACTGCTCACTACTCTACTGCCTGCCTCACTTTGTACTGCTCACTACTCTACTGCCTGCCTCACTTTGTACTGCTCACTACTCTACTGCCTGCCTCACTTTGTACTTCTCACTACTCTACTGCCTGCCTCACTTTGTACTGCTCACTACTCTACTGCCTGCCTCACTTTGTACTGCTCACTACTCTACTGCCTGCCTCACTTTGTACTGCTCACTACTCTACTGCCTGCCTCACTTTGTACTGCTCACTACTCTACTGCCTGCCTCACTTTGTACTACTCACTACTCTACTGCCTGCCTCACTTTGTACTGCTCACTACTCTACTGCCTGCCTCACTTTGTACTGCTCACTACTCTACTGCCTGCCTCACTTTGTACTGCTCACTACTCTACTGCCTGCCTCACTTTGTACTGCTCACTACTCTACTGCCTGCCTCACATTGTACTGCTCACTACTTTACTGCCTGCCTCACTTTGCACTGCTCACTACTTTACTGCCTGCCTCACTTTGTACTGCTCACTACTCTACTGCCTGCCTCACTTTGTACTGCTCACTACTCTACTGCCTGCCTCACTTTCTACTGCTCACTACTCTACTGCCTGCCTCACTTTGTACTGCTCACTACTCTACTGCCTGCCTCACTTTGTACTTCTCACTACTCTACTGCCTGCCTCACTTTGTACTGCTCACTACTCTACTGCCTGCCTCACTTTGTACTGCTCACTACTCTACTGCCTGCCTCACTTTCTACTGCTCACTACTCTACTGCCTGCCTCACTTTCTACTGCTCACTACTCTACTGCCTGCCTCACTTAGTACTGCTAACTACTCTACTGCCTGCCTCACTTTGTACTGCTCACTACTCTACTGCCTGCCTCAGTACTGCTCACTACTCTACTGCCTGCCTCACTTAGTACTGCTCACTACTCTACTGCCTGCCTCACTTAGTACTGCTCACTACTCTACTGCCTGCCTCACTTAGTACTGCTCACTACTCTACTGCCTGCCTCACTTAGTACTGCTCACTACTCTACTGCCTGCCTCACTTAGTACTGCTAACTACTCTACTGCCTGTCTCACTTTGTACTGCTCACTACTCTACTGCCTGCCTCACTTAGTACTGCTTTCTACTCTACTGCCTGCCTCACTTAGTACTGCTAACTACTCTACTGCCTGCCTCACTTAGTACTGCTAACTACTCTACTGCCTGCCTCACTTTGAACTGCTCACTACTCTACTGCCTGCCTCACTTTGTACTGCTCACTACTCTACTGCCTGCCTCACTTTGTACTGCTCACTACTCTACTGCCTGCCTCACTTTGTACTGCTCACTACTCTACTGCCTGCCTCAGTACTGCTCACTACTCTACTGCCTGCCTCACTTAGTACTGCTCACTACTCTACTGCCTGCCTCACTTAGTACTGCTAACTACTCTACTGCCTGTCTCACTTTGTACTGCTCACTACTCTACTGCCTGCCTCACTTAGTACTGCTTACTACTCTACTGCCTGCCTCACTTAGTACTGCTAACTACTCTACTGCCTGCCTCACTTAGTACTGCTAACTACTCTACTGCCTGCCTCACTTTGTACTGCTCACTACTCTACTGCCTGCCTCACTTTGTACTGCTCACTACTCTACTGCCTGCCTCACTTTGTACTGCTCACTACTCTACTGCCTGCCTCACTTTGTACTGCTCACTACTCTACTGCCTGCCTCACTTTGTACTGCTCACTACTCTACTGCCTGCCTCACTTTGTACTGCTCACTACTCTACTGCCTGCCTCACTTTGTACTGCTCACTACTCTACTGCCTGCCTCACTTTGTACTGCTCACTACTCTACTGCCTGCCTCACTTTGTACTGCTCACTACTCTACTGCCTGCCTCACTTTGTACTGCTCACTACTCTACTGCCTGCCTCACTTTGTACTGCTCACTACTCTACTGCCTGCCTCACTTTGTACTGCTCACTACTCTACTGCCTGCCTCACTTTGTACTTCTCACTACTCTACTACCTGCCTCACTTTGTACTGCTCACTACTCTACTGCCTGCCTCACTTTGTACTGCTCACTACTCTACTGCCTGCCTCACTTTGTACTGCTCACTACTCTACTGCCTGCCTCACTTTGTACTGCTCACTACTCTACTGCCTGCCTCACTTTGTACTGCTCACTACTCTACTGCCTGCCTCACTTTGTACTGCTCACTACTCTACTGCCTGCCTCACTTTGTACTGCTCACTACTCTACTGCCTGCCTCACTTTGTACTACTCACTACTCTACTGCCTGCCTCACTTTGTACTGCTCACTACTACACTCCCTGCCTCACGTTTAAGGTTTCACTGCAACTTGCAGATCCGCCAGAATAATCCACCAAACATTCTTGTGGTTCAGCGACAATTAGCTCGAGAAGTTACAGGAAACACGTAACCTGTCTTCTCAAAAGTCTTAACTTTCTCACCTCATTAAACATTGATATCTACTATTGAATATCTGTTTAATAAACGTACTTAGTACGAACTTAAACTCAGCACTCCGACTGTTCCTGGATACCCGCAACACAACACAGACACAACACAATACAGAGACACAACACAACACAGAGACACAACACAATACAGAGACAACACAGCACAACACAGACACAACACAACACAACACAACAAGGCACAACACAACACAGATACAACACAACACAACACAGGCACAACAAAACACAACACAGACTCAACACAATACAACACAGAGACACAACACAACACAGAGATACAACACAGACATAACACAACACAGAGACACAACACAATACAGAGACACAACACAACACAGACACAACACAACACAGAGACACAACACAACACAGACACAACACAACACAACACAGAAACACAACACAACACAGAGACAACACAACACAAAGACACAGCACAACACAACACAGACACAACATAACACAACACAGATACACAACACAACACAGACACAACATAACACATCACACAGACACAACACAACACAGAGACACAACACAACACAGACACAACACAACACAGAGACACAACACAACGCAGACACAACACAACACAATACAACACAACACAGACACAACATAACACAACACAGAGACACAACACAACACAGACACAACACAATACAGACACAACATAACACAACAAAGAGACACAACACAGCACAGACACAACACAACACATCACAGAGACACAACACAACACAGACACAACATAACACAACACAGATACACAACACAACACAGAGACACAACACAACACGGACACAACATAACACAACACAGAGACACAACACAACACAGACACAACATAACACAACAAAGAGACACAACACAGCACAGACACAACACAACACATCACAGAGACACAACACAACACAGACACAACATAACACAACACAGAGACACAACACAACACAGAGACACAACACAACACGGACACAACACAACACAGATACACAACACAACGCAGACACAACACAACACAGACACAACACAACACAATACAACACAACACAGACACAACATAACACAACACAGAGACACAACACAACACAGACACAACACAATACAGACACAACATAACACAACAAAGAGACACAACACAGCACAGACACAACTCAACACATCACAGAGACACAACACAGACACAACATAACACAACACAGATACACAACACAACACAGACACAACATAACACATCACAGAGACACAACACAACACAGACACAACACAACACAGACACAACATAACACAGACACAACACAACACAGACACAACACAGACACAACATAACACAGACACAACACAATACAGACACAACACAGACACAACACAGGCACAACACAGACACAACACAGGCACACAACACAAGACAGAGACACAACACAACATAGTTAACCTAACGTAGGAACTCGATGTGAATAACGGCCCTAAAACTTGGAGCTCCATTCCAAAAAATAAAAAAAAAATTATTGATCTGCCGTCATCGTCAAATAAACAATAAACAACACCTCCGCGATCTCAAATAAATTCTACACAGATCATTTATTTTAAAAATCCCATTTATCATATCAACTTTGTTTATCTACATAACTTAAACATTCACATTATAATTATCACTATCATCAATATATTTTAACATAAGTAATAATGGCTTAACATTATAACATATTATATAAGGGAAAAAAGGGATAAATGTCCTAATGATAAACATAACTGTTAATGTTAATATTGTAAACCTTAGCAGTCATATAAACTAACTTAAGTTTACGTGAGTCATGTTGACGGCAGTGAAGGGACTTGAGCTAGAGTTCGTCACGGCCACGCTAGCTGGAGATTCGTCTGTAAAAACTTGCATTTGTGGTCACAGTGGTGCCTGTGCTAACTTTCCTATGGTGTAGAAATATACCTAGTTGGATGAATCTTATTGTGGCTAGCTGGTCTAGTGGCTAACGCGACGGGCTGGAGTTTTGAGACTCTATGACCGCGGGTTCAATCCCGGCCGGGGTATGGTTTGTTTGTAATCGTGTCATTACGATTTCTTGAGTCGGGTTAATGTAAGTTTGCATTAACAGGAATGTACTCTACAACCTGGCCACTAATGTCAACTAACTCTGCAGCAACTGAATCAAGTGTACTGAAGAAACAATTTATTATTATTATTATTATTATTATTATTATTAGTAGTAGTAGTAGTAGTAGTAGTAGTAGTAGTAGTACCAGTAGTAGTCGTAGTATTGTAAGTAGTAGTTGTAGTAATAGAAATAATAGTAAGAGTAGTAGCAACAATAGTAGTAATAGTGGAAGTAGCAATATTGTATTATATTAGCAGGAGCAGTAGCACATCAGTAGCAATACTGTAGTAGTAACAGCAGCACTGTAGAGGTACTCCTGAGTAGTTGTAGAGTAGTTGTACTATTACAGTAGTAGTACTACTGTAATAGTACTATTGTAGTAAGTACTTGTAGAATTTTGAAGATATTAAAATAATAATAATAATAATAACAATAATAATAATAATAATAATAATAATAATTATTATTATTATTATGATTGTTATTATTACTATTATTATTACTATTATTATTATTAGTAGTAATAATAGTAGTAGCAATAGTAGTAGTAGTAGAGTAATTAGTTGTGTAGTAATTGTGTAGTTACAGACACGAAAGACAAATGCTGATTTATTCTAATTTAAGACTTGTTCTGATACAATCTAATTCTAGATATGTTCTGATATCTAATTCTAGACTTGTTATGATACCATCTAATTCTAGACTTGTTATGATACCATCTAATTCTAGACTTGTTATGATACCATCTAATTCTAGACTTGTTATGATACCATCTAATTCTAGACCTGTTCTGATACCATCTAATTCTAGACCTGTTCTGATACCATCTAATTCTAGACCTGTTCTGATACCATCTAATTCTAGACCTGTTCTGATACCATCTAATTCTAGACCTGTTCTGATACCATCTAATTCTAGATCTGTTCTGATACCATCTAATTCTAGACTTGTTCTGTTCTGTTACCATCTAATTCTGGATCTGTTCTGAAACCATCTAATTCTAGACCTGTTCTGATACCATCTAATTCTGAACCTGTTCTGATACCATCTAATTCTAGAACTGTTCTGTTCTGATACAATCTAATTCTAGAACTGTTCTGTTCTGATACCATCTAATTCTAGACCTGTTTTTTAATGAAATCACTGAAATTCACATATCATATACTTTAGAAAGGATGAAGTATTATACTTGTAGTTAACAAGGTGTTAGCAAGGGATCATCTACTGCTGACTCATGTTTAGTGCTGAAGTAAGTAATTAAACAATACTTGAAGAAGAAATAAGGAGCAGCTGCTACTTCCACGGACGTGTTTAAGACATTTGGTAAGATAAATCACATTATTCTAAGGAATCTTCTTGGTGATAAATGAATCCTTCATGTTATCGTATATTTTACTGTGTATTGAGTATATATATAATGACATCCTTTTAACATTGCATTTTAAATTATACGATTATTGATCCATTGGTTGAAGATATTGTCTGTGTTGAGGTATGATGTTGATCACAGTCTTAAACATGCGTAGTTGATATTGTTCTTTTGGCTGCTACGAATGAATATTAAAAAAAATAATTTTAGTGAAAAATGGCGTTATTCAAAATTAAAAATTCACCTATGTAAATTAAAATGAAGGGAATACGCGAGAATATAAGGAAAACTAAGAATTTTCAGAATATTATTAGCTAGTATGAAGCTGTCGGTCTTATTAGTTATTTAGGTTATTATAAATAATGTGCTTACTTAGATAATAATGAAGCTTACTTAGATAATAATGAAGCTTACTTAGATAATAATGAAGCTTACTTAGATAATAATGAAGCTTACTTAGATAATAATGAAGCTTACTTAGATAATAATGAAGCTTACTTAGATAATAATGAAGCTTACTTAGATAATAATGAAGCTTACTTAGATAATAATGAAGCTTACTTAGATAATAATGAAGCTTACTTAGATAATAATGAAGCTTACTTAGATAATAATGAAGCTTACTTAGATAATAATGAAGCTTACTTAGATAATAATGAAGCTTACTTAGATAATAATGAAGCTTACTTAGATAATAATGAAGCTTACTTAGATAATAATGAAGCTTACTTAGATAATAATGTACCGGAAGAGAGACCACATACACATTGTGCTAAATTTAATTTTGTTTTCAGAAATTTTAATAGGATTAAATCTTGCACTTTTTTGTTTTTATTTAAAGTATATTGTATGACGGATTATGGATGGCAGCGCTGCACGACTGACAGATTATGGATGGCAGCGCTGCACGACTGCCGGATTATGGATGGCAGCGCTGCACGACTGACGGATTATGGATGGCAGCGCTGCACGACTGACGGATTATGGATGGCAGCGCTGCACGACTGACGGATTATGGATGGCAGCGCTGCACGACTGACGGATTATGGATGGCAGCGCGGATTATGGATGCTCGACTGACGGATTATGGATGGCAGCGCTGCACGACTGACGGATTATGGATGGCAGCGCTGCACGACTGACGGATTATGGATGGCAGCGCTGCACGACTGACGGATTATGGATGGCAGCGCTGCACGACTGACGGATTATGGATGGCAGCGCTGCACGACTGACGGATTATGGATGGCAGCACTGCACGACTGCCAGATTATGGATGGCAGCACTGCACAACTGCCAGATTATGGATGGCAGCGCTGCACGACTGACGGATTATGGATGGCAGCGCTGCACGACTGCCGGATTATGGATGGCAGCGCTGCACGACTGACGGATTATGGATGGCAGCGCTGCTCGACTGACGGATTATGGATGGCAGCGCTGCACGACTGACGGATTATGGATGGCAGCGCTGCTCGACTGACGGATTATGGATGGCAGCGCTGCTCGACTGACGGATTATGGATGGCAGCACTGCACGACTGACAGATTATGGATGGCAGCACTGCACGACTGACAGATTATGGATGGCAGCGCTGCTCGACTGACGGATTATGGATGGCAGCGCTGCACGACTGCCGGAGGATGGATGGCAGTGCTGCACGACTGACGGATTATGGATGGCAGTAATGTGCAACTGCCAGATTATGGATGGCAGCACTGCACGACTGCCGAATTATGGATGGCAGCACTGCACGACTGACGGATTATGGATGGCAGCAATGTGCAACTGCCAGATTATGGATGGCAGCACTGCACGACTGCCGAATTATGGATGGCAGCACTGCACGACTGCCGAATTATGGATGGCAGCACTGCACGACTGACAGATTATGGATGGCAGCACTGCACGACTGACAGATTATGGATGGCAGCACTGCACGACTGACAGATTATGGATGGCAGCACTGCACGACTGACGGATTATTGATGGCAGCAATGTGTAACTGCCAGATTATGGATGGCAGCGCTGCACGACTGCCGAATTATGGATGGCAGCACTGCACGACTGACAGATTATGTATGGCAGCACTGCACGACTGCCGAATTATGGATGGCAGCACTGCACGACTGACAGATTATGGATGGCAGCACTGCACGACTGACAGATTATGGATGGCAGCACTGCACGACTGACAGATTATGGATGGCAGCGCTGCACGACTGACAGATTATGGATGGCAGCACTGCACGACTGACAGATTATGGATGGCAGCGCTGCACGACTGACAGATTATGGATGGCAGCACTGCACGATTGACAGATTATGGATGGCAGCACTGCACGACTGACAGATTATGGATGGCAGCACTGCACGACTGACAGATTATGGATGGCAGCACTGCACAACTGCCAGATTATGGATGGCAGCACTGCGCAACTGCCAGATTATGGATGGCAGCACTGCACAACTGCCAGATTATGGATGACAGCACTGCACAACTGCCAGATTATGGATGGCAGCACTGCACAACTGCCAGATTATGGATGACAGCACTGCGCAACTGCCAGATTATGGATGACAGCGCTGCACGACTGCCAGATTATGGATGACAGCGCTGCACGACTGCCAGATTATGGATGACTGCACTGCACAACTGCCAGATTATGATTGACAGCACTGCGCAACTGCCAGATTATGGATGACAGCACTGCACAACTGCCAGATTATGGATGACAGCACTGCACAACTGCCAGATTATGGATGACAGCACTGCACAACTGCCAGATTATGGATGACAGCACTGCGCAACTGCCAGATTATGGATGACAGCACTGCACAACTGCCAGATTATGGATGACAGCACTGCACAACTGCCAGATTATGGATGACAGCACTGCACAACTGCCAGATTATGAATGGCAGCACTGCACAGTTGCCAGATTATGGATGACAGCACTGCGCAACTGCCAGATTATGGATGACAGCACTGCACAACTGCCAGATTATGGATGACAGCACTGCACAACTGCCAGATTATGAATGGCAGCACTGCACAGTTGCCAGATTATGGATGACAGCACTGCGCAACTGCCAGATTATGGATGACAGCACTGCACAACTGCCAGATTATGGATGACAGCACTGCACAACTGCCAGATTATGGATGACAGCACTGCGCAACTGCCAGATTATGGATGACAGCACTGCACAACTGCCAGATTATGGATGGCAGCACTGCACAACTGCCAGATTATGGATGACAGCACTGCACAACTGCCAGATTATGGATGGCAGCACTGCACATTTGCCAGATTATGGATGATAGCACTGCACAACTGCCAGATTATGGATGACAGCACTGCGCAACTGCCAGATTATGGATGACAGCACTGCACAACTGCCAGATTATGGATGACAGCACTGCACAACTGCCAGATTATGGATGACAGCACTGCACAACTGCCAGATTATGGATGACAGCACTGCACAACTGCCAGATTATGGATGGCAGCACTGCACGACTGCCAGATTATGGATGGCAGCACTGCACAATTGTCAGATTATGGATGGCAGCACTGCACAATTGCCAGATTATGGATGGCAGCACTGCACAATTGCCAGATTATGGATGGCAGCACTGCACAACTGCCGGATTATGGATGGCAGCACTGCGCAACTGCCGGATTATGGATGGCAGCACTGCGCAACTGCCGGATTATGGATGGCAGCACTGCACAACTGCCGGATTATGGATGGCAGCACTGCGCAACTGCCAGATTATGGATGGCAGCACTGCACAATTGCCAGATTAGGGATGGCAGCACTGCACAATTGCCAGATTATGGATGGCAGCACTGCACAATTGCCAGATTATGGATGGCAGCACTGCACAATTGCCAGATTATGGATGGCAGCACTGCACAATTGCCAGATTATGGATGGCAGCACTGCACAACTGCCGGATTATGGATGGCAGCACTGCGCAACTGCCGGATTATGGATGGCAGCACTGCACAACTGCCGGATTATGGATGGCAGCACTGCGCAACTGCCAGATTATGGATGACAGCACTGCACAATTGCCAGATTATGGATGGCAGCACTGCACAATTGCCAGATTAGGGATGGGAGCACTGCACAATTGCCAGATTATGGATGGCAGCACTGCACAATTGCCAGATTATGGATGGCAGCATTGCACAACTGCCGGATTATGGATGGCAGCACTGCACAATTGCTGGATTATGGATGGCAGCACTGCACAATTGCCGGATTATGGATGGTAGCACTGCACAACTGCCGGATTATGGATGGCAGCACTGCACAATTGCCGGATTATGGATGGCAGCACTGCACAATTGCTGGATTATGGATGGCAGCACTGCACAATTGCCGGATTATGGATGGCAGCACTGCACAATTGCCGGATTATGGATGGCAGCACTGCACAATTGCCGGATTATGGATGGCAGCACTGCACAATTGCCGGATTATGGATGGCAGCACTACACAATTGCCGGATTATGGATGACAGCACTACACAATTGCCGGATTATGGATGGCAGCACTGCACAATTGTCAGATTATGGATGGCAGCACTGCACAATTGCCAGATTATGGATGGCAGCACTGCACAATTGCCAGATTATGGATGGCAGCACTGCACAATTGCCAGATTATGGATGGCAGCACTGCACAACTGCCGGATTATGGATGGCAGCACTGCGCAACTGCCGGATTATGGATGGCAGCACTGCGCAACTGCCGGATTATGGATGGCAGCACTGCACAACTGCCGGATTATGGATGGCAGCACTGCGCAACTGCCAGATTATGGATGGCAGCACTGCACAATTGCCAGATTAGGGATGGCAGCACTGCACAATTGCCAGATTATGGATGGCAGCACTGCACAATTGCCAGATTATGGATGGCAGCACTGCACAATTGCCAGATTATGGATGGCAGCACTGCACAATTGCCAGATTATGGATGGCAGCACTGCACAACTGCCGGATTATGGATGGCAGCACTGCGCAACTGCCGGATTATGGATGGCAGCACTGCACAACTGCCGGATTATGGATGGCAGCACTGCGCAACTGCCAGATTATGGATGACAGCACTGCACAATTGCCAGATTATGGATGGCAGCACTGCACAATTGCCAGATTAGGGATGGGAGCACTGCACAATTGCCAGATTATGGATGGCAGCACTGCACAATTGCCAGATTATGGATGGCAGCACTGCACAACTGCCGGATTATGGATGGCAGCACTGCACAATTGCTGGATTATGGATGGCAGCACTGCACAATTGCCGGATTATGGATGGCAGCACTGCACAATTGCCGGATAATGGATGGCAGCACTGCACAATTGCCGGATTATGGATGGCAGCACTGCACAATTGCTGGATTATGGATGGCAGCACTGCACAATTGCCGGATTATGGATGGCAGCACTGCACAATTGCCGGATTATGGATGGCAGCACTGCACAATTGCCGGATTATGGATGGCAGCACTGCACAATTGCCGGATTATGGATGGCAGCACTACACAATTGCCGGATTATGGATGACAGCACTACACAATTGCCGGATTATGGATGGCAGCACTGCACAATTGCCAGATTATGGATGGCAGCACTGCACAATTGCCAGATTATGGATGGCAGCACTGCACAATTGCCAGATTATGGATGGCAGCACTGCACAATTGCCAGATTATGGATGGCAGCACTGCACAATTGCCAGATTATGGATGGCAGCACAGCACAATTGCCAGATTATGGATGGCAGCACTGCACAATTTCCAGATTATGGATGGCAGCACTGCACAATTGCCAAATTATGGATGGCAGCACTGCACAATTGCCAAATTATGGATGGCAGCACTGCACAATTGCCAGATTATGGATGGCAGCACTGCACAATTGCCAAATTATGGATGGCAGCACTGCACAACTGCCGGATTATGGATGGCAGCACTGCACAATTGCTGGATTATGGATGGCAGCACTGCACAATTGCCGGATTATGGATGGCAGCACTGCACAGTTGCCGGATTATAATAATAATAATAATAATAATAATAATAATAATAATAATAATAATAATAATAATAATAATAATAATATCTTTATTACTACAAGTACATGTACAAGGTATACAGACCTAGTTGACATCAATGACATACAGCTACACTGAAAGCCTCTTGTTATATAGAGTATTTCCCGCAAATTAGGTCAGTTTTGTCCCAGGATGCGACCCACACCAGTCGACTAACACTCAGGTACCCATTTTACTGATGGCTGAACATAGACACCCGGTGCAAGGAAACATGCCCAATGCTTTTACCCTTGAAGGGAATCGAACCCGGACCCTCAGCGTGTGAAGCAAAAGCTTTGCTTCAGGCCACGAGCCACAGTCATGTAAAATATTGTGAAAATAATTTGGATATGAAAATATTTAGCTTGAGTTTATACAGCACTGCCTATTGTAAAACAAAACTTATTGATAGTATGTAGAAATAGTCGTGTAGTAGTAGTAGTAGTAGTAGTAGTAGTAGTAGTAGTAGCAGCAGCAGTAGTAGTAGTAGTAGTAGTAGTAGTAGTAGTAGTAGTAGTAGTAGTAGTAGTAGTAGTAGTAGTAGTAGTAGTAGTAGTAGTAGTAGTAGTGGTAGCGCTGAAGTAATGGTATCACCATAGTAGTATTGGTATTCGTAGTAGTTGTAGTAGTAATAGTAGTACCATGGAAGAAGTGTTGCAGTAGAGGAAGTAGTACTAGCAGCAGCAGCAGCAGCAGCAGCAGCAGCAGCAGCAGCAGCAGCAGCAGCAGCAACAGCAGCAGCAGCAGCAACAGCAGCAGCAGCAGCAACAGCAGCAGCAGCAGCAACAGCAGCAGCAGCAGCAACAGCAGCAGCAGCAACAGCAGCAGCAGCAGCAACAGCAACAGCAGCAGCAGCAGCAGCAGCAGCAGCAACAGCAGCAGCAGCAGTACGGTTGTAGAAGCAGTACTGTAGTAGTATTATAGCAGGACTACGGCAATAGTAGTAGTAATAGTAGAAGCAATATTGTATTAGCAGCTGAGGTAGAAGCGGTAGAAACAAACCATACCACAGGCGGCACTGAACCCGCGGTCAGAGAGCCTCAAAACTCCAGACCGTCGCGTTAGCCACTGGACCACTGCAGTCTTGAGGCTCTCTGACCGCGGGTTCAGTCCCGCCCGTGGTATGGTTTGTTTACAATCGTGTCATTACGATTTCGTGAGTCATGTAGAAACGGTAGCACTGTGGCAACAATGCTAGTAGTTCTAAATTACTGTAGTCGTAGAACTACAAGTATTGTAGTACCTTTACTAGTAGTTCTAAAGTAGTAGTGATAATCGTAGAAGTAGCAGTACTGTATTAATGGTAGCCGTAGTACTGTAATAGCACAACTAGCATTATATATAATAGTGAAATTAGTAGTAGTTATTCAATCAGTAAATATTTTATAATGTACAGTTTAGTATGAACATACATCATACATTACATACAACATACATTACACACATCATACATTACATACATCATACATTACATACATCATACATTACATACATCATACATTACATACATCATACATTACATACATCATACATTACATACATCATACATTACACACATCATACATTACATACATCATACATTACATACATCATACATTACATACATCATACATTACATACATCATACATTACATACATCATACATTACATACATCATACATTACATACATCATACATTACATACATCATACATTACATACAACATACATTACATACATCATACATTACATACATCATACATTACATACATCATACATTACATACATCATACATTACATACATCATACATTACATACATCATACATTACATACATCATACATTACATACACCATACATTACATACACCATACATTACATACACCATACATTACATACATCATACATTACATACACCAAACCAAAATAAAATACTGCATTACTCTATACATTTCTCACCTACTCATATCTGGCTATGACATGATTTTGTAACAAACTTTTTCAACATTTCATTATTCCCGAAACAAATCAGATACAATTATATATTGAACATCAATAAAGAGCTGGGAAATACACGAAGAAAATGATAACCCGGTTTTTCAAGACTAGAAATACTGGATTATCTTTGGTCAGTGATTCACACACCAAGTTTATATTAAGCAGACTAAGGTTTAAATATAATCCTGACTACTACTGTGAGTGGGTCATGTCATAACTACTACTGTGAGTTGGTCATGTTATAACTACTACCGTGAGTGGGTCATGTTATAACTACTACCGTGAGTGGGTCATGTCATAACTACTACTGTGAGTGGGTCATGTTATAACTACTACCGTGAGTGGGTCATGTCATAACTACTACTGTGAGTGGGACATGTCATAACTACTACTGTGAGTGGGTCATGTCATAACTACTACTGTGAGTGGATCATCTCATAACTACTACTGTGAGTGGGTCATGTCATAACTACTACTGTGAGTGGGTTATGTCATAACTACTACTGTGAGTGGGTCATGTCATAACTACTACTGTGAGTGGATCATCTCATAACTACTACTGTGAGTGGGTCATGTCATAACTACTACTGTGAGTGGGTCATGTCATAACTACTACTGTGAGTGGGTCATGTCATAACTACTACTGTGAGTGGGTCATGTCATAACTACTACTGTGAGTGGGTCATGTTATAACTACTACTGTGAGTGGGTCATGTCATAACTACTACTGTGAGTGGGTCATGTCATAACTACTACTGTGAGTGGGTCATGTCATAACTACTACCGTGAGTGGATCATCTCATAACTACTACTGTGAGTGGGTCATGTCATAACTACTACTGTGAGTGGGTCATGTTATAACTACTACTGTGAGTGGGTCATGTTATAACTACTACTGTGAGTGGGTCATGTTATAACTACTACTGTGAGTGGGTCATGTTATAACTACTACTGTGAGTGGGTCATGTTATAACTACTACCGTGAGTGGGTCATGTTATAACTACTACTGTGAGTGGGTCATGTTATAACTACTACCGTGAGTGGGTCATGTTATAACTACTACCGTGAGTGGGTCATGTCATAACTACTACTGTGAGTGGGTCATGTTATAACTACTACCGTGAGTGGGTCATGTCATAACTACTACTGTGAGTGGGTCATGTTATAACTACTACCGTGAGTGGGTCATGTTATAACTACTACCGTGAGTGGGTCATGTTATAACTACTACCGTGAGTGGGTCATGTCATAACTACTACTGTGAGTGGGTCATGTTATAACTACTACCGTGAGTGGGTCATGTTATAACTACTACCGTGAGTGGGTCATGTTATAACTACTACCGTGAGTGGGTCATGTTATAACTACTACCGTGAGTGGGTCATGTCATAACTACTACTGTGAGTGGGTCATGTTATAACTACTACCGTGAGTGGGTCATGTTATAACTACTACCGTGAGTGGGTCATGTCATAACTACTACTGTGAGTGGGTCATGTTATAACTACTACCGTGAGTGGGTCATGTCATAACTACTACTGTGAGTGGGTCATGTTATAACTACTACCGTGAGTGGGTCATGTTATAACTACTACCGTGAGTGGGTCATGTTATAACTACTACCGTGAGTGGGTCATGTCATAACTACTACTGTGAGTGGGTCATGTTATAACTACTACCGTGAGTGGGTCATGTTATAACTACTACCGTGAGTGGGTCATGTTATAACTACTACCGTGAGTGGGTCATGTTATAACTACTACCGTGAGTGGGTCATGTCATAACTACTACTGTGAGTGGGTCATGTTATAACTACTACCGTGAGTGGGTCATGTTATAACTACTACCGTGAGTGGGTCATGTCATAACTACTACTGTGAGTGGGTCATGTTATAACTACTACCGTGAGTGGGTCATGTTATAACTACTACCGTGAGTGGGTCATGTCATAACTACTACTGTGAGTGGGTCATGTTATAACTACTACTGTGAGTGGGTCATGTTATAACTACTACCGTGAGTGGGTCATGTCATAACTACTACTGTGAGTGGGTCATGTTATAACTACTACCGTGAGTGGGTCATGTTATAACTACTACCGTGAGTGGGTCATGTCATAACTACTACCGTGAGTGGGTCATGTTATAACTACTACCGTGAGTGGGTCATGTCATAACTACTACTGTGAGTGGGTCATGTTATAACTACTACCGTGAGTGGGTCATGTTATAACTACTACCGTGAGTGGGTCATGTCATAACTACTACCGTGAGTGGGTCATGTTATAACTACTACCGTGAGTGGGTCATGTCATAACTACTACTGTGAGTGGGTCATGTTATAACTACTACCGTGAGTGGGTCATGTTATAACTACTACCGTGAGTGGGTCATGTTATAACTACTACTGTGAGTGGGTCATGTTATAACTACTACCGTGAGTGGGTCATGTCATAACTACTACTGTGAGTGGGTCATGTTATAACTACTACCGTGAGTGGGTCATGTCATAACTACTACTGTGAGTGGGTCATGTTATAACTACTACCGTGAGTGGGTCATGTTATAACTACTACTGTGAGTGGGTCATGTCATAACTACTACTGTGAGTGGGTCATGTTATAACTACTACCGTGAGTGGGTCATGTCATAACTACTACTGTGAGTGGGTCATGTTATAACTACTACCGTGAGTGGGTCATGTCATAACTACTACTGTGAGTGGGTCATGTTATAACTACTACCGTGAGTGGGTCATGTTATAACTACTACCGTGAGTGGGTCATGTTATAACTACTACCGTGAGTGGGTCATGTTATAACTACTACCGTGAGTGGGTCATGTCATAACTACTACTGTGAGTGGGTCATGTTATAACTACTACCGTGAGTGGGTCATGTCATAACTACTACTGTGAGTGGGTCATGTTATAACTACTACCGTGAGTGGGTCATGATATAACTACTACCGTGAGTGGGTCATGTTATAACTACTACCGTGAGTGGGTCATGTCATAACTACTACTGTGAGTGGGTCATGTTATAACTACTACCGTGAGTGGGTCATGTCATAACTACTACTGTGAGTGGGTCATGTTATAACTACTACCGTGAGTGGGTCATGTTATAACTACTACCGTGAGTGGGTCATGTCATAACTACTACTGTGAGTGGGTCATGTTATAACTACTACTGTGAGTGGGTCATGTCATAACTACTACTGTGAGTGGGTCATGTCATAACTACTACTGTGAGTGGGTCATGTCATAACTACTACTGTGAGTGGGTCATGTCATAACTACTACTGTGAGTGGGTCATGTCATAACTACTACTGTGAGTGGATCATCTCATAACTACTACTGTGAGTGGGTCATGTCATAACTACTATGAGTGGGTCGTCTCATAACTACTACTGTGAGTGGGTCATGTCATAACTACTACTGTGAGTGGGTCGTCTCATAACTACTACTGTGAGTGGGTCATGTCATAACTACTACTGTGAGTGGGTCATGTCATTACTACTGTGAGTGGGCCATGTCATAACTACTACTGTGAGTGGGTCATGTCATAACTACTACTGTGAGTGGGTCATGTCATAACTACTACTGTGAGTGGGTCATGTCATAACTACTACTGTGAGTGGGTCGTCTCATAACTACTACTGCGAGTGGGTCGTCTCATAACTACTACTGTCAGTGGGTCGTCTCATTACTACTGTGAATGGGTCGTCTCATAACTACTACTGTGAGTGGGTCGACTCATAACTACTACTGTGAGTGGGTCGTCTCATTACTACTGTGAGTGGGTCGTCTCATAACTCCTACTGTGAGTGGGTCGTCTCATTGCAACTGAGTGGGTCGTCTCATAACTACTACTGTGAGTGGGTCGTCTCATAACTACTACTGTGAGTGGGTCGTCTCATAAGTACTACTGTGAGTGGGTCGTCTGATTACTACTGTGAGTGGGTCGTCTTATAACTACTACTGTGAGTGGGTCGTCTCATAAGTACTACTGTGAGTGGGTCGTCTGATTACTACTGTGAGTGGGTCGTCTTATAACTACTACTGTGAGTGAGTCGTCCCATTACTACTGTGAGTGGGGTCGTCTCATTACTACTGTGAATGGGTCGTCTCATAACTACTACTGTGAGTGGGTCGTCTCATAACTACTACTGTGAGTGGGTCGTCTTATAAGTACTACTGTGAGTGGGTCGTCCCATAACTACTACTGTGAGTGGGTCGTCTCATAAGTACTACTGTGAGTGGGTCGTCTGATTACTACTGTGAGTGGGTCGTCTTATAACTACTACTGTGAGTGGGTCGTCCCATTACTACTGTGAGTGGGTCGTCTCATTACTACTGTGAATGGGTCGTCTCATAACTACTACTGTGAGTGGGTCGTCTCATAACTACTACTGTGAGTGGGTCGTCTTATAACTACTACTGTGAGTGGGTCGTCCCATAACTACTGTGAGTGGGTCGTCTCATTACTACTGTGAATGGGTCGTCTCATAACTAATACTGTCAGTGGGTCGTCTCATTACTACTGTGAATGGGTCGTCTCATAACTACTAGTGTTAGTGGGTCGTCCCATAACTACTACTGTGAGTGGGTCGTCTCATTACTACTGTGAGTGGGTCGTCTCATAACTACTACTGTGAGTGGGTCGTCTCATTACTACTGTGAGTGGGTCGTCTCATAACTACTACAGTGAGTGGGTCGTCTCATAACTACTACTGTGAGTGGGTCGTCCCATAACTACTACAGTGAGTGGGACGTCTCATAACTACTACTGTGAGTGGGTCGTCTCATAACTACTACTGTGAGTGGGTCGTCCCATAACTACTACAGTGAGTGGGACGTCTCATAACTACTACTGTGAGTGGGTCGTCCCATAACTACTACTGTGAGTGGGACGTCTCATAACTACTACTGTGAGTGGGTCGTCTCATAACTACTACTGTGAGTGGGTCGTCTCATAACTTCATGTTGGTTAAGATATTGCTTCGGGTTTCTTGTTCTTGTCTTCCTTCAAGTTTTCGCTAATATTTTGTATCATAATTCGAGAACGTCTTTTCCAAGATCTCAACACTCGTGTGGGGTAGCGAAGCCCGATACTAGGGTAGCGAGGCCCGATACTAGGGTAGCGAGGCCCGATACTAGGGTAGCGAGGCCCGATACTAGGGTAGCGAGGCCCGATACTAGGGTAGCGAGGCCCGATACTAGGGTAGCGAGGCCCGATACTAGGGTAGCGAGGCCCGATACTAGGGTAGCGAGGCCCGATACTAGGGTAGCGAGGCCCGATACTAGGGTAGCGAAGCCCGATACTAGGGTAGCGAGGCCCGATACTAGGGTAGCGAGGCCCGATACTAAGGTAGCGAGGCCCGATACTAGGGTAGCGAAGCCCGATACTAGGGTAGCGAGGCCCGATACTAGGGTAGCGATGCCCGATACTAGGGTAGCGAGGCCCGATACTAGGGTAGCGAGGCCCGATACTAGGGTAGCGAGGCCCGATACTAGGGTAACGAGGCCCGATACTAGGGTAGCGAGGCCCGATACTAGGGTAGTGAGGCCCGATACTAGGGTAGCGAGGCCCGATACTAGGGTAGCGAGGCCCGATACTAGGTTAGCGAGGCCTGATACTAGGGTAGCGAGGTCCGATACTAGAGTAGCGAGGCCCGATACTAGGGTAGCGATTCCCGATACTAGGAAGTGAGGCCCGATACTAGGGTAGCGAGGCCCTATACTAGGGTAGCGAGGCCCGATACGAGGGTAGCGAGGCCCGATACTATGGTAGCGAGTCCCGATACTAGGGTAGCGAGGCCCGATACTAGGGTAGCGAGGCCCAATGCTAGGATAGTGAGGCCCAATACTAGGGTAGCGAGGCCCGATACTAGGGTAGCGAGGCCCGATACTAGGGTAGCGAGGCCCGATACTGGGGTAGTGACGCCCGATACTAGGGTAGCGAGGACCGATACTAGGGTAGCAAGGCCCGTTACTAGGGTAGCGAGGCCCGATACTAGGGTAGCGAGGCCCGACACTAGGGTAGCGAGGTCCGATACTAGGGTAGCGAGGCCCGATACTAGGGTAGCGAGGCCCGATATTAGGGTAGCAAGGCCCGATACTAGGGTAGCGAGGCCCGATACTAGGGTAGCGAGGCCCGATACTAGGGTAACGAGACCTGATACTAGGGTAGCGAGGCCCGATACTAGGGTAGCGAGGCCCGATACTAGGGTAGCGAGGCCCGATACTAGGGTAGCGAGGCCCGATACTAGGGTAGCGAGGCCCGATACTAGTTTAGCGAGGCCCGATACTAGGGTAGCGAGGCCCGATACTAGGGTAGCGAGGCCCGGTACTAGGGTAGCGAGGCCCGATACTAGGGTAGCGAGGCCCGATACTAGGGTAGTGAGACCCGATACTAGGGTAGCGATTCCCGATACTAAAGTAGTGAGGCCCGATACTAGGGTAGCGAGGCCCGATACTAGGGTAGCGAGGCCCGATACAAGGGTAGCAAGGCCCGATACTAGGGTAGTGACGTCCGATACTAGGGTAGCGATTCCCGATACTAAAGTAGTGAGGCCCGATACTAGGGTAGCAAGGCCCGATACTACAGAAGTGAGGCCCGATACTAGAGTAGCGAGGCCCGATGCTAGGGTATCGAGGCCCGATACTAGGGTAGCGAGGCCCAGTGCTAGGATAGTGAGGCCCAATACTAGGGTAGCGAGGCCCGATACTAGGGTAGCGAGGCCCGATACTAGGGTAGCGAGGCCCGATACTAGGGTAGTGACGCCCGATATCAGGATAGCGATGTAAGATACTAGGGTAGCGAGGCCCGATACTAGGGAAGCGAGGCCCGATACTAGGGTAGCGAGGCCCGATACTAGAGTAGCGAGGGCCGATACTAGGGTAGCGAGGCCCGATACTAAGGTAACGAGGCCCGATACTAGGGTAGTGAGGCTCGATACCAGGATAACGAGGCCCGATACTGGGGTAGCGAGGCCCGATACTAGGGAAGCGAGGCCCGATACTAGGGTAGCGAGGCCCGATACTAGGGTAGTGTGGCACGATATTGGGGTAGCGAGGCCCGATACTAGGGTAGCGATCCCCGATACTAGGGTAGCGAGGCTCAATACTAGGGTAGCGAGGCCCGATAGTAGAGTAGCGAGGCCCTATGCTAGGGTAGCCAGGCCCGATACTAGGGTAGCGAGGCCCGATACTAGGGTAGCGAGGCCCGATACTAGGGTAGTGAGACCCGATACTAGGGTAACGATTCCAGATACTAGGGTAGTGAGGCCCGATACTAGGGTAGCGAGGCCCGATACTAGGGAAGCGAGGCTCGATACAAGTGTAGCGAGGCCCGATACTAGGGTAGTGGCGTCCGATACCAGGATAGCGAGGCCGGATACTGGGGTAGCAAGGCCCGATACTAGAGAAGCGGGGCCCGATGCTAGGGTAGCGAGGTCCGATACTAGGGTATCGAGGCCCGATACTAAGGTAGCGAGGCCCAATGCTAGGATAGTGAGGCCCAATACTAGGGTAGCGAGGCCCGATACTAGGGTAGCGAGGCCCGATACTAGGGTAGCGAGGCCCGATACTAGGGTAGTGACGCCCGATACTAGGGTAGCGAGGCCCGATACTAGGGTAGCAAGGCCTGTTACTAGGGTAGCGAGGCCCGATACTAGGGTAGAGAGGACAGGCACTGGGGTAGCGAGGCCCGATACTAGGGTAGCGAGGCCCGATACTAGGGTAGCAAGGCCCGATACTAGGGTAGCGAGGTCCGATACTAGGGTAACGAGGCCCGATACTAGGGTAGCGAGGCCCGATACTAGGGTAGCGAGGCCCGATACTAGGGTAGCGAGGCCAGATACTAGGGTATCGAGGCCCGATACTAGGGTAGCGAGGCCCAATGCTAGTATAGTGAGGCCCAATACTAGGGTAGCGAGGCCCGATACTAGGGTAGCAAGGACCGATACTAGGGTAGCGAGGCCCGATACTAGGGTAGTGACGCCCGATACCAGGATAGCGAGGTACGATACTGGGGTAGCGAGGCCCGATACTAGGGAAGCGAGGCCCGATACTAGGGTAGCGAGGCCCGATACTAGGGTAGCAAGGCCCGATACTAGGGTAGCGAGGCCCGATACTTAGGTAGCGAGGCCCGATACTAGGGTAGTGAGGCTCGATACCAGGATAACGAGGCCTGATACTGGGGTAGAGAGGCCCGATACTAGGGAAGCGAGGCCCGATATTAGGGTAGCGAGGCCCGATACTAGGGTAGCGAGGCACGATATTGGGGTAGCGAGGCCCGATACTAGGGTAGCGATCCCCGAAACTAGGGTAGCGAGGCCCGATACTAGGGTAGCGAGGCCCGATACTGGGGAGCGAGGCCCGATACTAGTGAAGCGAGGCCCGATACTAGGGTAGCGAGGCCCGATACTAAGGTAAGATGGTCCGATACTAAGGTAGCGAGGTCTGTTACTAAGATAGCGAGGCCCGATACTAGGGTAACGAGGATCGATACTAGGGTAGCGAGGCCCGATACCAGGGTAGAGAGGCCCGATACAAGGGTAGCGAGGCACGATATTAGTGCAGCAGTGTCCGATAGTAGGGTATCGAGGCCCGATAATAGAGCAGCGGCGCCCGGTATTAGGGCAGCGAGGCCGGAAACTAGGATAGCAAAGCTCGATACTAGGGTAGCGAGGCCCGATGCAATGGTAGCGAAGTCCGATACTAGGGTAGCGAGGCCCAATACTAGGGTAGCGAAGCCCGATACATGGATAGCGATGCCCAATACTAGTGTAGCGAGTCCCTATATTAGGGTAGCGAGGCGCGATACTAGGTAGCGAGGCCCGATACTAGGGTAGCGAAGTCCGATACTAGTGTATCGAGGCCCGATACTAGGGTAGTGAGGCCTGATACTAAGGTAGGGAGGCCCGATACTAGGGTAGTGAGGCCTGATACTAAGGTAGGGAGGTCCGATAATAGGGTAGCGAGGCCCGATACTAGGGTAGCGAGGCCAGATACTAGGGTAGCGAAGGCCCGGTACTAGGGTAGCGAGGCCCGATTGTAGGGTAGGGAGGCTCGATACCAGGGTAGCGAGGCCCTATACTAGGATAACGAGGCCCTATATTAGGGTAGCGAGCGCCGATACTAGGGTAGCGAGACCCGGTACTGGGATAGCGATTTTCAATACTAGTGTAGCGAGGCCCTATATTAGGGTAGCGAGGCTCGATACGAGGGTAGCGAGGTCCGAAACTAGGGTAGCGAGGCCCGATACTAGGGTAGCGAGGCCCGATACTAGGGAAGCGAGGCCCGAAACTAAAGTAGCGATGCCCGACACTAAGGTAGCGAGGACCGATATTAAGGTAGCAAGGCCCGATACTAGGATAGCGATGCCCGATACTAGGGTAAGGTGACCCTATACTAGGGTAGAGAGGCCCGATGCTAAGGTAGCGAGGACCGATAGTAGGGTAGCGAGGCCAGATAGTATGGTAACGAGGCCCGAAACTAGGGTAGCGAGGCCCGATACTAAGGTACCGAGGCCCGATACTAGGGTAGCGAGGCCCGATACTAAGGTAACGAGGCACGATACTAGGGTAGTGAGGCACGATAATAGGGTAGCGAGGACCGATAGTAGGGTAGCGAAGCCCGATACAAGGATAGCGATTCCCAGTAGTAGTGTAGCGAGGCCCGGTAGTAGGGTAGCGATGTCCGATACTATGTAGCGAGGCCCGATACTAGGGTAGCGAAGTCCGATACTAAGGTAGCGAGGCACGATACTAGGGTAGTGAGGCCCGATAATAGGGTAGCGAGGACCGATACGAAGGTAGCGAGGCCCGATACTAGGGTAGCGAAGTCCGATACTAAGGTAGTGAGGCACGATACTTGGGTAGTGAGGCCCGATAATAGGGTAACGAGGCCCGAAGCTAGGGTAGCGAGGCCGATACTAAGGTAGCGAGGCCCGATACTAGGGTAGCGAGGCCCGATACTAGGATAGCGAGGCTCGGTAGTAGGGTAGGGTGGCCCAATTCTAGGGTAGCGAGGGCCGATACTAGGGTAGCAATGCCCGATGCTAGGGTAGCGAGGGCTGATACTAGGATAAAGAGGCCTGGTACTAGGGTAGCGAGGCCCGATACTAGAGTAGCGAGGTCCAATAGTAGGATAGCGATGCCCGATACTAGGGTAGCGAGGCCCGATGCCTGGTAGCGAGGCCCAATACTAGGGTAGCGAGGCCCGGTACTAGGATAGCGATTTCCAATACTAGTGTAGCGAGGCCCGATAGTAGGATAGAGAGGCCCGATACTAGGGTAGCGAGGCCCAATACTAGGGTAGTGAGTCCCGATACTAGGGTAGCGAGGCCCGATAGTAGGGTAGCGAGGGCCGAAACTAGAGTAGCGATGCCCGATACTAAGGTAGCGAGGGCTGATACTAGGATAAAGAGGCCTGGTACTAGGGTAGCGAGGCCCGATACTAGAGTAGCGAGGTCCAATAGTAGGATAGCGATGCCCGATACTAGGGTAGCGAGGCTCGATGCCTGGTAGCGAGGCCCAATACTAGGGTAGCGAGGCCCGGTACTAGGATAGCGATTTCCAATACTAGTGTAGCGAGGCCCGATAGTAGGATAGAGAGGCCCGATACTAGGGTAGCGAGGCCCAATACTAGGGTAGTGAGTCCCGATACTAAGGTAGCGAGGCCCGATACTAGGGTAGCGAGGCCCGATACTTGGATAGCGATGCCCGATACTAGGGTAAGGTATCGCGATACTATGGTAAGGTGGCGCAATACTAGGGTTGAGAGGTCCGATACTGAGATAGCGAGGCCCGATACTAGGGTAGCGAGGCCCGAAACTAGGGTAGCGAGGCCCGATACTAAGTTAGCGAGGCCCGATAGTAGGGTAGCGAGGCCCGATACTAGGGGAGCGAATCCCGATACTAGGGTAGCGAGGCCCGATACTAGGGTAGCGAGGCCCGAAACTAGGATAGCGATGCCCGATGCTAGTGTAAGATTGCGCGATACTAGGGTAGAGAGGCCCGATACTAAGATAGCGAGGCCCTATTCTAGGGTAGCAAGGCCGGATACCAGGGTAGTGAAGCCCGTTACTAGTGTAGCAAGGCCCGATACTAGGGTAGCGAGGCCCGAAACTAGGGTAGCAAGTCCCGATTATATGGTACCGAGGCCCGATACTAGGATAGCGAGGCCCGAAACTAGGGTAGCAAGGCCCGATTCTAGGGTAGCGAGGCCCGATACTAGGGTAGCGAGGCCCGATACCAGGGTAGTGAAGCCCGTTACTAGTGTAGCAAGGCCCGATACTAGGGTAGCGAAGCCCGAAACTAGGGTAGCAAGGCCCGATTATATGGTACCGAGGCCTGATACTAGGATAGCGAGGCCCGAAACTAGGGTAGCAAGGCCCGATTCTAGGGTAGCGAGGCCCGATACTAGGGTAGCGAGGACCGATGCTAGCGTAGCGACGCCCAATACTAGGTTAGCGAGACCGTAAACTAGGGTAGCTAGGCCCGATACTAGGGTAGGAGGCCCGATAGTAATGTATCGAGGCCCGATACTTGGCATGTTTAGGCCCTGCCATATGTTTAGGTGCTGGTGTGACGATTTTATGTATAAAATTGTCTGAATTTATTAATCCCGTTAACTAAATTTGAGTTTACCTCTTCTAAACTGCTTCAATGTTTATGGTTGATACATCTTAGGGCCAGGAGAGTACCACTCTTGTGACTTTCTGAATCCAAGACTCACGGGTCCATTGATTATCATATGTAAGTAGCAGTTAGCCATATTTACTGAATATCTAAGTACCAGTTAGCCATATTTACTGAATATCTAAGTACCAGTTAGCCATATTTACTGAATATCTAAGTACCAGCTAGCCATATTTACTGAATATCTAAGTACCAGCTAGCCATATTTACTGAATATCTAAGTACCAGTTAGCCATATTTACTGAATATCTAAGTACCAGTTAGCCATATTTACTGAATATGTAAGTACCAGTTAGCCATATTTACTGAATATGTAAGTACCAGTTAGAAATATTTACTGAATATATAAGTACCAGTTCCCCATATTTACTGAATATCTAAGTACCAGTTAGCCATATTTACTGAATATCTAAGTATCAGTTAGCCATATTTACTGAATATCTAAGTACCAGTTAGCCATATTTACTGAATATCTAAGTACCAGTTAGCCATATTTACTGAATATTTAAGTACCAGCTAGCCATATTTACTGAATATCTACGTACCAGCTAGCCATATTTACTGAATATCTAAGTACCAGTTAGCCATATTTACTGAATATCTACGTACCAGCTAGCCATATTTACTGAATATCTAAGTACCAGTTAGCCATATTTACTGAATATCTAAGTACCAGTTAGCCATATTTACTGAATATCTAAGTACCAGTTAGCCATATTTACTGAATATCTAAGTACCAGTTAGCCATATTTACTGAATATCTAAGTACCAGCTAGCCATATTTACTGAATATCTAAGTACCATTTAGCCATATTTACTGAATATCTAAGTACCAGCTAGCCATATTTACTGAATATCTACCGATAGTCATTTTTATTCAATAACTAACGAATGTTTGTTATTAGCTTCAGAATATTATTGACGATACAATCAACAATAAGGATGACCCACCACCTCAGTCCCAGTAAATGCAAATTGGAAATTTTACTAAACAAGTTTAAAAAAATGGAATCACTGGAATCAGATTAACTGCTGAAGAATATTTTTTTCTGGTCACCATCAAACTTCATGGAACAATCTGCACGCGTGGGTGACCTGTGCACATGCGTGGGTGACCTGTGAGAGGACATGGTCCAAAATTTACCTCGAATAGTCCAGTAATATTTTTTCTTTGATCCTCTTGCTTGAATCGAATGTAAATGCCCGTTATCACAGTGGCACACTACATGACCCTTACGGATTTAGAGCTTTCTTCAGATTAAAATGCAACCGTTGTGAGTGGCATCAGCCTCCAGTGGCTGAAGTAACGTACGAAATGGCTGTCATGTTTCATGGGTTAATTAATGCTGTGTAGGCACAAATTTTATTGTATTCTCTGCAGCATCTGCAAAATGCTTCATCTAGTCAGCCTTAAACTGGTCATTTGTTTTCTTTAATGGAGACAGTGTACAGATGTTTGCTTGTGTACATTATTATGTGCCAGATTTATTAATGAAATTGTTGTGCTGGAATTAAATATAGAGTGTCTCTCTTGATCAAAATGTCTCTCCTGATCAGAATGTCTCTCCTGACCAGAATATCTCTCCTGATCAGACTGTCTCTGCTGATCAGAAATAATTCACAGTGTCTGACTGTATTTGGATAGTCTAGGTTAAATCAACTTAATGTTCGTTTATAACGTGTTTCATCAAGATCATTCTTTAACACACGTATATACAAGTATGTCATGTACACTCATTTTACAAGTATTTTATGTACATTCGGTTTACATTAAACTTACTTTTATACTTCCTCTCCTAAAAGGCGGTTATTCTTAGCTAGATAAAGCAAAATCGACTGATTTTTAGATTGTTTAGGTCCCACTTCGCCTGTCCTTGATAAAATTAACAAAATAAAATAATATTTTCATGCATGGTGACGTATGAATGCCTCTTCTGATATTTTAACTGCATTATCAACTTAGGCTGCAGAGAGCGCGCACTGCGGCACCTGACGCACGAGTTCTGTATACTGCAAGGATTGCTTGAGATACATGACACAGGAGTTCTGTGTACTACTAGGATTGCTTGAGATACATGACACAGGAGTTCTGTGTACTACTAGGATTGCTTGAGATACATGCCACAGGAGTTCTGTGTACTACTAGGATTGCTTGAGATACATGACACAGGAGTTCTGTGTACTACTAGGATTGCTTGAGATACATGACACAGGAGTTCTGTGTACTACTAGGATTGCTTGAGATACATGACACAGGAGTTCTGTGTACTACTAAGATTGCTTGAGATACATGACACAGGAGTTCTGTGTACTACTAGGATTGCTTGAGATACATGACACAGGAATTCTGTATACTACTAGGATTGCTTGAGATACATGACACAGGAGTTCTGTGTACTACTAGGATTGCTTGAGATACATGACGCAGGAGTTCTGCATACTACTAGGATTGCTTGAGATACATGACACAGGAGTTCTGTATACTACTAGGATTGCTTGAGATACATGACGCAGGAGTTCTGTATACTACTAGGATTGTTTGAGATACATGACACAGGAGTTCTGTATACTACTAGGATTGCTTGAGATACATGACGCAGGAGTTCTGAATACTACTAGGATTGCTTGAGATACATGACACAGGAGTTCTGTATACTACTAGGATTGTTTGAGATACATGACACAGGAGTTCTGTATACTACTACGATTGCTTGAGATACATGACGCAGGAGTTCTGAATACTACTAGGATTGCTTGATACACATGACACAGGAGTTCTGTATACTACTAGGATTGCATGAGATACATGACACAGGAGTTGTGAATACTACTAGGATTGCTTGAGATACATGACGCAGGAGTTCTGTATACTACTAGGATTGTTTGAGATACATGACACAGGAGTTCTGTATACTACTAGGATTGCTTGAGATACATGACGCAGGAGTTCTGAATACTACTAGGATTCCTTGAGATACATGACACAGGAGTTCTGTATAATACTAGGATTGCATGAGATACATGACACAGGAGTTCTGAATACTACTAGGATTGTTTGAGATACATGACACAGGAGATCTGTATACTACTAGGATTGCTTGAGATACATGACGCAGGAGTTCTGTATACTACTAGGATTGCTTGAGATACATGACACAGGAGTTCTGTATACTACTAGGATTGCATGAGATACATGACACAGGAGTTCTGTATACTCCTAGGATTGCATGAGATACATGACACAGGAGTTCTGTATACTACTAGGATTGCTTGAGATACATGACACAGGAGTTCTGTATACTACTAGGATTGCTTGAGATACATGACACAGGAGTTCTGTATACTACTAGGATTGCTTGAGATACATGACACAGGAGTTCTGTATACTACTAGGATTGCTTGAGATACATGACACAGGAGTTCTGTATACTACTAGGATTGCTTGAGATACATGACACAGGAGTTCTGTATACTACTAGGATTGCTTGAGATACATGACGCAGGAGTTCTGAATACTACTAGGATTGCTTGAGATACATGACACGGGAGTTCTGTATACTACTAGGATTGCATGAGATACATGACACAGGAGTTCTGAATACTACTAGGATTGTTTGAGATACATGACACAGGAGTTCTGTATACTACTAGGATTGCTTGAGATACATGACACAGGAGTTCTGTATACTACTAGGATTGCATGAGATACATGACACAGGAGTTCTGTTTACTACTAGGATTGCCTGAGATACATGACACAGGAGTTCTGTATACTACTTGGATTGATTACATACATGACACAGGAGTTCTGTATACTACTAGGATTGCTTGAGATACATGACACGCGAGTTCTGTATACTACTTGGATTGCATGAGATACATGACACAGGAGTTATGTATACTACTAGGATTGCTTGAGATACATGACACAGGAGTTCTGTATACTACTAGGATTGCTTGAGATACATGACACAGGAGTTCTGTATACTACTAGGATTGATTGAGATACATGACACACGAGTTCTGTATACTACTTGGATTGCATGAGATACATGACACAGGAGTTCTGTATACTACTAGGATTGCATGAGATACATGACACAGGAGTTCTGTATGCTACTAGGATTGCATGAGATACATGACACAGGAGTTCTGTATACTACTAGGATTGATTGAGATACATGACAAGCGAGTTCTGTATACTACTAGGATTGCTTGAGATACATGACACAGGAGTTCTGTATACTACTAGGATTTCTTGAGATGCATGACACGGGAGTTCTGTATACTACTAGGATTGCTTGAGATACATGACACAGGAGTTCTGTATACTACAAGGATTGCATGAGATACATGACACAGGAGTTCTGTATACTACTAGGATTGCTTGAGATACATGACACAGGAGTTTTGTATACTACTAGGATTGCTTGAGATACATGACACAGTAGTTCTGTATACTACTAGGATTGCTTGAGATACATGACATAGGAGTTCTGTATACTACTAGGATTGCATGAGATACATGACACAGGAGTTCTGTATAATACTAGGATTGCATGAGATACATGACACAGGAGTTCTGTATACTACTAGGATTGATTGAGATACATGACACAGGAGTTCTGTATTTTACTAGGATTGCTTGAGATACATGACACAGGAGTTCCGTATACTACTAGGATTGCATGAGATACATGACACAGGAGTTCTATATACTACTAGGATTGCATGAGATACATGACACAGGAGTTCTGTATACTATTAGGTTTGATTGAGATACATGACACAGTTGTTCTGTATACTACTAGAATTGCTTGAGATACATGACACAGGAGTTCTGTATACTACTAGGATTGCATGAGATACATGACACAGGAGTTCTGTATACTACTAGGATTGCTTGAGATACATGACACAGGAGTTCTGTATACTACTAGGATTGCTTGAGATACATGACACAGGAGTTCTGTATACTACTAGGATTGCTTGAGGTACATGACACAGGAGTTCTGTATACTACTAGTATTGCATGAGATACATGACACAGGAGTTCTGTATACTACTAGGATTGATTGAGATACATGACACAGGAGTTCTGTATACTACTAGGATTGCTTGAGATACATGACACAGGAGTTCTGTATACTACTAGGATTGCTTGAGATACATGACACAGGAGTTCTGTATACTACTAGGATTGCTTGAGATACATGACACAGGAGTTCTGTATACTACTAGGATTGCTTGAGATACATGACACAGGTGTTCTGTATACTACTAGGATTGCTTGAGATACATGACGCAGGAGTTCTGTATACTACTAGGATTGTTTGAGATACATGACACAGGAGTTCTGTATACTACTAGGATTGCTTGAGATACATGACGCAGGAGTTCTGAATACTACTAGGATTGCTTGAGATACACGACACAGGAGTTCTGTATACTACTAGGATTGCTTGAGACACATGACTCAGGAGTTCTGTATACTACTAGGATTGCTTGAGATACATGACACTGGAGTTCTGTATACTACTAGGATTGCTTGAGATACATGACACAGGAGTTCTGTATACTACTAGGATTGCTTGAGATACATGACACAGGAGTTCTGTATACTACAAGGATTGCTTGAGATACATGACACAGGAGTTCTGTATACTACTAGGATTGCTTGAGATACATGACGCAGGAGTTCTGTATACTAATAGGATTGCTTGAGATACATGACACAGGAGTTCTGTATACTACTAGGATTGCTTGAGATACATGACACAGGAGTTCTGTATACTATTAGGATTGCTTGAGATACATGACACAGGAGTTCTGTATACTACTAGGATTGCTTGAGATACATGATGCAGGAGTTCTGTATACTACCAGGATTGTTTGAGATACATGACACAGGAGTTCTGTATACTACTAGGATTGCTTGAGATACATGACGCAGGAGTTCTGAATACTACTAGGATTGCTTGAGATACATAACGCAAGAGTTCTGTACTACTAGGATTGCATGAGATACATGACACAGGTGTTCTGAATACTACTAGGATTGTTTGAGATACATGACACAGGAGTTCTGTATACTACTAGGATTGCTTGAGATACATGACGCAGGAGTTCTGTATACTACTAGGATTGCTTGAGATACATGACACAGGAGTTCTGTATACTACTAGGATTGCATGAGATACATGACACAGGAGTTCTGTATACTACTAGGATTGCATGAGATACATGACACAGGAGTTCTGTATACTACTTGGATTGATTGAGATACATGACACAGGAGTTCTGTATGCTACTAGGATTGCTTGAGATACATGACACAGGAGTTCTGTATACTACTAGGATTGCTTGAGATACATGACACAGGAGTTCTGTATACTACTAGGATTGCTTGAGATACATGACACAGGAGTTCTGTATACTACTAGGATTGACTGAGATACATGACACACGAGTTCTGTATACTACTTGGATTGAATGAGATACATGACACAGGAGTTCTGTATGCTACTAGGATTGCATGAGATACATGACACAGGCGTTCTGTATGCTACTAGGATTGCATGAGATACATGGCACAGAAGTTCTGTGTACTACTAGGATTGATTAAGATACATGACACGCGAGTTCTGTATACTACTAGGATTGCTTGAGATACATGACACAGGAGCTCTGTATACTACTAGGATTGCTTGAGATACATGACACAGGAGTTCTGTATACTACTAGGATTGATTGAGATACATGACACGCGAGTTCTGTATACTACTAGGATTGCTTGAGATACATGACACAGGAGGTCTGCATACTACTAGGATTGCTTGAGATACATGACACAGGAGTTCTGCATACTACTAGGATTGCTTGAGATACATGACACAGGAGTTCTGTATACTACTAGGATTGCTTGAGATACATGACGCAGGAGTTCTGTATACTACTAGGATTGTTTGAGATACATGAGACAGGAGTTCTGTATACTACTAGGATTGTTTGAGATACATGACACAGGAGTTCTGTATACTACTACGATTGCTTGAGATACATGACGCAGGAGTTCTGAATACTACTAGGATTGCTTGATACACATGACACAGGAGTTCTGTATACTACTAGGATTGCTTGAGATACATGACACAGGAGTTCTGAATACTACTAGCATTGTTTGAGATACATGACACGCGAGTTCTGTATACTACTAGGATTGCTTGAGATACATGACACAGGAGGTCTGTATACTACTAGGATTACATGAGATACACGACACAGGAGTTGTGAATACTACTAGGATTGATTGAGATACATGACACAGGAGTTCTGTATTTTACTAGGATTGCTTGAGATACATGACACAGGAGTTCCGTATACTACTAGGATTGCATGAGATACATGACACAGGAGTTCTATATACTACTAGGATTGCATGAGATACATGACACAGGAGTTCTGTATACTATTAGGATTGATTGAGATACATGACACAGTTGTTCTGTATACTACTAGAATTGCTTGAGATACATGACACAGGAGTTCTGTATACTACTAGGATTGCATGAGATACATGACACAGGAGTTCTGTATACTACTAGGATTGCTTGAGATACATGACACAGGAGTTCTGTATACTACTAGGATTGCTTGAGATACATGACACAGGAGTTCTGTATACTACTAGGATTGCTTGAGGTACATGACACAGGAGTTCTGTATACTACTAGTATTGCATGAGATACATGACACAGGAGTTCTGTATACTACTAGGATTGATTGAGATACATGACACAGGAGTTCTGTATACTACTAGGATTGCTTGAGATACATGACACAGGAGTTCTGTATACTACTAGGATTGCTTGAGATACATGACACAGGAGTTCTGTATACTACTAGGATTGCTTGAGATACATGACACAGGAGTTCTGTATACTACTAGGATTGCTTGAGATACATGACACAGGTGTTCTGTATACTACTAGGATTGCTTGAGATACATGACACAGGAGTTCTGTATACTACTAGGATTGTTTGAGAAACATGACACAGGAGTTTTGTATACTACTAGGATTGCTTGAGATACATGACGCAGGAGTTCTGAATACTACTAGGATTGCTTGAGATACACGACACAGGAGTTCTGTATACTACTAGGATTGCTTGAGACACATGACTCAGGAGTTCTGTATACTACTAGGATTGCTTGAGATACATAACACTGGAGTTCTGTATACTACTTGGATTGCTTGAGATACATGACACAGGAGTTCTGTATACTACTAGGATTGCTTGAGATACATGACACAGGAGTTCTGTATACTACAAGGATTGCTTGAGATACATGACACAGGAGTTCTGTATACTACTAGGATTGCTTGAGATACATGACGCAGGAGTTCTGTATACTAATAGGATTGCTTGAGATACATGACACAGGAGTTCTGTATACTACTAGGATTGCTTGAGATACATGACACAGGAGTTCTGTATACTATTAGGATTGCTTGAGATACATGACACAGGAGTTCTGTATACTACTAGGATTGCTTGAGATACATGATGCAGGAGTTCTGTATACTACCAGGATTGTTTGAGATACATGACACAGGAGTTCTGTATACTACTAGGATTGCTTGAGATACATGACGCAAGAGTTCTGAATACTACTAGGATTGCTTGAGATACATGACGCAAGAGTTCTGTACTACTAGGATTGCATGAGATACATGACACAGGTGTTCTGAATACTACTAAGATTGTTTGAGATACATGACACAGGAGTTCTGTATACTACTAGGATTGCTTGAGATACATGACGCAGGAGTTCTGTATACTACTAGGATTGCTTGAGATACATGACACAGGAGTTCTGTATACTACTAGGATTGCATGAGATACATGACACAGGAGTTCTGTATACTACTAGGATTGCATGAGATACATGACACAGGAGTTCTGTATACTACTTGGATTGATTGAGATACATGACACAGGAGTTCTGTATACTACTAGGATTGCTTGAGATACATGACACAGGAGTTCTGTATACTACTAGGATTGCTTGAGATACATGACACAGGAGTTCTGTATACTACTAGGATTGCTTGAGATACATGACACAGGAGTTCTGTATACTACTAGGATTGACTGAGATACATGACACACGAGTTCTGTATACTACTTGGATTGAATGAGATACATGACACAGGAGTTCTGTATGCTACTAGGATTGCATGAGATACATGACACTGGCGTTCTGTATGCTATTAGGATTGCATGAGATACATGGCACAGAAGTTCTGTGTACTACTAGGATTGATTAAGATACATGACACGCGAGTTCTGTATACTACTAGGATTGCTTGAGATACATGACACAGGAGCTCTGTATACTACTAGGATTGCTTGAGATACATGACACAGGAGTTCTGTATACTACTAGGATTGATTGAGATACATGACACGCGAGTTCTGTATACTACTAGGATTGCTTGAGATACATGACACAGGAGGTCTGTATACTACTAGGATTGCTTGAGATACATGACACAGGAGTTCTGCATACTACTAGGATTGCTTGAGATACATGACACAGGAGTTCTGTATACTACTAGGATTGCTTGAGATACATGACGCAGGAGTTCTGTATACTACTAGGATTGTTTGAGATACATGAGACAGGAGTTCTGTATACTACTAGGATTGTTTGAGATACATGACACAGGAGTTCTGTATACTACTACGATTGCTTGAGATACATGACGCAGGAGTTCTGAATACTACTAGGATTGCTTGATACACATGACACAGGAGTTCTGTATACTACTAGGATTGCATGAGATACACGACACAGGAGTTGTGAATACTACTAGGATTGCTTGAGATACATGACGCAGGAGTTCTGTATACTACTAGGATTGTTTGAGATACATGACACAGGAGTTCTGTATACTACTAGGATTGCTTGAGATACATGACACAGGAGTTCTGAATACTACTAGCATTGTTTGAGATACATGACACAGGAGATCTGTATACTACTAGGATTGCTTGAGATACATGACACAGGAGTTCTGTATACTACTAGGATTGCTTGAGATACATGACACAGGAGTTCTGTATACTACTAGGATTGCATGAGATACATGACACAGGAGTTCTGTATACTACTAGGATTGCATGAGATACATGACACAGGAGTTCTGTATACTACTAGGATTGCTTGAGATACATGACACAGGAGTTCTGTATACTACTAGGATTGCTTGAGATACATGACACAGGAGTTCTGTATACTACTAGGATTGCTTGAGATACATGACACAGGAGTTCTGTATACTACTAGGATTGCTTGAGATACATGACACAGGAGTTCTGTATACTACTAGGATTGCTTGAGATACATGACACAGGAGTTCTGTATACTACTAGGATTGCTTGAGATACATGACACAGGAGTTCTGTATACTACTAGGATTGCTTGAGATACATGACGCAGGAGTTCTGTATACTACTAGGATTGTTTGAGATACATGACACAGGAGTTCTGTATACTACTAGGATTGCTTGAGATACATGACACAGGAGTTCTGTATACTACTAGGATTGCTTGAGATACATGACACAGGAGTTCTGTATACTACTAGGATTGCATGAGATACATGACACAGGAGTTCTGTTTACTACTAGGATTGCCTGAGATACATGACACAGGAGTTCTGTACACTACTTGGATTGATTGAGATACATGTCACAGGAGTTCTGTATACTACTAGGATTGCTTGAGATACATGACACGCAAGTTCTGTATACTACTTGGATTGCAAAAGATACATGACACAGGAGTTATGTATACTACTAGGATTGCTTGAGATACATGACACAGGAGTTCTGTATACTACTAGGATTGCTTGAGATACATGACACAGGAGTTCTGTATACTACTAGGATTGCATGAGATACATGACACAGGAGTTCTGTATGCTACTAGGATTGCATGAGATACATGACACAGGAGTTCTGTATACTACTAGGATTGATTGAGATACATGACACGCGAGTTCTGTATACTACTAGGATTGCTTGAGATACATGACACAGGAGTTCTGTATACTACTAGGATTGCTTGAGATACATGACACAGGAGTTCTGTATACTACTAGGATTGCTTGAGATACATGACACAGGAGTTCTGTATACTACTAGGATTGCTTGAGATACATGACACAGGAGTTCTGTATACTACTAGGATTGCTTGAGATACATGACACAGGAGTTCTGTATACTACTAGGATTGCTTGAGATACATGACACAGGAGTTCTGTATACTACTAGGATTGCTTGAGATACATGACACAGGAGTTCTGTATACTACTAGGATTGCATGAGATACATGACACAGGAGTTCTGTATACTACTAGGATTGCATGAGATACATGACACAGGAGTTCTGTATACTACTAGGATTGATTGAGATACATGACACAGGAGTTCTGTATATTACTATGATTGCTTGAGATACATGACACAGGAGTTCTGAATACTACTAGGATTGTTTGAGATACATGACACAGGAGATCTGTATACTACTAGGATTGCTTGAGATACATGACGCAGGAGTTCTGTATACTACTAGGATTGCTTGAGATACATGACGCAGGAGTTCTGTATACTACTAGGATTGTTTGAGATACATGACACAGGAGTTCTGTATACTCCTAGGATTGCATGAGATACATGACACAGGAGTTCTGTATACTACTAGGATTGCTTGAGATACATGACACAGGAGTTCTGTATACTACTAGGATTGCTTGAGATACATGACACAGGAGTTGTGTATACTACTAGGATTGCTTGAGATACATGACACAGGAGTTCTGTATACTACTATGATTGCTAGAGATACATGACACAGGAGTTCTGTATACTACTAGGATTGCTTGAGATACATGACGCAGGAGTTCTGTATACTACTAGGATTGCTTGAGATACATGACTCAGGAGTTCTGAATACTACTAGGATTGCTTGAGATACATGACACGGGAGTTCTGTATACTACTAGGATTGCATGAGATACATGACACAGGAGTTCTGAATACTACTAGGATTGTTTGAGATACATGACACAGGAGTTCTGTATACTACTAGGATTGCTTGAGATACATGACGCAGGAGTTCTGTATACTACTAGGATTGCTTGAGATACATGACACAGGAGTTCTGTATACTACTAGGATTGCATGAGATACATGACACAGGAGTTCTGTTTACTACTAGGATTGCCTGAGATACATGACACAGGAGTTCTGTACACTACTTGGATTGATTGAGATACATGACACAGGAGTTCTGTATACTACTAGGATTGCTTGAGATACATGACACGCGAGTTCTGTATACTACTTGGATTGCATGAGATACATGACACAGGAGTTATGTATACTACTAGGATTGCTTGAGATACATGACACAGGAGTTCTGTATACTACTAGGATTGCTTGAGATACATGACACAGGAGTTCTGTATACTACTAGGATTGCATGAGATACATGACACAGGAGTTCTGTATGCTACTAGGATTGCATGAGATACATGACACAGGAGTTCTGTATACTACTAGGATTGATTGAGATACATGACACGCGAGTTCTGTATACTACTAGGATTGCTTGAGATACATGACACAGGAGTTCTGTATACTACTAGGATTGCTTGAGATACATGACACAGGAGTTCTGTATACTACTAGGATTGCTTGAGATACATGACACAGGAGTTCTGTATACTAAAAGGATTGCATGAGATACATGACACAGGAGTTCTGTATACTACTAGGATTGCTTGAGATACATGACACAGAAGTTCTGTATACTACTAGGATTGCTTGAGATACATGACACAGTAGTTCTGTATACTACTAGGATTGCTTGAGATACATGACATAGGAGTTCTGTATACTACTAGGATTGCATGAGATACATGACACAGGAGTTCTGTATAATACTAGGATTGCATGAGATACATGACACAGGAGTTCTGTATACTACTAGGATTGATTGAGATACATGACACAGGAGTTCTGTATATTACTATGATTGCTTGAGATACATGACACAGGAGTTCCGTATACTACTAGGATTGCATGAGATACATGACACAGGAGTTCTATATACTACTAGGATTGCATGAGATACATGACACAGGAGTTCTGTATACTATTAGGATTGATTGAGATACATGACACAGGGGTTCTGTATACTACTAGAATTGCTTGAGATACATGACACAGGAGTTCTGTATACTACTAGGATTGCATGAGATACATGACACAGGAGTTCTGTATACTACTAGGATTGCTTGAGATACATGACACAGGAGTTCTGTATACTACTAGGATTGCTTGAGATACATGACACAGGAGTTCTGTATACTACTAGGATTGCTTGAGGTACATGACACAGGAGTTCTGTATACTACTAGTATTGCATGAGATACATGACACAGGAGTTCTGTATACTACTAGGATTGACTGAGATACATGACACAGGAGTTCTGTATACTACTAGGATTGCTTGAGATACATGACACAGGAGTTCTGTATACTACTAGGATTGCTTGAGATACATGACACAGGAGTTCTGTATACTACTAGGATTGCTTGAGATACATGACACAGGAGTTCTGTATACTACTAGGATTGCTTGAGATACATGACACAGGTGTTCTGTATACTACTAGGATTGCTTGAGATACATGACGCAGGAGTTCTGTATACTACTAGGATTGTTTGAGATATATGACACAGGAGTTCTGTATACTACTAGGATTGCTTGAGATACATGATGCAGGAGTTCTGAATACTACTAGGATTGCTTGAGATACACGACACAGGAGTTCTGTATACTACTAGGATTGCTTGAGACACATGACTCAGGAGTTCTGTATACTACTAGGATTGCTTGAGATACATGACACTGGAGTTCTGTATACTACTAGGATTGCTTGAGATACATGACACAGGAGTTCTGTATACTACTAGGATTGCTTGAGATACATGACACAGGAGTTCTGTATACTACAAGGATTGCTTGAGATACATGACACAGGAGTTCTGTATACTACTAGGATTGCATGAGATACATGACACAGGAGTTCTGTATACTACTAGGATTGCTTGAGATACATGACACAGGAGTTCTGTATACTACTAGGATTGCTTGAGATACATGACACAGGAGTTCTGTATACTACTAGGATTGCTTGAGGTACATGACACAGGAGTTCTGTATACTACTAGTATTGCATGAGATACGTGACACAGGAGTTCTGTATACTACTAGGATTGACTGAGATACATGACACAGGAGTTCTGTATACTACTAGGATTGCTTGAGATACATGACACAGGAGTTCTGTATACTACTAGGATTGCTTGAGATACATGACACAGGAGTTCTGTATACTACTAGGATTGCTTGAGATACATGACACAGGAGTTCTGTATACTACTAGGATTGCTTGAGATACATGACACAGGAGTTCTGTATACTACTAGGATTGCTTGAGATACATGACGCAGGAGTTCTGTATACTACTAGGATTGTTTGAGATATATGACACAGGAGTTCTGTATACTACTAGGATTGCTTGAGATACATGACGCAGGAGTTCTGAATACTACTAGGATTGCTTGAGATACACAACACAGGAGTTCTGTATGCTACTAGGATTGCTTGAGACACATGACTCAGGAGTTCTGTATACTACTAGGATTGCTTGAGATACATGACACTGGAGTTCTGTATACTACTAGGATTGCTTGAGATACATGACACAGGAGTTCTGTATACTACTAGGATTGCTTGAGATACATGACACAGGAGTTCTGTATACTACAAGGATTGCTTGAGATACATGACACAGGAGTTCTGTATACTACTAGGATTGCTTGAGATACATGACACAGGAGTTCTGTATACTAATAGGATTGCTTGAGATACATGACACAGGAGTTCTGTATACTACTAGGATTGCTTGAGATACATGACACAGGAGTTCTGTATACTATTAGGATTGCTTGAGATACATGACACAGGAGTTCTGTATACTACTAGGATTGCTTGAGATACATGACACAGGAGTTCTGTATACTATTAGGATTGCTTGAGATACATGACACAGGAGTTCTGTATACTACTAGGATTGCTTGAGATACATGATGCAGGAGTTCTGTATACTACCAGGATTGTTTGAGATACATGACACAGGAGTTCTGTATACTACTAGGATTGCTTGAGATACATGACGCAGGAGTTCTGAATACTACTAGGATTGCATGAGATACATGACACAGGTGTTCTGAATACTACTAGGATTGTTTGAGATACATGACACAGGAGTTCTGTATACTACTAGGATTGCTTGAGATACATGATGCAGGAGTTCTGTATAATACTAGGATTGCTTGAGATACATGACACAGGAGTTCTGTATACTACTAGGATTGCATGAGATACATGACACAGGAGTTCTGTATACTACTAGGATTGCATGAGATACATGACACAGGAGTTCTGTATACTACTTGGATTGATTGAGATACATGACACAGGAGTTCTGTATGCTACTAGGATTGCTTGAGATACATGACACAGGAGTTCTGTATACTACTAGGATTGCTTGAGATACATGACACAGGAGTTCTGTATACTACTAGGATTGCTTGAGATACATGACACAGGAGTTCTGTATACTACTAGGATTGCTTGAGATACATGACACAGGAGTTCTGTATACTACTAGGATTGACTGAGATACATGACACACGAGTTCTGTATACTACTTGGATTGCATGAGATACATGACACAGGAGTTCTGTATGCTACTAGGATTGCATGAGATACATGACACAGGCGTTCTGTATGCTACTAGGATTGCATGAGATACATGGCACAGAAGTTCTGTGTACTACTAGGATTGATTGAGATACATGACACGCGAGTCCTGTATACTACTAGGATTGCTTGAGATACATGACGCAGGAGTTCTGTATACTACTAGGATTGCTTGAGATACATGACTCAGGAGTTCTGAATACTACTAGGATTGCTTGAGATACATGACACGGGAGTTCTGTATACTACTAGGATTGCATGAGATACATGACACAGGAGTTCTGAATACTACTAGGATTGTTTGAGATACATGACACAGGAGTTCTGTATACTACTAGGATTGCTTGAGATACATGACGCAGGAGTTCTGTATACTACTAGGATTGCTTGAGATACATGACACAGGAGTTCTGTATACTACTAGGATTGCATGAGATACATGACACAGGAGTTCTGTTTACTACTAGGATTGCCTGAGATACATGACACAGGAGTTCTGTACACTACTTGGATTGATTGAGATACATGACACAGGAGTTCTGTATACTACTAGGATTGCTTGAGATACATGACACGCGAGTTCTGTATACTACTTGGATTGCATGAGATACATGACACAGGAGTTCTGTATACTACTAGGATTGCTTGAGATACATGACACAGGAGTTCTGTATACTACTAGGATTGCTTGAGATACATGACACAGGAGTTCTGTATACTACTAGGATTGCATGAGATACATGACACAGGAGTTCTGTATGCTACTAGGATTGCATGAGATACATGACACAGGAGTTCTGTATACTACTAGGATTGATTGAGATACATGACACGCGAGTTCTGTATACTACTAGGATTGCTTGAGATACATGACACAGGAGTTCTGTATACTACTAGGATTGCTTGAGATACATGACACAGGAGTTCTGTATACTACTAGGATTGCTTGAGATACATGACACAGGAGTTCTGTATACTACTAGGATTGCATGAGATACATGACACAGGAGTTCTGTATACTACTAGGATTGCTTGAGATACATGACACAGGAGTTCTGTATACTACTAGGATTGCTTGAGATACATGACACAGGAGTTCTGTATACTACTAGGATTGCTTGAGATACATGACACAGGAGTTCTGTATACTACTAGGATTGCATGAGATACATGACACAGGAGTTCTGTATAATACTAGGATTGCATGAGATACATGACACAGGAGTTCTGTATACTACTAGGATTGATTGAGATACATGACACAGGAGTTCTGTATATTACTATGATTGCTTGAGATACATGACACAGGAGTTCCGTATACTACTAGGATTGCATGAGATACATGACACAGGAGTTCTGTATACTACTAGGATTGCTTGAGATACATGACACAGGTTTTCTGTATACTACTAGGATTGCTTGAGATACATGACGCAGGAGTTCTGTATACTACTAGGATTGTTTGAGATATATGACACAGGAGTTCTGTATACTACTAGGATTGCTTGAGATACATGATGCAGGAGTTCTGTATACTACTAGGATTGCTTGAGATACACGACACAGGAGTTCTGTATACTACTAGGATTGCTTGAGACACATGACTCAGGAGTTCTGTATACTACTAGGATTGCTTGAGATACATGACACAGGAGTTCTGTATACTACTAGGATTGCTTGAGATACATGACACAGGAGTTCTGTATACTACTAGGATTGCTTGAGATACATGACACAGGAGTTCTGTATACTACAAGGATTGCTTGAGATACATGACACAGGAGTTCTGTATACTACTAGGATTGCATGAGATACATGACACAGGAGTTCTGTATACTACTAGGATTGCTTGAGATACATGACACAGGAGTTCTGTATACTACTAGGATTGCTTGAGATACATGACACAGGAGTTCTGTATACTACTAGGATTGCTTGAGGTACATGACACAGGAGTTCTGTATACTACTAGTATTGCATGAGATACGTGACACAGGAGTTCTGTATACTACTAGGATTGACTGAGATACATGACACAGGAGTTCTGTATACTACTAGGATTGCTTGAGATACATGACACAGGAGTTCTGTATACTACTAGGATTGCTTGAGATACATGACACAGGAGTTCTGTATACTACTAGGATTGCTTGAGATACATGACACAGGAGTTCTGTATACTACTAGGATTGCTTGAGATACATGACACAGGAGTTCTGTATACTACTAGGATTGCTTGAGATACATGACGCAGGAGTTCTGTATACTACTAGGATTGTTTGAGATATATGACACAGGAGTTCTGTATACTACTAGGATTGCTTGAGATACATGACGCAGGAGTTCTGAATACTACTAGGATTGCTTGAGATACACAACACAGGAGTTCTGTATGCTACTAGGATTGCTTGAGACACATGACTCAGGAGTTCTGTATACTACTAGGATTGCTTGAGATACATGACACTGGAGTTCTGTATAGTACTAGGATTGCTTGAGATACATGACACAGGAGTTCTGTATACTACTGGGATTGCTTGAGATACATGACACAGGAGTTCTGTATACTACAAGGATTGCTTGAGATACATGACACAGGAGTTCTGTATACTACTAGGATTGCTTGAGATACATGACACAGGAGTTCTGTATACTAATAGGATTCCTTGAGATACATGACACAGGAGTTCTGTATACTACTAGGATTGCTTGAGATACATGACACAGGAGTTCTGTATACTATTAGGATTGCTTGAGATACATGACACAGGAGTTCTGTATACTACTAGGATTGCTTGAGATACATGACACAGGAGTTCTGTATACTATTAGGATTGCTTGAGATACATGACACAGGAGTTCTGTATACTACTAGGATTGCTTGAGATACATGATGCAGGAGTTCTGTATACTACCAGGATTGTTTGAGATACATGACACAGGAGTTCTGTATACTACTAGGATTGCTTGAGATACATGACGCAGGAGTTCTGAATAATACTAGGATTGCATGAGATACATGACACAGGTGTTCTGAATACTACTAGGATTGTTTGAGATACATGACACAGGAGTTCTGTATACTACTAGGATTGCTTGAGATACATGATGCAGGAGTTCTGTATACTACTAGGATTGCTTGAGATACATGACACACGAGTTCTGTATACTACTAGGATTGCATGAGATACATGACACAGGAGTTCTGTATACTACTAGGATTGCATGAGATACATGACACAGGAGTTCTGTATACTACTTGGATTGATTGAGATACATGACACAGGAGTTCTGTATGCTACTAGGATTGCTTGAGATACTTGACACAGGAGTTCTGTATACTACTAGGATTGCTTGAGATACATGACACAGGAGTTCTGTATACTACTAGGATTGCTTGAGATACATGTCACAGGAGTTCTGTATACTACTAGGATTGACTGAGATACATGACACACGAGTTCTGTATACTACTTGGATTGCATGAGATACATGACACAGGAGTTCTGTATGCTACTAGGATTGCATGAGATACATGACACAGGCGTTCTGTATGCTACTAGGATTGCATGAGATACATGGCACAGAAGTTCTGTGTACTACTAGGATTGATTGAGATACATGACACGCGAGTTCTGTATACTACTAGGATTGCTTGAGATACATGACGCAGGAGATCTGCATACTACTAGGATTGCTTGAGATACATGACACAGGAGTTCTGTATACTACTAGGATTGATTGAGATACATGACACGCGAGTTCTGTATACTACTAGGATTGCTTGAGATACATGACACAGGAGCTCTGTATACTACTAGGATTGCTTGAGATACATGACACAGGAGTTCTGTATACTACTAGGATTGCTTGAGATACATGACACAGGAGTTCTGTATACTACTAGGGTTGCTTGAGATACATGACGCATTAGTTCTGTATACTACTAGGATTGCTTGAGATACATGACACAGGAGTTCTGTATACTACTAGGATTGCATGAGATACATGACACAGGAGTTCTGTATGCTACTAGGATTGCATGAGATAGATGACACAGGAGTTCTGTATACTACTAGGATTGATTGAGATACATGACACAGGAGTTCTGTATATTACTAGGATTGCTTGAGATACATGACACAGGAGTTCCGTATACTACTAGGATTGCATGAGATACATGACACAGGAGTTCTGTATAATACTAGGATTGCTTGAGATACATGACACAGGAGTTCTGTATACTACTAGAATTGCTTGAGATACATGACACAGGAGTTCTGTATACTACTAGGATTGATTGAGATACATGACACAGGAGTTCTGTATACTACTAGGATTGCTTGAGATACATGACACGGGAGTTCTGTATTCTACTAGGTTTGCTTGAGATACATGACACAGGAGTTCTGTATACTACTAGGATTGCTTGAGATACATGACACAGGAGTTCTGTATACTACTAGGATTGCTTGAGATACATGACACAGGAGTTCTGTATACTACTAGGATTGATTGAGATACATAACACAGGAGTTCTGTATACTACTAGGATTGCTTGAGATACATGACACAGGAGTTCTGTATACTACTAGGACTGCATGAGATACATGACACAGGAGTTCTGTATACTACTAGGACTGCTTGAGATACATGACACGGGAGTTCTGTATACTAATAGGATTGCTTGAGATACATGACACAGGAGTTCTGTATACTACTAGGATTGATTGAGATACATGACACAGGAGTTCTGTATACTACTAGGATTGCATGAGATACATGACACAGGAGTTCTGTATACTACTAAGATTGCTTGAGATACATGACACAGGAGTTCTGTATACTACTAGGATTGCTTGAGATACATGACACAGGAGTTTTGTATACTTCTAGGATTGCATGAGATACATGACACAGGAGTTCTGTATACTACTAGGATTGCTTGTGATACATGACTCAAGAGTTCTGTATACTACTAGGATTGCATGAGATACATGACACAGGAGTTCTGTATACTACTAGGATTGCTTGAGATACATGACACAGGAGTTCTGTATACTAATAGGATTGCATGAGATACACGACACAAGTTCTGTATACTACTAGGGTTGCATGAGATACACGACACAGGAGTTCTGTATACTATACTAGGATTGCGCAGCGACCTAAATAGTTCTAGTTACTGGAACAATATGTAAAGGCCACTTTAATTGTATACGAAAATACCTATATTAACTGATAATTATATAACTGTAAGTCTACCAGAGATACAAGCAATAATCAGTCGTGCAAAAGACAAATGAAAGCAAGAGTGAAGTAGCAGTGCTGAATTAGGAATAGAGGTAATAACAGAAGTGCTGGTAGTAGTAGTAGTAGTAGTAGTAGTAGTAGTAGTAGTAGTAGTAGTAGTAGTAGTAGTAGTAGTAGTAGTAGTAGTAGTAGTTGTATTAGTAGTAGTTGTTGTTGTAGTAGTAGTAGTAGCAGCAGTAGTAGTAGTAGTTGTATTAGTAGTAGTAGTTGTAGTAGTAGTAGTAGTAGTAGTTGTATTAGTAGTAGTAGTTGTAGTAGTAGTAGTAGTAGTAGTAGTTGTAGTAGTTGTAGTTGTATTAGTAGTAGTTGTTGTTGTAGTAGTAGTAGTAGTAGTAGTAGTAGTAGTAGTAGTAGTAGTAGTAGTAGTAGTAGTAGTAGTAGTAGTAGTAGTAGTAGTAGTAGTAGTAGCAGCAGCAGCAGTAGCAGTAGTACTTTTAGGAGAAGTAGAAGAAGCATTAGTAATAATAGTAGAGTTTTAGCAGTAGTACTACTAGTAGTAGTATTATTAGCAGTAGAGGTAATAGAAGTAGTTTAGTGGAAATAGTGGTAGCTGAGTGAGGAGGGGCAGGGGTTGTGTTGTCTTTGTAGGAGCGTACACTAAACCAAGGAGCGTACACTAAACCAAGGAGAGTACACTAAACCAAGGAGCGTATACTAAACCAAGGAGCGTATACTAAACCAAGGAGCGTATACTAAACCAAGGAGCGTATACTAAACCAAGGAGCGTATACTAAACCAAGGAGCGTATACTAAACCAAGGAGCGTATACTAAACCAAGGAGCATACATCTGCAATATGCACTCAAGAAAAAGACGACGATACCTCGTTTAATTTTAGCGTCTTGATTATAGTGGAATTGTTTAGTTGTTGTGTTTGTAGTTCACATGTAGTCTTGGAATTATAAGGTTGATAAAAATGCACAACACCGTGACTGGAACAATACACAAATAACCCGCACATAGGAGAGAGAAGGTTACGACGACGTTTCGGTCCAACTTGGACCATTTACAAAGTGACTTTGTAAATTGTCCAAGTTGGACAGAAACGTCGTCGTAAGTTCCTGTTTTTTATGTACGAGTTATTTGTGTATAATTATAAAGTTATTTATTTAAACGCAGGTAATTACCTGCGTTTAAAATTACCTCACATACACTAGGCTCCCATTATTACCTCACATACACTAGGCTCCCATTATTACCTCACATACACTAGGCTCCCATTGTTACCTCACATACACTAGGGTCACATTATTACCTCACATACACTAGGCTCCCATTATTACCTCACATACACTAGGCTCACATTATAACCTCACATACACTAGGCTCACATTATTACCTCACATACACTAGGCTCCCATTATTACCTCACATACACTAGGGTCACATTATTACCTCACATACACTAGGCTCCCATTATTACCTCACATACACTAGGCTCACATTATAACCTCACATACACTAGGCTCACATTATTACCTCACATACACTAGGCTCACATTATTACCTCACATACACTAGGCTCCCATTATTACCTCACATACACTAGGCTCCCATTATTACCTCACATACACTAGGCTCACATTATTACCTCACATACACTAGGCTCCCATTATTACCTCACATACACTAGGCTCGCATTATTACCTCACATACACTAGGCTCCTATTATTACCTCACATACACTAGGCTCACATTATTACCTCACATACACTAGGCTCCCATTACTACCTCACATACACTAGGCTCCCATTATTACCTCACATACACTAGGCTCACGTTATTACCTCACATACACTAGGCTCCCATTATTACCTCACATACACTAGGCTCGCATTATTACCTCACATACACTAGGCTCCTATTATTACCTCACATACACTAGGCTCCCATTATTACCTCACATACACTAAGCTCCCATTATTACCTCACATACACTAGGCTCACATTATTACCTCACATACACTAAGCTCCCATTATTACCTCACATACACTAGGCTCCCATTATTACCTCACATACACTAGGCTCCCATTATTACCTCACATACACTAGGCTCACATTATTACCTCACATACACTATCTCCCATTATTACCTCACATACACTAGGCTCCCATTATTACCTCACATACACTAGGCTCCCATTATTACCTCACATACACTAGGCTCCCATTATTACCTCACATACACTAGGCTCCCATTATTACCTCACATACACTAGGCTCCCATTATTACCTCACATACACTAGGCTCCCATTATTACCTCACATACACTAGGCTCCCATTATTATCTCACATACACTAGGCTCCCATTATTACCTCACATACACTATCTCCCATTATTACCTCACATACACTAGGCTCACATTATTACCTCACATACACTAGGCTCACATTATACTGGGAGCCTAGTGTATGTGAGGGCTGGAGATAAGGTGTGTCTACATCATCACAATATTTGCCAGTCTGTGCTGGAACTTACTCTGTTGAATAAAGTTCACATTTTCATCTGTTTAGTGTCACAATCAACAATTAACTGACTGAGCTGAAAAAAAACATACCACGGGAGGGATTTGAACCCGCGGGTTCAAACCCCGCTCGTGGTATGGTTTGTTTGCAATCGTGTCATTACGATTTCGTGAGTCATGTTGACTGAGCTGTACATCTCCTCGGAACAAAAATATAGTTTGAAGGTATAATTGTTGAGTCAGTTATGGAACGCGTCCACAGAGAAACTCTTGATTATACTCACACATTTAATGTTTTTAATTACTCTGTAATCACTGACCTTAGATAATTATTAAATATTGATAAAATTAACTAATTTGAATGATCCTTGCTTGATAATTGAACTGGATTATACAGAATAAAATGTTATATACGGAAATTAAGCCTAAATTATTTTATTACTTTCGGCTAATAAGTATTTATCAGTCCGCTAGTGAGTGTTATTTCAGTACAAAGAGTAACAGTGTTCACTCACAGGATAGTAGCTCATTCACTCGCCGGATGAGTAGCATTAAGATAAGATAAGATTTCGTTCGGATTTTTAACCCCGGAGGGTTAGCCACACAGGATAACCCAAGAAAGTCAGTGCGTCATCGAGGACTGTCTAACTTATTTCCATTGGGGTCCTTAATCTTCTCCCCCAGGATGCGACCCACACCAGTCGACTAACACCCAGGTACCTATTTGCTGCTAGGTGAACAGGACAAAAGGTGTAAGGAAACGTGTCGAAATGTTTCCACCCTCCGGGAATCGAACCCGGGCCCTCCGTGTGTGAAGCGGGAGCTCTAGCCACCAGGCCACCGGGCCACCAGTACTGTTTTTTATAGTAGTATATTCAGTGGTGGTGTGAGTGGCAGTATCCTACACTGGTGGTGTGAGTGGCAGTATCCTACACTGGTGGTGTGAGTGGCAGTATCCTACACTGGTGGTGTGAGTGGCAGTATCCTACACTGGTGGTGTGAGTGGCAGTATCCTACACTGGTGGTGTGAGTGGCAGTATCCTACACTGGTGGTGTGAGTGGCAGTATCCTACACTGGCTTCATTACTCACACCATGAAATTCATTACAAATAAATTTTACAAATAAATTTTATTTGATAAATATGTAAGGCAGACTTAAAGGTATGATAAGATGCTGGGAATATTCAAGGTTACAAACCAGTAAAGATGCAAGGAATATTCAAGGCAACAAACCAGTAAAGATGCAAGGAATATTCAAGGCAACAAACCAGTAAAGATGCAAGGAATATTCAAGGCAACAAACCAGTAAAGATGCAAGGAATATTCAAGGCAACAAACCAGTAAAGATGCAAGGAATATTCAAGGTTACAAACCAGTAAAGATGCAAGGAATATTCAAGGCAACAAACCAGTAAAGATGCAAGGAATATACAAGGCAACAAACCAGTAAAGATGCAAGGAATATACAAGGCAACAAACCAGTAAAGATGCAAGGAATATTCAAGGTTACAAACCAGTAAAGATGCAAGGAATATTCAAGGTTACAAACCAGTAAAGATGCAAGGAATATTCAAGGCAACAAACCAGTAAAGATGCAAGGAATATTCAAGGTTACAAACCAGTAAAGATGCAAGGAATATTCAAGGCAACAAACCAGTAAAGATGCAAGGAATATTCAAGGCAACAAACCAGTAAAGATGCAAGGAATATTCAAGGCAACAAACCAGTAAAGATGCAAGGAATATTCAAGGCAACAAACCAGTAAAGATGCAAGGAATATTCAAGGCAACAAACCAGTAAAGATGCAAGGAATATTCAAGGCAACAAACCAGTAAAGATGCAAGGAATATTCAAGGCAACAAACCAGTAAAGATAAGGGGAATATTCAAGGCAACAAACCAGTAAAGATGCAAGGAATATTCAAAGTTACAAAGTTTTAGCAATACTATATTAACAGTCTTAAAAATAAGGTTTAGTATTTTTGCCTATTATCAATTATACACAGATATAATTAATATCATATGCAGTACCGTACGACCTTCCTTACCTTGATTAATATAATATAATATAATATAATATAATATAATATAATATAATATAATATAATATAATATAATATAATATAATATAATATAATATAATAAAATTGACTTGTATATTGTTTCAGTAAAGGTATTTTTTTTTTGGTTCTTTAACTACAGTAGAAAACCAAGATAGGAAGAGCCCACTCGAAACCACTCAATTTCCACCTAATATCTACTGAAGGAGTTCCACTGTACAAGACAGGAATGTCACCTGATATAAGAGCAAAGTGAGACAGCCTGAGGTATCTTCCGGCTCTCAACGAAATTCAACGAAATACAACGAAATGGGGCGAGTATGTGAGCCATACTTCAAGGTGGTTCATCTGGTCACTTGTTGGAAGTATTTTGAGACAAGACAACAGTCGCACAACTATCATTAAGTATAATTAATGGACGGGTGTGGGAAGGCGAGTCCCCTAATCAAGACCTAAGGCAGTCCCTACTGACCTTGTTCTCAGCATATACCACACATATGTTATCCTAGGCTACCTACTCACATGACCTTACATAATGTTATCCCAGGCTACCTACTCACATGACCTTACATAATGTTATCCCAGGCTACCTACTCACATGGCCTTACATAATGTTATCACAGGCTACCTACTCACATGACCTTACATAATGTTATCCCAAGCTACCTACTCACATGACCTTACATAATGTTATCCCAGGCTACATACTCACATGACCTTACATAATGTTATCCCAGGCTACCTACTCACATGACCTTACATAATGTTATCCCAGGCTACCTACTCACATGACCTTACATAATGTTATCCCAGGCTACCTACTCACATGACCTTACATAATGTTATCCCAGGCTACCTACTCACATGACCTTACATAATGTTATCCCAGGCTACCTACTCACATGACCTTACATAATGTTATCCCAGGCTACCTACTCACATGACCTTACATAATGTTAGCCCAGGCTACCTACTCACATGACCTTACATAATGTTATCCCAGGCTACCTACTCACATGACCTTACATAATGTTATCACAGGCTACCTACTCACATGACCTTACATAATGTTATCCCAGGCTACCTACTCACTTGACCTTACATAATGTAATCCCAGGCTACCTACTCACATGACCTTACATAATGTTATCCCAGGCTACCTACTCACATGACCTTACATAATGTTATCCTAGGCTACCTACTCACATGACCTTACATAATGTTATCCCAGGCTACCTACTCACATGACCTTACATAATGTTATCCTAGGCTACCTACTCACATGACCTTACATAATGTTATCCCAGGCTACCTACTCACATGACCTTACATAATGTTATCACAGGCTACCTACTCACATGACCTTACATAACGTTATCCCAGGCTACCTACTCACATGACCTTACATAATGTTATCCCAGGCTACCTACTCACATGACCTTACATAATGTTATCACAGGCTACCTACTCACATGACCTTACATAATGTTATCCCAGGCTACCTACTCACATGAACTTACATAATGTTATCCCAGGCTACCTACTCACATGACCTTACATAATGTTATCCCAGGCTACCTACTCACATGACCTTACATAATGTTATCACAGGCTACCTACTCACTTGACCTTACATAATGTTATCCCAGGCTACCTACTCACATGACCTTACATAATGTTATCACAGGCTACCTACTCACATGGCCTTACATAATGTTATCACAGGCTTCCTACTCACATGACCTTACATAATGTTATCACAGGCTACCTACTCACATGGCCTTACATAATGTTATCAAAGGCTACCTACTCACATGACCTTACATAATGTTATCCTTAGATACCTACTCACATGACCTTACATAATGTTATCACAGGCTACCTACTCACACGGCCTTACATAATGTTATCACAGGCTACCTACTCACATGACCTTACATAATGTTATCACAAGCTACCTACTCACATGACCTTACATAATGTTATAACAGGCTACCTACTCACATGGCCTTACATAATGTTATCCCAGGCTACCTACTCACATGACCTTACATAATGTTATCCCAGGCTACCTACTCACATGACCTTACATAATGTTATCACAGGCTACCTACTCACATGACCTTACATAATGTTATCACAGGCTACCTACTCACATGACCTTACATAATGTTATCACAGGCTACCTACTCACATGACCTTACATAATGTTATCCCAGGCTACCTACTCACATGACCTTACATAATGTTATCCTAGGCTACCTACTCACATGACCTTACATAATGTTATCCCAGGCTACCTACTCACATGACCTTACATAATGTTATCACAGGCTACCTACTCACATGACCTTACATAATGTTATCCCAGGCTACCTATTCACATGACCTTACATAATGTTATCCCAGGCTACCTACTCACATGACCTTACATAATGTTATCACAGGCTACCTACTCACATGACCTTACATAATGTTATCCCAGGCTACCTACTCACATGAACTTACATAATGTTATCCCAGGCTACCTACTCACATGACCTTACATAATGTTATCCCAGGCTACCTACTCACATGACCTTACATAATGTTATCACAGGCTACCTACTCACATGACCTTACATAATGTTATCCCAGGCTACCTACTCACATGAACTTACATAATGTTATCCCAGGCTACCTACTCACATGACCTTACATAATGTTATCCCAGGCTACCTACTCACATGACCTTACATAATGTTATCACAGGCTACCTACTCACATGACCTTACATAATGTTATCCCAGGCTACCTACTCACATGACCTTACATAATGTTATCCCAGGCTACCTACTCACATTACCTTACATAATGTTATCACAGGCTACCTACTCACTTGACCTTACATAATGTTATCCCAGGCTACCTACTCACATGGCCATACATAATGTTATCACAGGCTACCTACTCACATGACCTTACATAATGTTATCCCAGGCTACCTACTCACATGACCTTACATAATGTTATCCCAGGCTACCTACTCACATGGCCTTACATAATGTTATCACAGGGTACCTATTCACATGACCTTACATAATGTTATCCCAGGCTACCTACTCACATGGCCTTACATAATGTTATCCCAGGCTACCTACTCACATGACCTTACATAATGTTATCCCAGGCTACCTACTCACATGACCTTACATAATGTTATCACAGGCTACCTACTCACATGGCCTTACATAATGTTATCACAGGCTACCTACTCACATGACCTTACATAATGTTATCACAGGCTACCTACTCACATGGCCTTACATAATGTTATCACAGGCTACCTACTCACATGACCTTACATAATGTTATCCCAGGCTACCTACTCACATGACCTTACATAATGTTATCACAGGCTACCTACTCACATGACCTTACATAATGTTATCCCAGGCTTCCTACTCACATGAACTTACATAATGTTATCCCAGGCTACCTACTCACATGACCTTACATAATGTTATCACAGGCTACCTACTCACATGACCTTACATAATGTTATCCCAGGCTTCCTACTCACATGAACTTACATAATGTTATCCCAGGCTACCTACTCACATGACCTTACATAATGTTATCCCAGGCTACCTTCTCACATGACGTTACATAATGTAATCACAGGCTACCTACTCACATGAACTTACATAATGTTATCCCAGGCTACCTACTCACATGAACTTACATAATGTTATCCCAGGCTACCTACTCACATGACCTTACATAATGTTATCCCAGGCTACCTACTCACATGACCTTACATAATGTTATCACAGGCTACCTACTCACATGACCTTACATAATGTTATCACAGGCTACCTACTCACATGACCTTACATAATGTTATCACAGGCTACCTACTCACATGACCTTACATAATGTTATCCCAGGCTACCTACTCACATGACCTTACATAATGTTATCCTAGGCTACCTACTCACATGACCTTACATAATGTTATCCCAGGCTACCTACTCACATGACCTTACATAATGTTATCACAGGCTACCTACTCACATGACCTTACATAATGTTATCCCAGGCTACCTATTCACATGACCTTACATAATGTTATCCCAGGCTACCTACTCACATGACCTTACATAATGTTATCACAGGCTACCTACTCACATGACCTTACATAATGTTATCCCAGGCTACCTACTCACATGAACTTACATAATGTTATCCCAGGCTACCTACTCACATGACCTTACATAATGTTATCCCAGGCTACCTACTCACATGACCTTACATAATGTTATCACAGGCTACCTACTCACATGACCTTACATAATGTTATCCCAGGCTACCTACTCACATGAACTTACATAATGTTATCCCAGGCTACCTACTCACATGACCTTACATAATGTTATCCCAGGCTACCTACTCACATGACCTTACATAATGTTATCACAGGCTACCTACTCACATGACCTTACATAATGTTATCCCAGGCTACCTACTCACATGACCTTACATAATGTTATCCCAGGCTACCTACTCACATTACCTTACATAATGTTATCACAGGCTACCTACTCACTTGACCTTACATAATGTTATCCCAGGCTACCTACTCACATGACCTTACATAATGTTATCACAGGCTACCTACTCACATGACCTTACATAATGTTATCCCAGGCTACCTACTCACATGACCTTACATAATGTTATCCCAGGCTACCTACTCACATTACCTTACATAATGTTATCACAGGCTACCTACTCACTTGACCTTACATAATGTTATCCCAGGCTACCTACTCACATGACCTTACATAATGTTATCACAGGCTACCTACTCACATGACCTTACATAATGTTATCCCAGGCTACCTACTCACATGACCTTACATAATGTTATCCCAGGCTACCTACTCACATGGCCTTACATAATGTTATCACAGGGTACCTATTCACATGACCTTACATAATGTTATCCCAGGCTACCTACTCACATGGCCTTACATAATGTTATCCCAGGCTACCTACTCACATGACCTTACATAATGTTATCCCAGGCTACCTACTCACATGACCTTACATAATGTTATCACAGGCTACCTACTCACATGGCCTTACATAATGTTATCACAGGCTACCTACTCACATGACCTTACATAATGTTATCACAGGCTACCTACTCACATGGCCTTACATAATGTTATCACAGGCTACCTACTCACATGACCTTACATAATGTTATCCCAGGCTACCTACTCACATGACCTTACATAATGTTATCACAGGCTACCTACTCACATGACCTTACATAATGTTATCCCAGGCTTCCTACTCACATGAACTTACATAATGTTATCCCAGGCTACCTACTCACATGACCTTACATAATGTTATCACAGGCTACCTACTCACATGACCTTACATAATGTTATCCCAGGCTTCCTACTCACATGAACTTACATAATGTTATCCCAGGCTACCTACTCACATGACCTTACATAATGTTATCCCAGGCTACCTTCTCACATGACGTTACATAATGTAATCACAGGCTACCTACTCACATGAACTTACATAATGTTATCCCAGGCTACCTACTCACATGAACTTACATAATGTTATCCCAGGCTACCTACTCACATGACCTTACATAATGTTATCCCAGGCTACCTACTCACATGACCTTACATAATGTTATCACAAGCTACCTACTCACATGACCTTACATAATGTTATCCCAGGCTACCTACTCACATGACCTTACATAATGTTATCCCAGGCTACCTACTCTCATGACCTTACATAATGTTATCCCAGGCTACCTACTCACATGACCTTACATAATGTTATCCCAGGCTACCTACTCACATGACCTTACATAATGTTATCCCAGGCTACCTACTCACATGAAATTACATAATGTTATCCCAGGCTACCTACTCACATGACCTTACATAATGTTATCCCAGGCTACCTACTCACATGAACTTACATAATGTTATCCCAGGCTACCTACTCACATGAACTTACATAATGTTATCCCAGGCTACCTACTCACATGACCTTACATAATGTTATCCCAGGATACCTACTCACATGACCTTACATAATGTAATCACAGGCTACCTACTCACATGACCTTACATAATGTTATCACAGGCTACCTACTCACATGACCTTACATAATGTTATCCCAGGCTACCTACTCACATGACCTTACATAATGTTAGCCCAGGCTACCTACTCACATGACCTTACATAATGTTATCCCAGGCTACCTACTCACATGACCTTACATAATGTTATCACAGGCTACCTACTCACATGACCTTACATAATGTTATCCCAGGCTACCTACTCACTTGACCTTACATAATGTAATCCCAGGCTACCTACTCACATGACCTTACATAATGTTATCCCAGGCTACCTACTCACATGACCTTACATAATGTTATCCTAGGCTACCTACTCACATGACCTTACATAATGTTATCCCAGGCTACCTACTCACATGACCTTACATAATGTTATCCTAGGCTACCTACTCACATGACCTTACATAATGTTATCCCAGGCTACCTACTCACATGACCTTACATAATGTTATCACAGGCTACCTACTCACATGACCTTACATAACGTTATCCCAGGCTACCTACTCACATGACCTTACATAATGTTATCCCAGGCTACCTACTCACATGACCTTACATAATGTTATCACAGGCTACCTACTCACATGACCTTACATAATGTTATCCCAGGCTACCTACTCACATGAACTTACATAATGTTATCCCAGGCTACCTACTCACATGACCTTACATAATGTTATCCCAGGCTACCTACTCACATGACCTTACATAATGTTATCACAGGCTACCTACTCACTTGACCTTACATAATGTTATCCCAGGCTACCTACTCACATGACCTTACATAATGTTATCACAGGCTACCTACTCACATGGCCTTACATAATGTTATCACAGGCTTCCTACTCACATGACCTTACATAATGTTATCACAGGCTACCTACTCACATGGCCTTACATAATGTTATCAAAGGCTACCTACTCACATGACCTTACATAATGTTATCCTTAGATACCTACTCACATGACCTTACATAATGTTATCACAGGCTACCTACTCACACGGCCTTACATAATGTTATCACAGGCTACCTACTCACATGACCTTACATAATGTTATCACAAGCTACCTACTCACATGACCTTACATAATGTTATAACAGGCTACCTACTCACATGGCCTTACATAATGTTATCCCAGGCTACCTACTCACATGACCTTACATAATGTTATCCCAGGCTACCTACTCACATGACCTTACATAATGTTATCACAGGCTACCTACTCACATGACCTTACATAATGTTATCACAGGCTACCTACTCACATGACCTTACATAATGTTATCACAGGCTACCTACTCACATGACCTTACATAATGTTATCCCAGGCTACCTACTCACATGACCTTACATAATGTTATCCTAGGCTACCTACTCACATGACCTTACATAATGTTATCCCAGGCTACCTACTCACATGACCTTACATAATGTTATCACAGGCTACCTACTCACATGACCTTACATAATGTTATCCCAGGCTACCTATTCACATGACCTTACATAATGTTATCCCAGGCTACCTACTCACATGACCTTACATAATGTTATCACAGGCTACCTACTCACATGACCTTACATAATGTTATCCCAGGCTACCTACTCACATGAACTTACATAATGTTATCCCAGGCTACCTACTCACATGACCTTACATAATGTTATCCCAGGCTACCTACTCACATGACCTTACATAATGTTATCACAGGCTACCTACTCACATGACCTTACATAATGTTATCCCAGGCTACCTACTCACATGAACTTACATAATGTTATCCCAGGCTACCTACTCACATGACCTTACATAATGTTATCCCAGGCTACCTACTCACATGACCTTACATAATGTTATCACAGGCTACCTACTCACATGACCTTACATAATGTTATCCCAGGCTACCTACTCACATGACCTTACATAATGTTATCCCAGGCTACCTACTCACATTACCTTACATAATGTTATCCCAGGCTACCTACTCACATGACCTTACATAATGTTATCACAGGCTACCTACTCACATGACCTTACATAATGTTATCACAGGCTACCTACTCACATGACCTTACATAATGTTATCCCAGGCTACCTACTCACATGACCTTACATAATGTTATCACAGGCTACCTACTCACATGACCTTACATAATGTTATCCCAGGCTACCTACTCACATGAACTTACATAATGTTATCACAGGCTACCTACTCACATGACCTTACATAATGTTATCACAGGCTACCTACTCACATGACCTTACATAATGTTATCACAGGCTACCTACTCACATGACCTTACATAATGTTATCCCAGGCTACCTACTCACATGACCTTACATAATGTTATCCTAGGCTACCTACTCACATGACCTTACATAATGTTATCCCAGGCTACCTACTCACATGACCTTACATAATGTTATCACAGGCTACCTACTCACATGACCTTACATAATGTTATCCCAGGCTACCTACTCACATGACCTTACATAATGTTATCCCAGGCTACCTACTCACATTACCTTACATAATGTTATCACAGGCTACCTACTCACTTGACCTTACATAATGTTATCCCAGGCTACCTACTCACATGGCCATACATAATGTTATCACAGGCTACCTACTCACATGACCTTACATAATGTTATCCCAGGCTACCTACTCACATGACCTTACATAATGTTATCCCAGGCTACCTACTCACATGGCCTTACATAATGTTATCCTAGGCTACCTACTCACATGACCTTACATAATGTTATCCCAGGCTACCTACTCACATGACCTTACATAATGTTATCACAGGCTACCTACTCACATGACCTTACATAATGTTATCCCAGGCTACCTACTCACATGACCTTACATAATGTTATCCCAGGCTACCTACTCACATTACCTTACATAATGTTATCACAGGCTACCTACTCACTTGACCTTACATAATGTTATCCCAGGCTACCTACTCACATGGCCATACATAATGTTATCACAGGCTACCTACTCACATGACCTTACATAATGTTATCCCAGGCTACCTACTCACATGACCTTACATAATGTTATCCCAGGCTACCTACTCACATGGCCTTACATAATGTTATCACAGGGTACCTATTCACATGACCTTACATAATGTTATCCCAGGCTACCTACTCACATGACCTTACATAATGTTAGCCCAGGCTACCTACTCACATGAACTTACATGTTATCCTAGGCTACCTAATCACATGACCTTACATAATGTTATCCCAGGCTACCTACTCACATGACCTTACATAATGTTATCCTACGCTACCTACTCACATGACCTTACATAATGTTATCCCAGGCTACCTACTCACATGACCTTACATAATGTTATCACAGGCTACCTACTCACATGACCTTACATAATGTTATCCCAGGCTACCTACTCACATGACCTTACATAATGTTATCCCAGGCTACCTACTCACATGACCTTACATAATGTTATCACAGGCTACCTACTCACATGACCTTACATAATGTTATCCCAGGCTACCTACTCACATGAACTTACATAATGTTATCCCAGGCTACCTACTCACATGACCTTACGTAATGTTATCCCAGGCTACCTACTCACATGACCTTACATAATGTTATCACAGGCTACCTACTCACTTGACCTTACATAATGTTATCCCAGGCTACCTACTCACATGACCTTACATAATGTTATCACAGGCTACCTACTCACATGGCCTTACATAATGTTATCACAGGCTTCCTACTCACATGACCTTACATAATGTTATCACAGGCTACCTACTCACATGGCCTTACATAATGTTATCACAGGCTACCTACTCACATGACCTTACATAATGTTATCCTTGGCTACCTACTCACATGACCTTACATAATGTTATCACAGGCTACCTACTCACACGGCCTTACATAATGTTATCCCAGGCTACCTACTCACATGACCTTACATAATGTTATCCTTGGCTACCTACTCACATGACCTTACATAATGTTATCCTAGGCTACCTACTCACATGACCTTACATAATGTTATAACAGGCTACCTACTCACATGGCCTTACATAATGTTATCCCAGGCTACCTACTCACATGACCTTACATAATGTTATCCCAGGCTACCTACTCACATGACCTTACATAATGTTATCACAGGCTACCTACTCACATGACCTTACATAATGTTATCACAGGCTACCTACTCACATGACCTTACATAATGTTATCACAGGCTACCTACTCACATGACCTTACATAATGTTATCCCAGGCTACCTACTCACATGACCTTTCATAATGTTATCCTAGGCTACCTACTCACATGACCTTACATAATGTTATCCCAGGCTATCTACTCACATGACCTTACATAATGTTATCACAGGCTACCTACTCACATGACCTTACATAATGTTATCCCAGGCTACCTACTCACATGACCTTACATAATGTTATCCCAGGCTACCTACTCACATGACCTTACATAAAGTTATCACAGGCTACCTACTCACATGACCTTACATAATGTTATCCCAGGCTACCTACTCACATGAACTTACATAATGTTATCCCAGGCTACCTACTCACATGACCTTACATAATGTTATCCCAGGCTACCTACTCACATGACCTTACATAATGTTATCACAGGCTACCTACTCACATGACCTTACATAATGTTATCCCAGGCTACCTACTCACATGAACTTACATAATGTTATCCCAGGCTACCTACTCACATGACCTTACATAATGTTATCCCAGGCTACCTACTCACATGACCTTACATAATGTTATCACAGGCTACCTACTCACATGACCTTACATAATGTTATCCCAGGCTACCTACTCACATGAACTTACATAATGTTATCCCAGGCTACCTACTCAAATGACCTTACATAATGTTATCCCAGGCTACCTACTCACATGACCTTACATAATGTTATCACAGGCTACCTACTCACATGACCTTACATAATGTTATCCCAGGCTACCTACTCACATGACCTTACATAATGTTATCCCAGGCTACCTACTCACATTACCTTACATAATGTTATCACAGGCTACCTTCTCACTTGACCTTACATAATGTTATCCCAGGCTACCTACTCACATGGCCATACATAATGTTATCACAGGCTACCTACTCACATGACCTTACATAATGTTATCCCAGGCTACCTACTCACATGACCTTACATAATGTTATCCCAGGCTACCTACTCACATGGCCTTACATAATGTTATCACAGGGTACCTATTCACATGACCTTACATAATGTTATCCCAGGCTACCTACTCACATGGCCTTACATAATGTTATCCTAGGCTACCTACTCACATGACCTTACATAATGTTATCCCAGGCTACCTACTCACATGACCTTACATAATGTTATCACAGGCTACCTACTCACATGACCTTACATAATGTTATCCCAGGCTACCTACTCACATGACCTTACATAATGTTATCCCAGGCTACCTACTCACATTACCTTACATAATGTTATCACAGGCTACCTACTCACTTGACCTTACATAATGTTATCCCAGGCTACCTACTCACATGGCCATACATAATGTTATCACAGGCTACCTACTCACATGACCTTACATAATGTTATCCCAGGCTACCTACTCACATGACCTTACATAATGTTATCCCAGGCTACCTACTCACATGGCCTTACATAATGTTATCACAGGGTACCTATTCACATGACCTTACATAATGTTATCCCAGGCTACCTACTCACATGACCTTACATAATGTTAGCCCAGGCTACCTACTCACATGAACTTACATGTTATCCTAGGCTACCTAATCACATGACCTTACATAATGTTATCCCAGGCTACCTACTCACATGACCTTACATAATGTTATCCTACGCTACCTACTCACATGACCTTACATAATGTTATCCCAGGCTACCTACTCACATGACCTTACATAATGTTATCACAGGCTACCTACTCACATGACCTTACATAATGTTATCCCAGGCTACCTACTCACATGACCTTACATAATGTTATCCCAGGCTACCTACTCACATGACCTTACATAATGTTATCACAGGCTACCTACTCACATGACCTTACATAATGTTATCCCAGGCTACCTACTCACATGAACTTACATAATGTTATCCCAGGCTACCTACTCACATGACCTTACGTAATGTTATCCCAGGCTACCTACTCACATGACCTTACATAATGTTATCACAGGCTACCTACTCACTTGACCTTACATAATGTTATCCCAGGCTACCTACTCACATGACCTTACATAATGTTATCACAGGCTACCTACTCACATGGCCTTACATAATGTTATCACAGGCTTCCTACTCACATGACCTTACATAATGTTATCACAGGCTACCTACTCACATGGCCTTACATAATGTTATCACAGGCTACCTACTCACATGACCTTACATAATGTTATCCTTGGCTACCTACTCACATGACCTTACATAATGTTATCACAGGCTACCTACTCACACGGCCTTACATAATGTTATCCCAGGCTACCTACTCACATGACCTTACATAATGTTATCCTTGGCTACCTACTCACATGACCTTACATAATGTTATCCTAGGCTACCTACTCACATGACCTTACATAATGTTATAACAGGCTACCTACTCACATGGCCTTACATAATGTTATCCCAGGCTACCTACTCACATGACCTTACATAATGTTATCCCAGGCTACCTACTCACATGACCTTACATAATGTTATCACAGGCTACCTACTCACATGACCTTACATAATGTTATCACAGGCTACCTACTCACATGACCTTACATAATGTTATCACAGGCTACCTACTCACATGACCTTACATAATGTTATCCCAGGCTACCTACTCACATGACCTTTCATAATGTTATCCTAGGCTACCTACTCACATGACCTTACATAATGTTATCCCAGGCTATCTACTCACATGACCTTACATAATGTTATCACAGGCTACCTACTCACATGACCTTACATAATGTTATCCCAGGCTACCTACTCACATGACCTTACATAATGTTATCCCAGGCTACCTACTCACATGACCTTACATAAAGTTATCACAGGCTACCTACTCACATGACCTTACATAATGTTATCCCAGGCTACCTACTCACATGAACTTACATAATGTTATCCCAGGCTACCTACTCACATGACCTTACATAATGTTATCCCAGGCTACCTACTCACATGACCTTACATAATGTTATCACAGGCTACCTACTCACATGACCTTACATAATGTTATCCCAGGCTACCTACTCACATGAACTTACATAATGTTATCCCAGGCTACCTACTCACATGACCTTACATAATGTTATCCCAGGCTACCTACTCACATGACCTTACATAATGTTATCACAGGCTACCTACTCACATGACCTTACATAATGTTATCCCAGGCTACCTACTCACATGAACTTACATAATGTTATCCCAGGCTACCTACTCAAATGACCTTACATAATGTTATCCCAGGCTACCTACTCACATGACCTTACATAATGTTATCACAGGCTACCTACTCACATGACCTTACATAATGTTATCCCAGGCTACCTACTCACATGACCTTACATAATGTTATCCCAGGCTACCTACTCACATTACCTTACATAATGTTATCACAGGCTACCTTCTCACTTGACCTTACATAATGTTATCCCAGGCTACCTACTCACATGGCCATACATAATGTTATCACAGGCTACCTACTCACATGACCTTACATAATGTTATCCCAGGCTACCTACTCACATGACCTTACATAATGTTATCCCAGGCTACCTACTCACATGGCCTTACATAATGTTATCACAGGGTACCTATTCACATGACCTTACATAATGTTATCCCAGGCTACCTACTCACATGGCCTTACATAATGTTATCCCAGGCTACCTACTCACATGACCTTACATAATGTTATCCCAGGCTACCTACTCACATGACCTTACATAATGTTATCACAGGCTACCTACTCACATAGCCTTACATAATGTTATCACAGGCTACCTACTCACATGACCTTACATAATGTTATCACAGGCTACCTACTCACATGGCCTTACATAATGTTATCACAGGCTACCTACTCACATGACCTTACATAATGTTATCCCAGGCTACCTACTCACATGACCATACATAATGTTATCACAGGCTACCTACTCACATGACCTTACATAATGTTATCCCAGGCTTCCTACTCACATGAACTTACATAATGTTATCCCAGGCTACCTACTCACATGAACTTACATAATGTTATCCCAGGCTACCTACTCACATGACCTTACATAATGTTATCCCAGGCTACCTTCTCACATGACCTTACATAATGTAATCACAGGCTACCTACTCACATGAACTTACATAATGTTATCCCAGGCTACCTACTCACATGAACGTACATAATGTTATCCCAGGCTACCTACTCACATGACCTTACATAATGTTATCCCAGGCTACCTACTCACATGACCTTACATAATGTTATCACAAGCTACCTACTCACATGACCTTACATAATGTTATCCCAGGCTACCTACTCACATGAACTTACATAATGTTATCCCAGGCTACCTACTCTCATGACCTTACATAATGTTATCCCAGGCTACCTACTCACATGACCTTACATAATGTTATCCCAGGCTACCTACTCACATGACCTTACATAATGTTATCCCAGGCTACCTACTCACATGAAATTACATAATGTTATCCCAGGCTACCTACTCACATGACCTTACATAATGTTATCCCAGGCTACCTACTCACATGAACTTACATAATGTTATCCCAGGCTACCTACTCACATGAACTTACATAATGTTATCCCAGGCTACCTACTCACATGACCTTACATAATGTTATCCCAGGATACCTACTCACATGACCTTACATAATGTAATCACAGGCTACCTACTCACATGACCTTACATAATGTTATCACAGGCTACGTACTCACATGACCTTACATAATGTTATCCCAGGCTACCTACTCACATGACCTTACATAATGTAATCACAGGCTACCTACTCACATGACCTTACATAATGTTATCACAGGCTACCTACTCACATAACCTTACATAATGTTATCAAAGGCTACCTACTCCCATGGCCTTACATAATGTTATTCAAGGCTACCTACTCACATGACCTTACATAATGTTATCCCAGGCTACCTACTCACATGACCTTACATAATGTTATCCCAGGCTATCTACTCACATGACCTGACATAATGTTATCCCAGGCTACCTACTCACATGAACTTACATAATGTTATCACAGGCTACCTACTCACATGACCTTACATAATGTTATCACAGGCTACCTACTCACTTGACCTTACATAATATTATCACAGGCTACCTACTCACATGACCTTGCATAATGTTATCCCAGGCTACTTACTCACATGACCTTACATAATGTTATCCCAGGCTACCTACTCACATGACCTTACATAATGTTATCCCAGGCTACCTACTCACATGACCTTACATAATGTTATCCCAGGCTACCTACTCACATGACCTTACATAATGTTATCCCAGGCTACCTACTCACATGACCTGACATAATGTTATCCCAGGCTACCTACTCACATGAACTTACATAATGTTATCACAGGCTACCTACTCACATGAGCTTACATAATGTTATCACATGCTACCTACTCACATGAGCTTACATAATGTTATCACAGGCTACCTACTCACATGACCTTACATAATGTTATCTCAGGCTACCTACTCACATGACCTTACATAATGTTATCACAGGCTACCTACTCACATGACCTTACATAATGTTATCACAGGCTACCTACTCACATGACCTTGCATAATGTTATCCCAGGCTACTTACTCACATGACCTTACATAATGTTATCCCAGGCTACCTACTCACATGACCTGACATAATGTTATCCCAGGCTACCTACTCACATGAACTTACATAATGTTATCACAGGCTACCTACTCACATGAGCTTACATAATGTTATCACAGGCTACCTACTCACATGACCTTACATAATGTTATCACAGGCTACCTACTCACATGACCTTACATAACGTTATCCCAGGCTACCTACTCACATGACCTTACATAATGTTATCCCAGGCTACCTACTCACATGACCTTACATAATGTTATCACAGGCTACCTACTCACATGACCTTACATAATGTTATCCCAGGCTACCTACTCACATGAACTTACATAATGTTATCCCAGGCTACCTACTCACATGACCTTACATAATGTTATCCCAGGCTACCTACTCACATGACCTTACATAATGTTATCACAGGCTACCTACTCACTTGACCTTACATAATGTTATCCCAGGCTACCTACTCACATGACCTTACATAATGTTATCACAGGCTACCTACTCACATGGCCTTACATAATGTTATCACAGGTTTCCTACTCACATGACCTTACATAATGTTATCACAGGCTACCTACTCACATGGCCTTACATAATGTTATCAAAGGCTACCTACTCACATGACCTTACATAATGTTATCCTTAGATACCTACTCACATGACCTTACATAATGTTATCACAGGCTACCTACTCACACGGCCTTACATAATGTTATCACAGGCTACCTACTCACATGACCTTACATAATGTTATCACAAGCTACCTACTCACATGACCTTACATAATGTTATAACAGGCTACCTACTCACATGGCCTTACATAATGTTATCCCAGGCTACCTACTCACATGACCTTACATAATGTTATCCCAGGCTACCTACTCACATGAACTTACATAATGTTATCCCAGGCTACCTACTCACATGACCTTACATAATGTTATCCCAGGCTACCTACTCACATGACCTTACATAATGTTATCACAGGCTACCTACTCACATGACCTTACATAATGTTATCCCAGGCTACCTACTCACATGACCTTACATAATGTTATCCCAGGCTACCTACTCACATTACCTTACATAATGTTATCACAGGCTACCTACTCACTTGACCTTACATAATGTTATCCCAGGCTACCTACTCACATGGCCATACATAATGTTATCACAGGCTACCTACTCACATGACCTTACATAATGTTATCCCAGGCTACCTACTCACATGACCTTACATAATGTTATCCCAGGCTACCTACTCACATGGCCTTACATAATGTTATCACAGGGTACCTATTCACATGACCTTACATAATGTTATCCCAGGCTACCTACTCACATGGCCTTACATAATGTTATCCCAGGCTACCTACTCACATGACCTTACATAATGTTATCCCAGGCTACCTACTCACATGACCTTACATAATGTTATCACAGGCTACCTACTCACATGGCCTTACATAATGTTATCACAGGCTACCTACTCACATGACCTTACATAATGTTATCACAGGCTACCTACTCACATGGCCTTACATAATGTTATCACAGGCTACCTACTCACATGACCTTACATAATGTTATCCCAGGCTACCTACTCACATGACCTTACATAATGTTATCACAGGCTACCTACTCACATGACCTTACATAATGTTATCCCAGGCTTCCTACTCACATGAACTTACATAATGTTATCCCAGGCTACCTACTCACATGACCTTACATAATGTTATCACAGGCTACCTACTCACATGACCTTACATAATGTTATCCCAGGCTTCCTACTCACATGAACTTACATAATGTTATCCCAGGCTACCTACTCACATGACCTTACATAATGTTATCCCAGGCTACCTTCTCACATGACGTTACATAATGTAATCACAGGCTACCTACTCACATGAACTTACATAATGTTATCCCAGGCTACCTACTCACATGAACTTACATAATGTTATCCCAGGCTACCTACTCACATGACCTTACATAATGTTATCCCAGGCTACCTACTCACATGACCTTACATAATGTTATCACAGGCTACCTACTCACATGACCTTACATAATGTTATCACAGGCTACCTACTCACATGACCTTACATAATGTTATCACAGGCTACCTACTCACATGACCTTACATAATGTTATCCCAGGCTACCTACTCACATGACCTTACATAATGTTATCCTAGGCTACCTACTCACATGACCTTACATAATGTTATCCCAGGCTACCTACTCACATGACCTTACATAATGTTATCACAGGCTACCTACTCACATGACCTTACATAATGTTATCCCAGGCTACCTATTCACATGACCTTACATAATGTTATCCCAGGCTACCTACTCACATGACCTTACATAATGTTATCACAGGCTACCTACTCACATGACCTTACATAATGTTATCCCAGGCTACCTACTCACATGAACTTACATAATGTTATCCCAGGCTACCTACTCACATGACCTTACATAATGTTATCCCAGGCTACCTACTCACATGACCTTACATAATGTTATCACAGGCTACCTACTCACATGACCTTACATAATGTTATCCCAGGCTACCTACTCACATGAACTTACATAATGTTATCCCAGGCTACCTACTCACATGACCTTACATAATGTTATCCCAGGCTACCTACTCACATGACCTTACATAATGTTATCACAGGCTACCTACTCACATGACCTTACATAATGTTATCCCAGGCTACCTACTCACATGACCTTACATAATGTTATCCCAGGCTACCTACTCACATTACCTTACATAATGTTATCACAGGCTACCTACTCACTTGACCTTACATAATGTTATCCCAGGCTACCTACTCACATGGCCATACATAATGTTATCACAGGCTACCTACTCACATGACCTTACATAATGTTATCCCAGGCTACCTACTCACATGACCTTACATAATGTTATCCCAGGCTACCTACTCACATGGCCTTACATAATGTTATCACAGGGTACCTATTCACATGACCTTACATAATGTTATCCCAGGCTACCTACTCACATGGCCTTACATAATGTTATCCCAGGCTACCTACTCACATGACCTTACATAATGTTATCCCAGGCTACCTACTCACATGACCTTACATAATGTTATCACAGGCTACCTACTCACATGGCCTTACATAATGTTATCACAGGCTACCTACTCACATGACCTTACATAATGTTATCACAGGCTACCTACTCACATGGCCTTACATAATGTTATCACAGGCTACCTACTCACATGACCTTACATAATGTTATCCCAGGCTACCTACTCACATGACCTTACATAATGTTATCACAGGCTACCTACTCACATGACCTTACATAATGTTATCCCAGGCTTCCTACTCACATGAACTTACATAATGTTATCCCAGGCTACCTACTCACATGACCTTACATAATGTTATCACAGGCTACCTACTCACATGACCTTACATAATGTTATCCCAGGCTTCCTACTCACATGAACTTACATAATGTTATCCCAGGCTACCTACTCACATGACCTTACATAATGTTATCCCAGGCTACCTTCTCACATGACGTTACATAATGTAATCACAGGCTACCTACTCACATGAACTTACATAATGTTATCCCGGGCTACCTACTCACATGAACTTACATAATGTTATCCCAGGCTACCTACTCACATGACCTTACATAATGTTATCCCAGGCTACCTACTCACATGACCTTACATAATGTTATCACAAGCTACCTACTCACATGACCTTACATAATGTTATCCCAGGCTACCTACTCACATGACCTTACATAATGTTATCCCAGGCTACCTACTCTCATGACCTTACATAATGTTATCCCAGGCTACCTACTCACATGACCTTACATAATGTTATCCCAGGCTACCTACTCACATGACCTTACATAATGTTATCCCAGGCTACCTACTCACATGAAATTACATAATGTTATCCCAGGCTACCTACTCACATGACCTTACATAATGTTATCCCAGGCTACCTACTCACATGAACTTACATAATGTTATCCCAGGCTACCTACTCACATGAACTTACATAATGTTATCCCAGGCTACCTACTCACATGACCTTACATAATGTTATCCCAGGATACCTACTCACATGACCTTACATAATGTAATCACAGGCTACCTACTCACATGACCTTACATAATGTTATCACAGGCTACCTACTCACATGACCTTACATAATGTTATCCCAGGCTACCTACTCACATGACCTTACATAATGTTAGCCCAGGCTACCTACTCACATGACCTTACATAATGTTATCCCAGGCTACCTACTCACATGACCTTACATAATGTTATCACAGGCTACCTACTCACATGACCTTACATAATGTTATCCCAGGCTACCTACTCACTTGACCTTACATAATGTAATCCCAGGCTACCTACTCACATGACCTTACATAATGTTATCCCAGGCTACCTACTCACATGACCTTACATAATGTTATCCTAGGCTACCTACTCACATGACCTTACATAATGTTATCCCAGGCTACCTACTCACATGACCTTACATAATGTTATCCTAGGCTACCTACTCACATGACCTTACATAATGTTATCCCAGGCTACCTACTCACATGACCTTACATAATGTTATCACAGGCTACCTACTCACATGACCTTACATAATGTTATCCCAGGCTACCTACTCACATGACCTTACATAATGTTATCACAGGCTACCTACTCACATGACCTTACATAATGTTATCCCAGGCTACCTACTCACATGAACTTACATAATGTTATCCCAGGCTACCTACTCACATGACCTTACATAATGTTATCCCAGGCTACCTACTCACATGACCTTACATAATGTTATCACAGGCTACCTACTCACTTGACCTTACATAATGTTATCCCAGGCTACCTACTCACATGACCTTACATAATGTTATCACAGGCTACCTACTCACATGGCCTTACATAATGTTATCACAGGCTTCCTACTCACATGACCTTACATAATGTTATCACAGGCTACCTACTCACATGGCCTTACATAATGTTATCAAAGGCTACCTACTCACATGACCTTACATAATGTTATCCTTAGATACCTACTCACATGACCTTACATAATGTTATCACAGGCTACCTACTCACACGGCCTTACATAATGTTATCACAGGCTACCTACTCACATGACCTTACATAATGTTATCACAAGCTACCTACTCACATGACCTTACATAATGTTATAACAGGCTACCTACTCACATGGCCTTACATAATGTTATCCCAGGCTACCTACTCACATGACCTTACATAATGTTATCCCAGGCTACCTACTCACATGACCTTACATAATGTTATCACAGGCTACCTACTCACATGACCTTACATAATGTTATCACAGGCTACCTACTCACATGACCTTACATAATGTTATCACAGGCTACCTACTCACATGACCTTACATAATGTTATCCCAGGCTACCTACTCACATGACCTTACATAATGTTATCCTAGGCTACCTACTCACATGACCTTACATAATGTTATCCCAGGCTACCTACTCACATGACCTTACATAATGTTATCACAGGCTACCTACTCACATGACCTTACATAATGTTATCCCAGGCTACCTATTCACATGACCTTACATAATGTTATCCCAGGCTACCTACTCACATGACCTTACATAATGTTATCACAGGCTACCTACTCACATGACCTTACATAATGTTATCCCAGGCTACCTACTCACATGAACTTACATAATGTTATCCCAGGCTACCTACTCACATGACCTTACATAATGTTATCCCAGGCTACCTACTCACATGACCTTACATAATGTTATCACAGGCTACCTACTCACATGACCTTACATAATGTTATCCCAGGCTACCTACTCACATGAACTTACATAATGTTATCCCAGGCTACCTACTCACATGACCTTACATAATGTTATCCCAGGCTACCTACTCACATGACCTTACATAATGTTATCACAGGCTACCTACTCACATGACCTTACATAATGTTATCCCAGGCTACCTACTCACATGACCTTACATAATGTTATCCCAGGCTACCTACTCACATTACCTTACATAATGTTATCCCAGGCTACCTACTCACATGACCTTACATAATGTTATCACAGGCTACCTACTCACATGACCTTACATAATGTTATCACAGGCTACCTACTCACATGACCTTACATAATGTTATCCCAGGCTACCTACTCACATGACCTTACATAATGTTATCACAGGCTACCTACTCACATGACCTTACATAATGTTATCCCAGGCTACCTACTCACATGAACTTACATAATGTTATCACAGGCTACCTACTCACATGACCTTACATAATGTTATCACAGGCTACCTACTCACATGACCTTACATAATGTTATCACAGGCTACCTACTCACATGACCTTACATAATGTTATCCCAGGCTACCTACTCACATGACCTTACATAATGTTATCACAGGCTACCTACTCACATGACCTTACATAATGTTATCCTAGGCTACCTACTCACATGACCTTACATAATGTTATCCCAGGCTACCTACTCACAAGACATTACATAATGTTATCACAGGCTACCTACTCACATGACCTTACATAATGTTATCCCAGGCTACCTACTCACATGACCTTACATAATGTTATCCCAGGCTACCTACTCACATTACCTTACATAATGTTATCACAGGCTACCTACTCACTTGACCTTACATAATGTTATCCCAGGCTACCTACTCACATGGCCATACATAATGTTATCACAGGCTACCTACTCACATGACCTTACATAATGTTATCCCAGGCTACCTACTCACATGACCTTACATAATGTTATCCCAGGCTACCTACTCACATGGCCTTACATAATGTTATCACAGGGTACCTATTCACATGACCTTACATAATGTTATCCCAGGCTACCTACTCACATGGCCTTACATAATGTTATCCTAGGCTACCTACTCACATGACCTTACATAATGTTATCCCAGGCTACCTACTCACATGACCTTACATAATGTTATCACAGGCTACCTACTCACATGACCTTACATAATGTTATCCCAGGCTACCTACTCACATGACCTTACATAATGTTATCCCAGGCTACCTACTCACATTACCTTACATAATGTTATCACAGGCTACCTACTCACTTGACCTTACATAATGTTATCCCAGGCTACCTACTCACATGGCCATACATAATGTTATCACAGGCTACCTACTCACATGACCTTACATAATGTTATCCCAGGCTACCTACTCACATGACCTTACATAATGTTATCCCAGGCTACCTACTCACATGGCCTTACATAATGTTATCACAGGGTACCTATTCACATGACCTTACATAATGTTATCCCAGGCTACCTACTCACATGACCTTACATAATGTTAGCCCAGGCTACCTACTCACATGAACTTACATGTTATCCTAGGCTACCTAATCACATGACCTTACATAATGTTATCCCAGGCTACCTACTCACATGACCTTACATAATGTTATCCTACGCTACCTACTCACATGACCTTACATAATGTTATCCCAGGCTACCTACTCACATGACCTTACATAATGTTATCACAGGCTACCTACTCACATGACCTTACATAATGTTATCCCAGGCTACCTACTCACATGACCTTACATAATGTTATCCCAGGCTACCTACTCACATGACCTTACATAATGTTATCACAGGCTACCTACTCACATGACCTTACATAATGTTATCCCAGGCTACCTACTCACATGAACTTACATAATGTTATCCCAGGCTACCTACTCACATGACCTTACGTAATGTTATCCCAGGCTACCTACTCACATGACCTTACATAATGTTATCACAGGCTACCTACTCACTTGACCTTACATAATGTTATCCCAGGCTACCTACTCACATGACCTTACATAATGTTATCACAGGCTACCTACTCACATGGCCTTACATAATGTTATCACAGGCTTCCTACTCACATGACCTTACATAATGTTATCACAGGCTACCTACTCACATGGCCTTACATAATGTTATCACAGGCTACCTACTCACATGACCTTACATAATGTTATCCTTGGCTACCTACTCACATGACCTTACATAATGTTATCACAGGCTACCTACTCACACGGCCTTACATAATGTTATCCCAGGCTACCTACTCACATGACCTTACATAATGTTATCCTTGGCTACCTACTCACATGACCTTACATAATGTTATCCTAGGCTACCTACTCACATGACCTTACATAATGTTATAACAGGCTACCTACTCACATGGCCTTACATAATGTTATCCCAGGCTACCTACTCACATGACCTTACATAATGTTATCCCAGGCTACCTACTCACATGACCTTACATAATGTTATCACAGGCTACCTACTCACATGACCTTACATAATGTTATCACAGGCTACCTACTCACATGACCTTACATAATGTTATCACAGGCTACCTACTCACATGACCTTACATAATGTTATCCCAGGCTACCTACTCACATGACCTTTCATAATGTTATCCTAGGCTACCTACTCACATGACCTTACATAATGTTATCCCAGGCTATCTACTCACATGACCTTACATAATGTTATCACAGGCTACCTACTCACATGACCTTACATAATGTTATCCCAGGCTACCTACTCACATGACCTTACATAATGTTATCCCAGGCTACCTACTCACATGACCTTACATAAAGTTATCACAGGCTACCTACTCACATGACCTTACATAATGTTATCCCAGGCTACCTACTCACATGAACTTACATAATGTTATCCCAGGCTACCTACTCACATGACCTTACATAATGTTATCCCAGGCTACCTACTCACATGACCTTACATAATGTTATCACAGGCTACCTACTCACATGACCTTACATAATGTTATCCCAGGCTACCTACTCACATGAACTTACATAATGTTATCCCAGGCTACCTACTCACATGACCTTACATAATGTTATCCCAGGCTACCTACTCACATGACCTTACATAATGTTATCACAGGCTACCTACTCACATGACCTTACATAATGTTATCCCAGGCTACCTACTCACATGAACTTACATAATGTTATCCCAGGCTACCTACTCAAATGACCTTACATAATGTTATCCCAGGCTACCTACTCACATGACCTTACATAATGTTATCACAGGCTACCTACTCACATGACCTTACATAATGTTATCCCAGGCTACCTACTCACATGACCTTACATAATGTTATCCCAGGCTACCTACTCACATTACCTTACATAATGTTATCACAGGCTACCTTCTCACTTGACCTTACATAATGTTATCCCAGGCTACCTACTCACATGGCCATACATAATGTTATCACAGGCTACCTACTCACATGACCTTACATAATGTTATCCCAGGCTACCTACTCACATGACCTTACATAATGTTATCCCAGGCTACCTACTCACATGGCCTTACATAATGTTATCACAGGGTACCTATTCACATGACCTTACATAATGTTATCCCAGGCTACCTACTCACATGGCCTTACATAATGTTATCCCAGGCTACCTACTCACATGACCTTACATAATGTTATCCCAGGCTACCTACTCACATGACCTTACATAATGTTATCACAGGCTACCTACTCACATAGCCTTACATAATGTTATCACAGGCTACCTACTCACATGACCTTACATAATGTTATCACAGGCTACCTACTCACATGGCCTTACATAATGTTATCACAGGCTACCTACTCACATGACCTTACATAATGTTATCCCAGGCTACCTACTCACATGACCATACATAATGTTATCACAGGCTACCTACTCACATGACCTTACATAATGTTATCCCAGGCTTCCTACTCACATGAACTTACATAATGTTATCCCAGGCTACCTACTCACATGAACTTACATAATGTTATCCCAGGCTACCTACTCACATGACCTTACATAATGTTATCCCAGGCTACCTTCTCACATGACCTTACATAATGTAATCACAGGCTACCTACTCACATGAACTTACATAATGTTATCCCAGGCTACCTACTCACATGAACGTACATAATGTTATCCCAGGCTACCTACTCACATGACCTTACATAATGTTATCCCAGGCTACCTACTCACATGACCTTACATAATGTTATCACAAGCTACCTACTCACATGACCTTACATAATGTTATCCCAGGCTACCTACTCACATGACCTTACATAATGTTATCCCAGGCTACCTACTCTCATGACCTTACATAATGTTATCCCAGGCTACCTACTCACATGACCTTACATAATGTTATCCCAGGCTACCTACTCACATGACCTTACATAATGTTATCCCAGGCTACCTACTCACATGAAATTACATAATGTTATCCCAGGCTACCTACTCACATGACCTTACATAATGTTATCCCAGGCTACCTACTCACATGAACTTACATAATGTTATCCCAGGCTACCTACTCACATGAACTTACATAATGTTATCCCAGGCTACCTACTCACATGACCTTACATAATGTTATCCCAGGATACCTACTCACATGACCTTACATAATGTAATCACAGGCTACCTACTCACATGACCTTACATAATGTTATCACAGGCTACGTACTCACATGACCTTACATAATGTTATCCCAGGCTACCTACTCACATGACCTTACATAATTTAATCACAGGCTACCTACTCACATGACCTTACATAATGTTATCACAGGCTACCTACTCACATAACCTTACATAATGTTATCAAAGGCTACCTACTCCCATGGCCTTACATAATGTTATTCAAGGCTACCTACTCACATGACCTTACATAATGTTATCCCAGGCTACCTACTCACATGACCTTACATAATGTTATCCCAGGCTACCTACTCACATGACCTTACATAATGTTATCCCAGGCTACCTACTCACATGACCTGACATAATGTTATCCCAGGCTACCTACTCACATGAACTTACATAATGTTATCACAGGCTACCTACTCACATGACCTTACATAATGTTATCCCAGGCTACTTACTCACATGACCTTACATAATGTTATCCCAGGCTACCTACTCACATGACCTTACATAATGTTATCCCAGGCTACCTACTCACATGACCTTACATAATGTTATCACAGGCTACCTACTCACATGACCTTACATAATGTTATCACAGGCTACCTACTCACATGAACTTACATAATGTTATCACAGGCTACCTACTCACATGACCTTACATAATGTTATCACAGGCTACCTACTCACATGACCTTACATAATGTTATCACAAGCTACCTACTCACTTGACCTTACATAATGTTATCACAGGCTACCTACTCACATGACCTTACATAATGTTATCACAGGCTACCTACTCACATGACCTTACATAATGTTATCACAAGCTACCTACTCACTTGACCTTACATAATGTTATCACAGGCTACCTACTCACATGACCTTACATAATGTTATCACAAGCTACCTACTCACTTGACCTTACATAATGTTATCACAGGCTACCTACTCACATGACCTTACATAATGTTATCACAGGCTACCTACTCACATGACCTTACATAATGTTATCACAAGCTACCTACTCACTTGACCTTACATAATGTTATCACAGGCTACCTACTCACATGACCTTACATAATGTTATCACAGGCTACCTACTCACTTGACCTTACATAATGTTATCCCAGGCTACCTACTCACATGACCTTACATAATATCAAATATTGTGACACACTTAAATATATGACTGAAGATTCGAACCACATTAACATTATTTCCCGTTGCTGTCAGTACTTGCCGAGCCGGGCTGTGGTTCGTACGTTAGACTGCATGCGGACGGCAGTAAAAACCTGGTTGATCAGGCCCTGATCCACCGCGAGGCCTGGTCATGGACCGGGCCGAGGGGGCGATAACCCCCGGAACAACCTCCAGGCAGAATCTGCTAGCACTGAAAATACTCCTTTAACCTAGTTCACTGTGGACTGAGATTATTGGGTAAATAAAACCTTTAAAATAATAATAATAATAATAATAATAATAATAATAATAATAATAATAATAATAATAATAATAATAATAATAATTATAAGCCAATCCTAAATAATCCTGAACAATGTGAATAATGTTACTTTGAGTGATAATAATTAGTCATGTCAACACGGGATGTGTTGTCAATGTTTATTTAAAGTTTATTTTATATTTTCATTAGATATTTATAGTTCACTCAATTTTTTTGAAGTTATTTATAATAAATTTTATATGTTCAGGTGAGGGTATTTATAGTTTGTATTGTACATCACTGAAGGTGATGCTGCCCATCTGTGTCTCCGGGATCTTCACGGGAGAGTGGTAGCGATGGTGACAATTGTAGTGATGGTAGCAATGGCTGTAGTAGTGGTAGTTGTGGTAGTGAAGGTAGCAGTGGTTGTAGCAGTGGTATTTGTGGTAGTGACGGTAGCAGTGGTTCTAGTAGTGGTAGTTGTGGTAGCGATGGTAGCAGTGGTTGTAGTAGTGGTAGTTATGGTAGTGATGGTAGCAGTGGTTGTAGGAGTGGTAGTGATGGTAGCAGTGGTTGTAGTAGTGGAAGTTGTGGTAGTGATGGTAGCAGTGATTGTAGTAGTGGTAGTTGTGGTAGTGATGGTAGCAGTGGTTGTAGTAGTGGTAGTTGTGGTAGTGATGGTAGCAATGGTTGTAGTAGTGTAGTTGTGGTAGTGATTTTAGCAGTGGTTGTAGAAGTGGTAGTTGTGGTAGTGATGGTGGCAGTGATTGTAGTAGTGGTAGTTGTGGTAGTGATGGTAGCAGTGGTTGTAGTAGTGGTAGTTGTGGTAGTGATGGTAGAAGTGATTGTTGTAGTGGTAGTTGTGGTAGCGATGGTACAAATGGTTGTAGTAGAGGTAGTGATGGTATCAGTGGTTGTAGTAGTGGTAGTTATGGTAGTGACGATAGCAATTATTGTAGTTGTGGTAGTTGTGGTAGTGATGGTAGCAGTGGTTGTAGTAGTGGTAGTTAGGGTAGTGATGGTAGCAGTTATTGTAGTAGTGGTAGTTGTAGTAGTGATGGCAACAGTGGTTTTGGTAGTGGTATTTGTGGTAGCGATGGTAGAAATGGTTGTAGTAGTGGTAGTTGTGGTAGTGATGGTATCAGTAGTTGTAGTAGTGGTAGTGATGGTAGCAGTGGCTGTAGTAGTGGTATTTGTGGTAGTGATGGTAGCAGTGATTGAAGAAGTAGTAATTGTGGTACTGATGGTAGCAGTGGTTGTAGAAGTGGTAGTTGTTGTACTGATGGTAGCAGTGATTGTAGTAGTGGTATTTGTGGTAGTGACGGTAGCAGTGGCTCTAGTAGTGGTAGTTGTTGTAGCGATGGTAGCAGTGGTTGTAGTAGTGGTAGTTATGGTAGTGATGGTAGCAGTTATTGTAGTAGTGGTAGTTGTGACAGTGATGGTAGCAGTGGTTGTAGTAGTGGTAGTGATGGTAGCAGTTGTTGAAGAAGTGGTAATTGTGGTAGTGATGGTAGCAGTGGTTGTAGTAGTGGTAGTGATGGTAGCAGTTGTTGAAGAAGTGGTAATTGTGGTAGTGATGGTAGCAGTGGTTGTAGTAGTGGTATTTGTGGTAGCGATGGTAGAAATGGTTGTAGTAGTGGTAGTTGTGGTAGTGATGGTATCAGTGGTTGAAGTAATTGTAGTGATGGTAGCAGTTGTTGAAGAAGTGGTAATTGTGGTAGTGATGGTAGCAGTGGTTGTAGTAGTGGTACTTGTGGTAGTGATGGTAGCAGTGGTTGTAGTAGTGGTAGTTGTGGTAGCGATTTGAGCAGTAGTTGTTGTAGTGGTAGTTATGGTAGTGATTGTAGGAGTGGTTGTAGTAGTGGTAGCTGTTTACCTGGAGTTTACCTGGAGAGAGTTTCGGGTGTCAACGCCCCCGCGGCCCGGTCTGTGACCAGGCCTCCTGTGGTAGTGATGGTAGCAGTGGTTGTAGTGGTGGTAGTTGTGGTAGCAGTGGATGTAGATGTGGTAGTTCTGGAAGTGATGGTAGCGGTGGTTGTAGTAGTGGTAGTTGTGGTAGTGATTGTAGCAGTGCTTGTAGTAGTGGTATTTGTGGTAGCGATGGTAGAAATGGTTGTAGTAGTGGTAGTTGTGGTAGTGATGGTATCAGTGGTTGAAGTAGTGTTAGTGATGGTAGTAGTGTTTGTTGTAGTAGTAGTTGTGATCGTGGTGGTAGCAGTGGTTGTAGTAGTGGTAGCTGTGGTACTGATGGTAGAAGTGGTTGTAGCAATGGTAGTGATGGTAGCAGTGGTTGTAGTAGTGATGGTAACAGTGGTCGTAGAAGTGGTATTTGTGGTAGTGATGGTAGTAGTGGTTGTGGTAGTAGTAGTTGTGATACTAATTATAGCAGTTGTAGTTGTAGTTGTGATAGTGATGGTAGCAGTGGTGGTAGTAGTGGTAGTGATGATAGCAGTGGTTGTAGTAGTAGTGGTAGTAATGATGGTAGCAGTGGTTGTAGTAGCAGTGGTAGTAATGATGGTAGCAGTGGTTGTAGTAGCAATGATAATAATGATAGTAGTAGTGGTTGTATTAGTAGTGGTAGTAATGATAGTAGCAGTGGTTGTAGCAGTGGTAGTGATGGTAGCAGTAGTTGTACTAGTATTAATTGTAGTAGTGATGGTGGCAATGGTTGTAGTAGTACAGTAGCATTAGTGGTAGTAATGGTAGCAGTGGTTGTAGTACTAGTAGTTGTCGTAGTGATGGTAGCAGTGGTTTTAGTAGTAGTAGTGGTAGCAATGATGGTAGTTGTGGTTGTAGTAGTAGTAGTAGTTGTAGTAGTAGTAGTGATGGTAATAGTGGTTATAGTAGTGGTAGTGGTAGTAGCAGTGGTTGTAGTAGTGGTAGTAATGATGGTAGCAGTGGTTGTAGTAGTAGTGATAATGATGGTATGGATGGTTGTAGTAGTAGTGGTAGTAATGATGGTAGCAGTAGTTGTAGCAGTGGTAGCGCTGGTAGCCGTGGTTGTAGTGGTAGTGGTGGTAGTGATGGTAGTGATGAATGCAGTGGTTGTTCTTGTTGTAGTGGTAGTGATGGTAGCAGTGGTTTTAGCAGTGGTAATGCTCGTAGCAGTGGTTGTAGTAGTAGTGGTGTTAGTAATGGTAGTGATGGTAGCAGTGGTTGCAGTAGTAATAGTGGAAGTGATGGTAGCAATGGTTGTAGCGGTAGTGCTGGTAGCAGTGGTTGTAGCAGTTGTAGTGCTTGTAGCAGTGGTTGTAGTAGTTGTAGTGCTGGTAGCATTGGTTGTAGTAATGGTAGTGTTGGTAGCAGTGGTTGTAGTAGTGGTATTGCTGGTAACAGTGGTTGTAGTAATGGTAGTGCTGGTAGCAATGGTTGTAGTAGTGGTAGTGCTGGTAGTAGTGGTTGTAGCAGTGGTAGTGCTGGTAGCAGTGGTTGTAGTAGTGGTAATGCTGGTAGCAGTGGTTGTAGTAGTTGTAGTGCTGGTAGCAGTTGTTGTAGCAGTGGTAGTGCTGGTAGCAGTGGTTGTAGTAGTGGTAATGCTGGTAGCAGTGGTTGTAGTAGTGGTAGAGCTGGTAGCAGTGGTTGTAGTAGTGGTAGAGCTGGTAGCAGTGGTTGTAGTAGTGGTAATGCTGGTAGCAGTGGTTGTAGTAGTGGTAGTGCTGGTAGCAGTGGTTGTAGTAGTGGTAGTGCTGGTAGCAGTGGTTGTAGTAGTGGTAATGCTGGTAGCAGTGGTTGTAGTAATGGTAGTGCTGGTAGCAGTGGTTGTAGTAGTGGTAGTGCTGGTAGCAGTGGTTGTAGTAGTGGTAATGCTGGTAGCAGTGGTTGTAGTAGTGGTAATGCTGGTAGCAGTGGTTGTAGTAGTGGTAGTGCTGGTAGCAGTGGTTGTAGTAGTGGTAAGGCTGGTAGCAGTGGTTGTAGTAGTGGTAGTGCTGGTAGCAGTGGTTGTAGTAGTGGTAGTGCTGGTAGTAGTGGTTGTAGTAGTGGTAGTGCTGGTAGCAGTGGTTGTAGTAGTGGTAATGCTGGTAGCAGTGGTTGTAGTAGTGGTAATGCTGGTAGCAGTGGTTGTAGTAGTGGTAGTGCTGGTAGCAGTGGTTGTAGTAGTGGTAATGCTGGTAGCAGTGGTTGTAGTAGTGGTAGTGCTGGTAGCAGTGGTTGTAGTAGTGGTAGTGCTGGTAGCAGTGGTTGTAGTAGTGGTAATGCTGGTAGCAGTGGTTGTAGTAGTGGTAATGCTGGTAGCAGTGGTTGTGGTAGTGGTAGTGCTGGTAGCAGTGGTTGTAGTAGTGGTAATGCTGGTAGCAGTGGTTGTAGTAGTGGTAATGCTGGTAGCAGTGGTTGTAGTAGCAGTAATGATAATAGTCTACCACTTCATAAAGTTTATATCCCTATAATAGGGAAAGTGACACATTAGAGATGCATTTCTCTCAGTGAATATAAGCTCACAGTTTATTTTCAACCTTATTATAGGGCTGAAAATATTCTTGCCGTGTGGGAAAACGTTACTTAGCAGCTCTAATGGCAAGTAGATACACTATAAACCCCATTAACGAGAATTAGGAAGAGAGACACAGAGACAAAGAGAGACAGAGAGACAAAGACAGACAGAGACAGATAGACAGAGAAAACTGTTAGTGTAACTTCTCCTTAATTCGCTGTAATAGGAGGCTCTGGGTCACAGATAGGTGAACGCAAGATTGCTGAGTAGATGTGCAGACTAGTTACCATCACCTCTAACTCGCACCTATCAGCATTGCCTATAACAGTGTAAATGACCTTCTCTAAGAGCAAAATGGAAATCAGCAACTAGAGACTAGTGTCGTTCCTGTCAGTCACTGAGACAATAATCACACGACAGATGAAAGGGTTTTTCAACTACCACTCGCTTCATTGTGACAGTATGGCTTCAGAGTGGGTCATTCTGCCGCTGTTCTGTTCTTAATCCTCTCCACCAAGCGGCACCAGTCACTGGATGAATTCAGTATCGGCTATTTACTTGCATTGAACATTGCTGCCACTTTCGACCAAGTATGGCACCAGGGACTCTTGGCAAAACTACAGGCACTAGAAGTCGCTGGATCTGCACTATGCCTTCTTAGTGATTACCTTCAAGGTAGATCTCTAAGCGTAGTTCTCAACGGAACAATGTCAACATTAAATTCTTTTGCTGCAGGTGTTCTACATGAAAGTGTGCTGAGACCATTTTTATGGAATGTCTGCTGCAGTGGCATTATTCAACTCATCCCAGAATTCCATGCATATGGAAACGACTGTACTCTGTCATTTACTTATCCAAGAGAGGACATGCCAGCTGGTCTATGTTACATTAATCACCAACTTACAACTATATCAGCTGGGGAAAACGATTGAAGGTTACACTTGCTTCTGAGACAACACAAATGATAATGGTCTCTAGATACCATGATGGTAATAGTGGAGCAGTAGTAAGAGGTTAATATCTTTGGGATGAAATTTGATTCCAAACTATTATGAAGAATCACCTAGTAAATCTTGCAAACCGGAAGCTGAAAGCACTTAAGAACATAATAACATAAGAAAGAAGGAACACTGCAATAGGCCTACTGACCCATGCGGAGCAGGTCCATGTCCCCCCCCGGATTAGACCAATGAACCCCCCCGAATTAGCCCAATGACCCACCCAGTCTGGTCATCTCCACTCAAGGACGGAGCACTTCACCAGACCCAGCAGCACAAACTAGTCAGGTCCAACTCACACCCACCCACACCCACTCATGTATTTATCTTACCTATTTTTAAAACTACACAACGTTTTAGCCTGAATAACTGTACTTGGGAGTTTGTTCCACTCATCCACAACTCTATTACCAAACCAGTGCTTTAATATATCTTTCCTGAATCTCAATTTTTCCAATTTGAAACCATTACTGCGAGTCCTGTCTTCGCTGGAAATTTTTAGCACGCTAATTACATCCCCTTTATTTATTCCTGTTTTCCATTTATACACCTCGATCATATCCCTCCTAATTCCACGTCTATCGACAGAGTGCATATTCAGGGCCCTCAGTCTATCCTCATAGGGAAGATTTCTGATACATGGTATCATCTTTGTCATCCTCCTCTGTACGTTTTCCAGAGCATTTATATCCATTCTGTAATAGGGTGACCAGAAATGAGCAGCATAGTCTAAATGAGGCCTAACCAAGGATATATAGAGTTGAAGAACAACCTGAGGATTTCTATTATTTATACTTCTAGATATGAAGCCAAGAATTCTGTTAGCTTTATTGCGAGCACTAATGCACTGTTGTCTTGGTTTTAGATTACTGCTAACCAGAACTCCTAAATCCTTTTCGCAATCAGTAGTAATAAGATATACATTATTTAGTTTATATGTGGCATGGTTATTTAACTGTCCAACATTTAAAACTTTGCATTTGTCAATATTAAACTGCATCTGCCACTTCTCCGACCGTTGCGTCAGTCTATTCAAATCATCCTGGAGTGCTGTAGTGTCCTCATTAGAATGAATTGGACGGCCTATTTTGGTGTCATCAGCAAATTTGCTTATGTCGCTATTTATTCCCTCATCTATGTCGTTTATATAAATTGTGAACAACGGGCCCAACACTGACCCCTGAGGAACACCGCTTGTGACGTGCCCCCATTCTGATTTCTCCCCATTTATGCAAACTCTCTGCTGTCTATTTGTCAGCCATGCCTCTACCCAAGAAAAAATTTCTCCTCCTATTCCGTGTGCCTTAAGTTTCCTCAGTAGCCTCTGGTGTGGAACTCTATCGAAAGCCTTACTGAAGTCCATATACACAATATCATATTCATTACCATGATCTACCTCCTCAAACACCTTAGTGAAAAAAGTTAATAAATTCGTAAGACAGGAACGCCCCTTTGTAAAACCGTGTTGAGATTCATTAATCAATCTGTGCCTATCAAGATGGCTACGAATTGCTTCGGCAATTATTGATTCCATAAATTTTCCCACTTTGGAGGTAAGGCTTATTGATCTATAGTTCGAAGCCAAGGACCTGTCACCTGCCTTGTAAATAGGTATTACATTTGCCATTTTCCACTTATCAGGCACTATGCCAGTTTGTAGTGATATGTTAACAAGATTAGCCAAAGGTATGCTAAGTTCCTCTTTACATTCCTTTAACACCCTTGCAAACAGTTCATCAGGGCATGGGGATTTGTTAGGTTTTAGTTTCTCTATTTGTCTGAGGACCATGTCACTAGTTACCGCAATCCTGTTCTACATAATCTGTTATTTCTGGAATATCGCTAGTATTTTCCTGGGTGAAAACTGAGAGGAAGTAGGTATTTAGAATTTCACACATATCCTTATCACTGTCAGTGATCTGACCAGAGTTACTCTTAAGTGGGCCAATCTTGTCCCTAATCTTACTTCTGTATACCTGAAAGAACCCTTTTGGGTTAGTCTTTGAATCCCTTGCGACCTTAGCCTTATAATCCCTTTTTGCTTTTCTTATTCCTATCTTTATTTCTCTTTTTAACTGGATATATTGATTTCTTAACTGCCCATCCCCTCTTTTGATACGCAAGATGCTATGACTGGGATCCCTCCCTTAGACCTGACTACTTCTATGGCTGACCTGTACTTATCCAGCAGCTCCTCTCTCCTGCCCTTCCCAATGTCATTACCCCCAGCACTAAGACAGATAATGGGCTTGTTCCCATTACCTGCCATAATATTATCCAACCTACTGACTATGTCACCAACACCAGCTCCAGGAAGACACACTCTCTGTCTGACCTTTCTCTCTCTGTTACAAAATGCACGGTCCATATATCTTACCTGACACTCGCCTACTATTAAAATACTCTTACCTTGATTAGCAGGGGAATCAGTGGTACTTTCAACCTCACTAACCACTGGAGTACACTCGTCTTGGAGAACAGAGAATCGATTTCCTACCTTCACATCTTCTCTATTACCTCTCCTCATCTTCCTTCTTCCTGAACTGTGAACCACTTGCCACTATCACTGCTGGTGACCATTTCCTCCTTACCAGCTAAATCCTTCTCACACTCGCTCCTAAACTCATCTATGAGAAGCTTTAGCAACCTATTTTCCTCCTGAAGAAGTAGAATCTCCTTCTTCAACACTTGAACCTGAGATTCTAAAACACTACAACAAGCCATGGTGCTTGGTAACAGCCCACACTAACTCCCAAGAGCTTAGGCAGGTAGGACCACAGGTGACCACTGACCTCAGCGTACTGACCATTGACCTCAGCGTACTCCTATTTTCCTAGCGGTACAAACTGCAAGACTGTTCGAAGCACAAATGCACTCACACCTTGAGTATGCTCCACTTTCTTGGATTGCCTGTAGTACGTCTCATCTACGACTCCCTGACAGATTATAGAACACTTGACCCAGCCTGGACAGATCTGTCATTTCAGCAGAGCCTTCAACACCGGAGGGATGTGAGTGGTCTTACTGTTATGTACAAGGTCAGTGTAGCTAAAGCTCTTTCCTGTAAAACTGATCCGTTTAAAAAAAAATAAATACCACGCTTGACTCCTCTCCGAGGACAACGAAAAGTGAACTTCTACACAACAAGACGGGCAGCCAGCATCAACTATAGTCTGACTCCACCCTTCTCCAAGTTCTGGAGAAATACATGTACATTTAATTTCAATAATGTTTTAGCATATCTTAGCTTATTAAATAAATTAAGAGGAATTAACACAATACTAAAGCTCGTTGGTGTTGCCTGACCTGAGTATTACACACACTGACTTATATTTGCCAAAGACTTATTTACAAGTGAATAAAGAATAATTATACTATGTACATCATTATCATAAATATATTTAATTATATTAAAGATACAAGTAAATCACTTATCGACAACACCGTAAATATCCTCTCTATTTTAGAACACAGACAAGTAATGCTATCAGTTATTACTCAAACAACATAATGTTACTAGCAAAGCAGTGAACATGTCACTCCATAAATAGTATAACACCTGTTACTGTGTCCAGTAGAACAGTTCCGTAAACTCAGTTGTAGCGAAGAAGGAAACCATAACAACAGTGATAAGGCAAAATTCAAAAACTACTGAAATAAACTTAAATTTTATGCTTCTGAATTTCCACCCACAAGTGACACACAGGTAGAAATTGTTCTACTTGTTTAGTGACCCTAGTATGGACCAGGAGACCTGCTGCAGGATTCCTCTGTTCTTATGTTCTTGAGACTAACGCAAGGGACTGGAGAACAAGGCAGGAAAGCAGCAGTGTTTTGTGTCCAAGCATCAGACAGTGTTTGAGAGTGAGAGAGTGAGAGAGAGAGCTGTGTGTCAGTGGCATTCAATACCGACAAGATGATAAATTAAACCCATGTGCAACACTGTGGTCTTAAAGAATCTGAAGCTTCAGATACTTGAAGATTAAGGTACTCACCACCTGCTCCTAGGCTGAGCGACTCATTACCTCATCTTCCACTATTTGCTGTATATATTTCTACAATCTTCACGTACTGATAAAGCCACTGAATGGCGAAACGTCTACAAGTAAAGATACTCGATGTTGCACATGTGTCTAACTCATCATGAAAGAGAACTGGAAATCCCACACCAGCAGTGTGTTCTCTCCAAGCAACACACAATGTTAGAGAGTGTGAGGGGCTCAACACTCCACACCAGTTCAATACAATAAACATCTTAAAGCTTGACATATTACCCTGTATTTCCTGTCTTAAAATTGTGGGTGTAACTAAACAAAACAACATCCGCTCGAACCATAATACAATGCTATCTGTTATGTAAATAAGGAAATGAAGAACGACTCTTTCAAAGTTTCCCGTCTGCTGAGGCAAATAAGATTATTTTTATAACAAGTGAATGTTTCCAGTCCAGCTCGGAATTATTTTACTGAGTTAAAATAATATTATCGGAGAGAAACCGTGATATTAATACTCTAGACAAATGATTATAATAAGAGTAATAATAATAATTTAAAAAAAAATGTACAGTTAAGAAAGTATTGGAAAATATGCATTAATGTTTAATAATAATAATAATAATAATAATAATAATAATAATAATAATAATAATAATAATAATAATAATAATAATAATATACATTTCCTATTTACGTAATAACTGTTATAGAGCAATATTTAAAGTAAACAGGAACAACAACAAAAACATTAATAACTGTACATACACATCAACAACATCAACAACAACATCAACAACATCAACATCAACAACAACATCAACAACATCAACATCAACAACAACAAAGCATCATTAGCAACAATAACAACTTCAACAATATTAAGAACATCATTACAACAACAACATCAACAACAACAACATCAACAACAACAACAACAGCAACATAGTTCATCAAACTATTATTTGATAATAGTACAATCGAGAGGTAAATAAAGTTTGGCCTTTAAAATTAAATACCGTAACTTGACACACTTATATATATATATATATATATATATATATATATATATATATATATATATATATATATATATATATATATATATATATATATATATATATATATATATATATATATATATATATATATATATATATATGCAAAACAACAATGTTGACACTAACAACACTGCCAACACTAACAACACTGCCAACACTGCCAACACTAACAACACTGCCAACACTGCCAACACTAACAACACTGCCAACACTAACAACACTAACAACACTGCCAACACTAACAACACTGCCAACACTAACAACACTGCCAACACTAACAACACTGCCAACACTAACAACACTGCCAACACTGCCAACACTAACAACACTGCCAACACTAACAACACTAACAACACTGCCAACACTAACAACACTGACAACACTAACAACACCAGCTGACAACACTAACAACACCAGTTGACAACACTGACAACACCAGCTGACAACACTGACAACACCAGCTGACAACACTAACAACACCAGTTGACAACACTAACAACACCAGTTGACAACACTGACAACACTAACAACACTGCCAACACTAACAACACTAACAACACTGCCAACACTAACAACACTGACAACACTAACAACACTGACAACACTAACAACACTGACAACACTAACAACACTAACAACACTGCCAACACTAACAACACTGCCAACACTAACAACACTGACAACACTAACAACACTGACAACACTAACAACACTAACAACACTGCCAACACTAACAACACTGCCAACACTAACAACACTGACAACACTAACAACACTGACAACACTAACAACACTGACAACACTAACAACACTAACAACACTGACAACACTAACAACACTGACAACACTAACAACACTGACAACACTAACAACACTGACAACACTGACAACACTAACAACACCAGCTGACAACACTAACAACACCCTGACAACACTAACAACACCTGACAACACTAACAACACTGCCAACACTAACAACACTGACAACACTGACAACCCGCAACCTGCACTAAAGGTCTAGAAAAATTTTAATTAATTTGCCTGATCTCTTAGAAGCAAGAAATGTGAAGTTATTAAGGTTAATATTTTCACCATCTGTGACAGTTATGAGGCTCACCATCTGTGACAGTTATGAGGCTCACCATCTGTGACAGTTATGAGGCTCACCATCTGTGACAGTTATGAGGCTCACCATCTGTGACATTTGTGGTAGAAAGGCTTGATTTTCTTACTGAAAGTAATGACCCAGAACACCATTATGTTGCCTGGAAACAATATCAGGTCTGGAAACAGGAAGAAGTCACTCTTCAGAGATATCACTTTTAGCTGTTTACTTAACTCTGAGTAGATGACAGCTCAACATAATGATATTGTTCCAAGTGATATTACCTTTGGCAGGTTTACTTTGGATGAGAAATTTTTCATACATGGATGTCTCCCATTGGTCAATTCTAAGTATCTCATTCGTCAGCAAATGGATGTTCAATTTTTGATCAATAACTAACGAATGGTTTTTCTGAGTGATTTCAAAATATTATTGATGGTGCATATTTAAGAAGGATAATGACACCCTCCATATGTTTAGTTCAAGTTGGACCAAATCTAAAATTTTACTGAAACAGTTCAAAGCTTGGAATCACGTGAATCAGATAAGTTACTGGAGAAGGCCTTTTCTGATCGGATTCAAACTTTTACCATTGTTGGGCTTTGTTAAAAGAGCTTGTCACTCACTCTGATGTATATTTTTTTTAACCGCCGTCACCCATCGAGGCAAGGTGACCCGAGAAAGAAGAAACACTTTCACCATCCCTCACTCCATCACTGTCTTGCCCGAGGTACGTTGATAATACTGTTTAGATGTTCTTCCAAACTGCAAATATCCCCACTTCTTTCAGAGTGCAGGCACTGTACTACCCACCACCACCTCTCCTTCAGAGTGCAGGCACTGTACTACCCACCACCACCTCTCCTTCAGAGTGCAGGCACTGTACTACCTACCACCACCTCTCCTTCAGAGTGCAGGCACTGTACTACCCACCACCACCTCTTTCAGAGTGCAGGCACTGTACTACCCACCACCACCTCTCCTTCAGAGTGCAGGCACTGTACTACCCACCACCACCTCTCCTTCAGAGTGCAGGCACTGTACTACCTACCACCACCTCTCCTTCAGAGTGCAGGCACTGTACTTTCCGCCACCACCTCTTTCAGAGTGCAGGCACTGTACTACCCACCACCACCTCTCCTTCAGAGTGCAGGCACTGTACTACCCACCACCACCTCTCCTTCAGAGTGCAGGCACTGTACTACCCACCACCACCTCTCCTTCAGAGTGCAGGCACTGTACTTTCCGCCACCACCTCTTTCAGAGTGCAGGCACTGTACTACCCACTAGCACCTCTCCTTCAGAGTGCAGGCACTGTACTTTCCGCCACCACCTCTTTCAGAGTGCAGGCACTGTACTACCCACCACCACCTCTCCTTCAGAGTGCAGGCACTGTACTACCCACCACCACCTCTCCTTCAGAGTGCAGGCACTGTACTACCCACCACCACCTCTCCTTCAGAGTGCAGGCACTGTACTACCCACTAGCACCTCTCCTTCAGAGTGCAGGCACTGTACTTTCCGCCACCACCTCTTTCAGAGTGCAGGCACTGTACTACCCACCACCACCTCTCCTTCAGAGTGCAGGCACTGTACTACCCACCACCACCTCTCCTTCAGAGTGCAGGCACTGTACTACCCACCACCACCTCTCCTTCAGAGTACAGGCACTGTACTTCTCACTAGCACCTCTCCTTCAGAGTGCAGGTACTGTACTTTCCGCCACCACCTCTCTTCCAGAGTGCAGGCACTGTACTTTCCACCACCACCCCTCCTTCAGAGTGCAGGCACTGTACTACCCACCACCATTTCTCCTTCAGAGTACAGGCACTGTACTACCCACCACCACCTCTCCTTCAAAGTGCAGGCACTGTACTTCCCACTAGCACCTCTCCTTCAAAGTGCAGGCACTGTACTTCCCACTAGCACCTCTCCTTCAGAGTACAGACACTGTACTTCCCACTAGCACCTCTCCTTCAGAGTGCAGGCACTGTACTTCCCACTAGCACCTCTCCTTCAGAGTGCAGGCACTGTACTTCCCACTAGCACCTCTCCTTCAGAGTGCAGGCACTGTACTTCCCACTAGCACCTCTCCTTCAGAGTGCAGACACTGTACTTCCCACTAGCACCTCTCCTTCAGAGTGCAGGCACTGTACTACCTACCACCACCTCTCCTTCAGAGTGCAGGGACTGTCCTTTCCACCACCACCTCACCTTCCGAGTGCAGGCACTGTACTACCTACCACCACCTCTCCTTCAGAGTGCAGGGACTGTCCTTTCCACCACCACCTCACCTTCCGAGTGCAGGCACTGTACTTTCCACCACCACCTCTCTTTCAGAGTGCAGGCACTGTACTACCTACCACCACCTCTCCTTCAGAGTGCAGGGACTGTACTTTCCACCACCACCTCTCTTTCACAGTGCAGGGACTGTACTTTCCACCACCACCTCTCTTTCAGAGTGCAGGCACTGTGCTTTCCACGATCATCTCTTTTTCAGAGTGCAGGCACTGTACTTTCCACCACCACCTCTCTTTCAGAGTGCAGGCACTGTACTTTCCACCACCACCTCACCTTCCGAGTGCAGGCACTGTACTTTCCACCACCACCTCTCTTTCAGAGTGCAGGGACTGTACTTTCCACCAACACCTCTCCTTCAGAGTGCAGGCACTGTGCTTTCCACGACCATCTCTTTTTCAGAGTGCAGGCACTGTACTTTCCACCACCACCTCTCTTTCAGAGTGCAGACACTGTACTTTCCACCACCACCTCTCTTCCAGAGTGCAGGAAGTGTACTTTCCACCACCACCTCTCCTTCAGAGTGCAGGCACTGTACTTTCAACCACCACCCCTCCTTCAGAGTGCAGAAAGTGTACTTTCCACCACCACCTCTCCTTCAGAGTGCAGGCACTGTACTTTCCACCACCACCCCTCCTTCAGAGTGCAGGCACTGTATTTTCCACCACCACTTCTCCTTCAGAGTGCAGGCACTGTACTTCCCACCACCACCTCTCCTTCACAGTGCAGGCACTGTACTTCCCACTACCACCTCTCCTTCAGAGTGCAAACACTGTGCTTCCCACCACCACCACTCCTTCAGAGTGCAGGCACTGTGCTTCTCACCACTACCCCTCCTTCAGAGTGCAGGTACTGTACTTCCCACCATCACCCCTCCTTCAGAGTGCAGGCACTGTACTTCCCATCAGCAGCCCTCCTTCAGAGTGCAGACACTGTACCTTCCACCACCACCTCTCCTTCAGAGTGCAGGTACTGTACTTCACACTACAACCCTTTCTTCAGAGTGCAGGTATTGTACATCCCACCACCACCCCTCCTTCGGAGTGCAGGTATTGTACATCCCACCATCACCCCTCCTTCAGAGTGCAGGCACTGTACTTCCCACACCATCCCACCTTCAGAGTGCAGGTACTGGGAGTGATCATGTCGGAGGATCTCACCTTCAAGGACCATAACATTGTGTCAGTGCTAGAAAAATGACAGGATGGATAATGAGAACCTTCAAAACTAGGGATGCCAAGCCCATGATGACACTCTTCAGGTCGCTTGTTTTATCTAGGCTGGAATATTGCTGCACACTAACAGCACCTTTCAAGGCAGGTGAAGTTGCTGACCTAGAAAATGTACAGAGAACCTTCACGGCGCGCATAACGGAGATAAAACACCTCAATTACTGGGAGCGCTTGAAGTTCCTGAACCTGTACTCCCTGGAACGCAGGCGGGAGAGATACATGATTATATACACCTAGAAAATCCTAGAGGGACTAGTACTGAACTTGCACACGAAAATCACTCACAACGAAAGCAAAAGACTTGGCAGACGATGCAACATCCCCCCAATGAAAAGCAGGGGTGTCACTAGCACGTTAAAAGACAACACAATAAGTGTCAGGGGCACAAGACTACTCAACTGCCTCCCAGCATACACAAGGGGGATTAAAAATAGTCTCCTGGCTGTCTTCAAGCAGGCACTGGACAAGCACCTAAAGTCGGTACCTGACCAGCCGGGCTGTGGCTCGTACGTTGGATTGCGTGCAGCCAGCAGTAACAGCCTGGTTGATCAGGCTCTGATCCACCATGAGGCCTGGTCACAGACCGGGCCGCGGGGGCGTTGACCCCCGGAACTCTCCCCAGGTAAACCCCAGGTACTGTACTTCCCACTACCACCCCTCCTTTAGAGTGCAGGTACTGTACCCACCACTACCACCCCTCCTTCAGAGTGCAGGCACTGTACTTCCCACTACCACCCCTCCTTTAGAGTGCAGGCACTGTACTTCCCACTACCACCCCTCCTTTAGAGTGCAGGCACTGTACTTCCCACTACCACCCCTCGTTCAGAGTGCAGGCACTGTACTTCCCACTACCACCTCTCCTTCAGAGTGCAGGCACTGTACTTCCCACTACCACCTCTCCTTCAGAGTGCGGGCACTGTACTTCCCACCAGCACCCCTCCTTCAGAGTGCAGACACTAAATTTCCTACCACCACCCCTCGTTCAGAGTGTAGGCACTGTACTTCACACCACAAGCTCTCCTTCAGAGTGCAGGCACTGTACTTCCCACCAGTGCCCTCCTTCAGAGTGCAGGCACTGTATTTCCCACAACCACCCCTCCTTCAGAGTGCGGGCACTGTATTTCCCACAACCACCCCTCCTTCAGAGCGCAGGCACTGTACTTCCCACCAGTGCCCTCCTTCAGAGTGCGGGCACTGTATTTCCCACAACCACCCCTCCTTCAGAGTGCGGGCACTGTATTTCCCACAACCACCCCTCCTTCAGAGTGCGGGCACTGTATTTCCCACAACGACCCCTCCTTCAGAGTGCGGGCACTGTATTTCCGATAACCACACCTCCTTCAGAGTGCAGGCACTGTACTTCCCACAAGTGCCCTCCTTCAGAGTGCAGGCACTGTACTTCCCACCAGCACCCCTCCTTCAGAGTGCAGACACTAAATTTCCTACCACCACCCCGCGTTCAGAGTGTAGGCACTGTACTTCACACCACAAGCTCTCCTTCAGAGTGCAGGCACTGTATTTCCCACAACCACCCCTCCTTCAGAGTGCGGGCACTGTATTTCCCACAACCACACCTCCTTCAGAGTGCAGGCACTGTACTTCCCACCAGTGCCCTCCTTCAGAGTGCGGGCACTGTATTTCCCACAACCACCCCTCCTTCAGAGTGCGGGCACTGTATTTCCCACAACCACCCCTCCTTCAGAGTGCGGGCACTGTATTTCCCACAACCACACCTCCTTCAGAGTGCGGGCACTGTACTTCCCACAACCACCCCTCCTTCAGAGTGCAAGCACTGTACTTCCCACCAGTACCCTCCTTCAGAGTGCAGGCACTGTATTTCCCACAACCACCCCTCCTTCAGAGTGCGGGCACTGTACTTCCCACAACCACCCCTCCTTTAGAGTGCAGGTACTGTACTTCCCACTACCACCCCTCCTTCAGAGTGCAGGCACTGTATTTCCCACCACCACCTCTCCTTCAGAGTGCAGGCACTGTACTTCCCACAACCACCCCTCCTTCAGAGTGCGGGCACTGTACTTCCCACAACCACCCGTCCTTCAGAGTGCAGACATTGCACTTTCCACCACCATCCTTCTTTCAGAGTGGAGGCACTGGACTTTCCACTAGCACTCCTTCAGAGTGCAGGCACTGTACTTCCCACCGGTTCCCATGAACCCTATCATAAATATCTTGCTCACACTCCAACAGCACATCAAGTCATGAAAGCCATTTGTCTTCCCTCACTCCTATCAGGCATGCTCACACATGCTTACCTGGAGTTTACCTGGAGAGAGTTCCGGGGATCAACGCCCCCGCGGCCCGGTCTGTGACCAGGCCTCCTGGTGGATCAGAGCCTGATCAACCAGGCTGCTGCTGCTGGCTGCACGCAAACCAACGTACGAGCCACAGCCCGGCTTTTCAGGAACCGACTTTAGGTGCTTGTCCAGTGCCAGCTTGAAGACTGCCAGGGGTCTGTTGGTAATCCCCCTTATGTATGCTGGGAGGCAGTTGAACAGTCTCGGGCCCCTGACACTTATTGTATGGTCTCTTAACGTGCTAGTGACACCCCTGCTTTTCATTGGGAGGATGTTGCATCGTCTGCCAAGTCTTTTGCTTTCGTAGTGAGTGATTTTCGTGTGCAAGTTCGGTACTAGTCCCTCTAGGATTTTCCAGGTGAATATAATCATGTATCTCTCCCGCCTGCGTTCCAGGGAATACAGGTTCAGGAACCTCAAGCGCTCCCAGTAATTGAGGTGTTTTATCTCCGTTATGTGCGCCGTGAAGGTTCTCTGTACATTTTCTAGGTCAGCAACTTCACCTGCCTTGAAAGGTGCTGTTAGTGTGCAGCAATATTCAGGCCTAGATAGAACAAGTGACCTGAAGAGTGTCATCATGGGCTTGGCCTCCCTAGTTTTGAAGGTTCTCATTATCCATCCTGTCATTTTTCTAGCAGATGCGATTGATACAATGTTATGGTCCTTGACGGTGAGATCCTCCGACATGATCACTCCCAGGTCTTTGACGTTGGTGTTTCGCTCTATTTTGTGGCCAGAATTTGTTTTGTACTCTGATGAAGATTTAATTTCCTCGTGTTTACCGTATCTGAGTAATTGAAATTTCTCATCGTTGAACTTCATATTGTTTTCTGCAGCCCACTGAAAGATTCGGTTGATGTCCGCCTGGAGCCTTGCAGTGTCTGCAATGGAAGACACTGTCATGCAGATTCGGGTGTCATCTGCAAAGGAAGACACGGTGCTGTGGCTGACATCCTTGTCTATGTCGGATATGAGGATGAGGAACAAGATGAGAGCGAGTACTGTGCCTTGTGGAACAGAGCTTTTCACCGTAGCTGCCTCGGACTTTACTCTGTTGACGACTACTCTCTGTGTTCTGTTTGTGAGGAAATTATAGATCCATCGACCGACTTTTCCTGTTATCCCTTTAGCACGCATTTTGTGCGCTATTACGCCATGGTCACACTTGTCGAAGGCTTTTGCAAAGTCTGTATACATTACATCTGCATTCTTTTTATCTTCTAGTGCATTTAGGACCTTGTCGTAGTGATCCAATAGTTGAGACAGACAGGAGCGACCTGTTCTAAACCCATGTTGCCCTGGGTTGTGTAACTGATGGGTTTCTAGATGGGTGGTGATCTTGCTTCTTAGGATCCTTTCAAAGATTTTTAGGATATGGGATGTTAGTGCTATCGGTCTGTAGTTCTTTGCTGTTGCTTTACTGCCCCCTTTGTGGAGTGGGGCTATGTCTGTTGTTTTTAGTAACTGTGGGACGACCCCCGTGTCCATGCTCCCTTTCCATAGGATGGAAAAGGCTCGTGATAGGGGCTTCTTGCAGTTCTTGATGAACACGGAGTTCCATGAGTCTGGCCCTGGGGCAGAGTGCATGGGCATGTCATTTATCGTCTGTTCGAAGTCATTTGGCATCAGGATAACATCGGATAGGCTTGTGTTAACCAAATTTTGTGGCTCTCTCATAAAAAATTCGTTTTGATCTTCGACTCTCAGTCTGGTTAGCGGCTTGCTAAAAACTGAGTCATATTGGGACTTGAGTAGCTCACTCATTTCCTTGCTGTCATCTGTGTAGGACCCATCTTGTTTAAGTAGGGGCCCAATACTGGATGTTGTTCTCGACTTTGATTTGGCATAGGAGAAGAAATACTTTGGGTTTCTTTCGATTTCATTTATGGCTTTTAGTTCTTCCCGCGATTCCTGACTCCTATAAGATTCCTTTAGCTTGAGTTCGATGCTTGCTATTTCTCTGACCAGTGTCTCCCTACGCATTTCAGATATATTGACCTCTTTTAGCCGCTCTGTTGTTCTTTTCCGTCGCCTGTAAAGGGAGCGCCTGTCTCTTTCTATTTTACATCTACTCCTCCTTTTTCTTAGAGGAATAAGCCTTGTGCATACATCGAGTGCCACCAAGTTAATCTGTTCTAGGCATAAGTTGGGGTCTGTGTTGCTTAGTATATCTTCCCAGCTTATATCGGTTAGGACTTGGTTTACTTGGTCCCACTTTATGTTTTTGTTATTGAAGTTGAATTTGGTGAATGCTCCCTCGTGACTAGTCTCATTATGTCGGTCTGGGGCTCCACACATACATGTCTGAACCTCAATTATGTTGTGATCTGAGTATATTGTTTTTGATATGGTGACATTTCTTATCAGATCATCATTGTTAGTGAAGATGAGGTCTAGTGTATTCTCCAGTCTAGTAGGCTCTATTATTTGCTGGTTTAAACTGAATTTTGTGCAGAGATTTAAAAGCTCGTGTGAGTGTGAGTTTTCATCAGAGCTGCCTCCTGGTGTTATTAGTGCAACAATATTATTTGCTATATTCCTCCATTTTAGGTGCCTTAAGTTGAAATCCCCCAGGAGCAAGATGTTGGGTGCAGGAGCTGGAGGATTTTCCAGACAGTGGTCAATTTTTAACAGCTGTTCCTGGAATTGCTGGGATGTTGCATCCGGAGGCTTGTAGACTACCACAATGACTAGGTTTTGGTTCTCGACCTTTACTGCTAAAACTTCCACTACATCATTTGAGGCATTTAGCAGTTCTGTGCAAACAAGTGACTCTGCAATGTACAGGCCAACCCCCCCCCCCTTTTGCCTGTTCACTCTGTCACATCTGTATAGGTTGTAACCTGGGATCCATATTTCGTAGTCCAAGTGATCCTTTATGTGGGTCTCAGTGAAAGCCGCGAACATTGCCTTTGCCTCTGCAAGCAGTCCACGGATGAAAGGTATTTTGTTGTTTGTTGCTGGCTTTAGACCCTGTATATTTGCAAAGAAGAACGTCATCGGACTGGTGGTATTGTTGGTACTGGGGGGGGATTTTTTTTCCGGCATTAGTATCTGTATCTGTTGGTTTGGAGTGGAGGCCATCGACTGTGGTTCCACTCCAGGAATGACTGGATTTGGTGTACGATTTCTGCCATTTCGTGCCAGTTTTTTTTCCTTCCTGGCACTAAAACACCTCTCCCTCTTGAGTGGCTGTGGCTACCCAGGTTTTCCCATGGCCTGGATGTTTTGTATCTTTTTGTCCCCTTTAGATGGTGTGCCTGGCAATTTAAGTTATAGCACAGTCTTTCCTGTACTGAAGAGGTGCACATTTCAGGGTGAAAAAGCTTACAGGAAGGGAGTTTGCATTTTCCTGTTGTCATATGGGCACGGCATTTTCTAGGGCGGTCATAGTTGCACGTCCCATCTGTTTTTAAAGATTTCCCATGTCTGCAGATACCAAGTGCATAGTATGTGCACAGGCTTGGTTTCCGTTTGCCTTGGGTTTCTGTGACTGTATTCCCTGTTGGTGCATGTTTCCCTGTCTTATTCCTATCCTCCCTAGCACCAACAATGGAGCTCCCACCAGTTGTTTTTGGTAATATATCCTCACTGTAGCTAGTGGAGTCCTCTTGTTTGCTATTTCCTGTGGTATTTCTAGTTTGCAATATTGGTTTTATCTTATCTTTGACTACACTTGTTTCCCCACTATGGCTCCTGTCCCCTATGAGGTCATTTATATGTATTCCTTCCTGCGTATAATTCCCGACTACCTGGACAAAATCTCCAGCTTCACCATTACTGTCTCCCAGGACAGCACCTCCAGCTTCACCATTACTGTCTCCCAGGACAGCACCTCCAGCTTCACCATTACTGTCTCCCAGGACAGCACCTCCAGCTTCACCATTACTGTCTCCCAGGACAGCACTATCAGCCCCACATTTACTGACTACCAGGACTTCACCTCCAGCCTTACAGTTTCTGACTACATGGCCAGTATCAAGGGCAGTACCATTCAGCCCAGACTTTTTATGTTTCCATCTGTTGTAGAAAGCTTCCAGGTTGTCTATGAAAGCAGCTTTGATGTTGTCCTCTTTTAATACCCTTGTGATTTTAGTCCACAGATTTTCCTCATTTGGGCATACCCAAAAACACTTCCCTGTTTTAATACTGCTTGTAGCTAGTTCTTGGATATCTGCACAAGGGGCGTGACACCAATTTCCACAAAAATGACAATTTATCCATGTGGAAGGCCGTTTGTTTGATTGACCGCAGACTACACAGAGCTTCATAATGATTTGAATGGTTGATTTAATGTAATTCCACTAGCAACCTCTTGAATACTCTATTAATAACCTCCTTAAATGAAGCTCTAGCTGTTTGTATTTTTATTTCTAAGTAGTTGGACAGCTTACCGTGTACGTTCCTGATTTATATTTGTTGTTTGTGTTTGATAAGGGCGCCTACAACCCCATCCGTTTACAGTCTTCTTTATTGTCCAACGAAACCGTTTGAAACCAGTCAAGGGTTCGGACCATCAAGGGTTCGGACCAGTCGAGGGTTCGGACCAGTCGAGGGTTCGGACAAGTCGAGGGTCCGGACCAGTCGACCTGATCTGATCAGTGGGTCACTTATTTGGGCTAACACATGAAGGATCTACTGGAAATTATCTACCCGAGTAATATGTGATTTGATTGATACAAAAGTATAACTTGCGTGTTGAAGAGCCGGTGATTTCTGGCAGCTCCTACAGTGACGAACGGTCGAGCCTCAACCCTTGTTTATCAATCGCTGTATCTAGCTTTTCTAGTTTTTTTTTTTCGTCTCCACCACAATAAATGCTATATTATCACTATAGTTGACTGGTGGAAATTTTGGAGGAAGGACGCTTTTTCTGTAGTAATAAATGTTTCTCGTTGTGTATATTGCGACCGCTGGTAACTACAGGTTATATGAAATTCACAGTAACGTCTGGTATTTCAAGAAAAAAGAAACTAATGAAAGTCACTCCACTCCACTAAGTACCATTATAATACTGCTTACTGGATGTCTAAGCCCCTCACTTAAAAAACCTCCTTTACCCCCTGTCTCTAACCTCTGTTAGGACGACCCCTACCCTGCCTTCCCTCCATGACAGTTTTATACATCCTCCAGTTAATCCTATTTCTCCATCCTCATTAAATATCCAGACCACTTCAACAACCCCACTTGAATCTTCTGGATAATACACGAGGGAAACACCACACAGTGCCCTCAGATATATACACCACACACTGCCCTCAGATATATACACCACACACTGCCCTCAGATATATACACCACACACTGCCCTCAGATATATACACCACACACTGCCCTCAGATATATACACCACACACTGCCCTCAGATATATACACCACACACTGCCTCATATATATACACCACACACTGCCCTCAGATATATACACCACACACTGCCCTCAGATATATACACCACACACTGCCCTCAGATATATACACCACACACTGCCCTCAGATATATACACCACACACTGCCCTCAGATATATACACCACACACTGCCCTCAGATATATACACCACATACTGCCCTCAGATATATACACCACACACTGCCCTCAGATATATACACCACACACTGCATTCAGATATATACACCACACACTGCCCTCAGATATATACACCACACACTGCCCTCAGATTTATACACCACACACTGCCCTCAGATATATACACCACACACTGCCCTCAGATATATACACCACACACTGCATTCAGATATATACACCACACACTGCCCTCAGATATATACACCACACACTGCCCTCAGATATATACACCACACACTGCCCTCAGATATATACACCACACACTACCCTCAGATATATACACCACACACTGCCCTCAGATATATACACCACACACTGCCCTCAGATATATACACCACACACTGCCCTCAGATATATACACCACACACTGCCCTCAGATATATACACCACACACACTGCCCTCAGATATATACACCACACACTGCCCTCAGATATATACACCACACACTGCCCTCAGATATATACACCACACACTGCCCTCAGATATATACACCACACACTGCCCTCAGATATATACAGCACACACTGCCCTCAGATATATACAGCACACACTGCCCTCAGATATATACACCACACACTGCCCTCAGATATATACACCACACACTGCCCTCAGATATATACAGCACACACTGCCCTCAGATATATACACCACACACTGCCCTCAGATATATACACCACACACTGCCCTCAGATATATACAGCACACACTGCCCTCAGATATATACACCACACACTGCCCTCAGATATATACACCACACACTGCCCTCAGATATATACACCACACACTGCCCTCAGATATATACACCACACACTGCCCTCCCACCAGCCTCCTCGTAACAACATTCACAACTCAAACTTCACTCTCATATAAGAACGTAGGTACCACTATACCCTCATAGATTTTCCTTTTGCCTTATTTACATAATCTTTGGAGGGATTATATACATAATCCCTCCAAGGATTATGTATATAATTTGAGAACACCATAGCAGCTGAGCTCCAGAATGTCAACCCAGGTCAACTGTTACTAAGTGAAGGTTTGTGAAGCAAGTGACAGGTGCCGCTGCACTCGTGGTTTGCATGAGATAACTTCAGGAAGCCTCTTCTGCTCAGCTGGAAAATTTCGACTCTTCTATCTTAGGTAGAAAAATGTTGGTATTATTAATGGAATGTGTTGGTGCCATTTTCCCCATTTTAATTTCTAAATATTCTACAATTAATAACTCGATTATACTTTGTAAATTGAGCCATGGCACTGATGAGGGGCACTTGATCCAAGGAACCTGAGTTATCCTACCCTTCCCTAGAGAGAATATAAACGCCTCTAATTCCTCATAACCACACCGGGTTTAACTTTCCCGTAATAAAATAGAATCATTGTGAAAATTGTTAATCTTAAACTACTGATGAATCAAGTAAATAAAACGTTTCTTTGATATAAACTGAATAGATCAAGTTTTTAGTTAAATAGATGAAGTTTTTAGTTAAATAGATGAAGTTTTTAGTTAAATAGATGAAGTTTTTAGTTAAATAGATGAAGTTTTTAGTTAAATAGATGAAGTTTTTAGTTAAATAGATGAAGTTTTTAGTTAAATAGATGAAGTTTTTAGTTAAATAGATGAAGTTTTTAGTTAAATAGATGAAGTTTTTAGTTAAATAGATGAAGTTTTTAGTTAAATAGATGAAGTTTTTAGTTAAATAGATCAAGTTTTTAGTTAAACAGTTGAAGTTTTTAGTTAAATAGATCAAGTTTTTAGTTAAATAGATGAAGTTTTTAGTTAAATAGATCAAGTTTTTAGTTAAATAGATCAAGTTTTTAGTTAAATAGATCAAGTTTTTAGTTAAATAGATCAAGTTTTTAGTTTACATTGTCCAGTACTAGACAACTTGTGTCTGATAAATTTTATTCAAGTTAGGTTCTCTCTTGACTTACCTGGAGTATAACTGGAGAGAGTTCCGGGGGTCAGCGCCCCTGCGGCCCGGTCTGTGACCAGCCCTCATGGTGGATCAGGGACTGATTAACCAGACTGTTCCTGCTGGCCGTACGTAATCCACCGTACGAACCACAGCCCGGCTGGTCAGGTACTAACTTCAGGTTCCTGTGGAGTCAAGTTTTATGCGGTGGTTTTATTAATTATAACTGAATTTTCTGTGAAATAAGTTCAGACTGGTTCTTCCTAACATAAATGTTAATATTGTACCTGAATGTTTATAACATTTGTATCCCATCAACACCATTGTACAAACAATCCATGTTAATTACTTAAATATAATTTAATTAAAAATTTGCTTAACTAAATGATAATCAGTCTTATTTAGAGAGAAGTTTGGGTTGATTTTGTCCTGTTCGGATCCCAATTTGATTTTTTGAGAAAAATGAAAATGAGAATTTTTAAAAATTTCGTTTAATACAAAAATTTCTGAGTTGCGTATTCGATTAACCTGAGCTCTTCAGCACCGATAACTTTATAATACAAGTTAAGACAAACTTCAAACTGTGCTGGTGTATTTTTTTTTTCTGGGGAGGGGGGGGGGGAATTTGGTTGTTCTGAGATAGCAAGAAAATGTCTTAAGGCGATGTATCGGAGACCGCGGAGCACCAGTCTTGTAGTAAGTTACTTCGTCTCTTCGGAGACCCCGGAGCACCAGTCTTGTAGTAAGTTACTTCGTCTCTTCGGAGACCCCGGAGCACCAGTCTTGTAGTAAGTTACTTCGTCTCTTCGGAGACCCCGGAGCACCAGTCTTGTAGTAAGTTACTTCGTCTCTTCGGAGACCCCGGAGCACCAGTCTTGTAGTAAGTTACTTCGTCTCTTCGGAGACCCCGGAGCACCAGTCTTGTAGTAAGTTACTTCGTCTCTTCGGAGACCCCGGAGCACCAGTCTTGTAGTAAGTTACCTCGTCTCTTCGGAGACCCCGGAGCACCAGTCTTGTAGTAAGTTACTTCGTCTCTTCGGAGACCCCGGAGCACCAGTCTTGTAGTAAGTTACTTCGTCTCTTCGGAGACCCCGGAGCACCAGTCTTGTAGTAAGTTACTTCGTCTCTTCGGAGACCCCGGAGCACCATTCTTGTAGTAAGTTACTTCGTCTCTTCGGAGACCCCGGAGCACCAGTCTTGTAGTAAGTTACTTCGTCTCTTCGGAGACCGCGGAGCACCAGTCTTGTAGTAAGTTACTTCGTCTCTTCGGAGACCCCGGAGCACCAGTCTTGTAGTAAGTTACTTCGTCTCTTCGGAGACCCCGGAGCACCAGTCTTGTAGTAAGTTACTTCGTCTCTTCGGAGACCCCGGAGCACCAGTCTTGTAGTAAGTTACTTCGTCTCTTCGGAGACCCCGGAGCACCAGGCTTGTAGTAAGTTACTTCGTCTCTTCGGAGACCCCGGAGCACCAGTCTTGTAGTAAGTTACTTCGTCTCTTCGGAGACCCCGGAGCACCAGGCTTGTAGTAAGTTACTTCGTCTCTTCGGAGACCCCGGAGCACCAGTCTTGTAGTAAGTTACTTCGTCTCTTCGGAGACCCCGGAGCACCAGTCTTGTAGTAAGTTACTTCGTCTCTTCGGAGACCCCGGAGCACCAGTCTTGTAGTAAGTTACTTCGTCTCTTCGGAGACCCCGGAGCACCAGTCTTGTAGTAAGTTACTTCGTCTCTTCGGAGACCCCGGAGCACCAGTCTTGTAGTAAGTTACTTCGTCTCTTCGGAGACCCCGGAGCACCAGTCTTGTAGTAAGTTACTTCGTCTCTTCGGAGACCCCGGAGCACCAGTCTTGTAGTAAGTTACTTCGTCTCTTCGGAGACCCCGGAGCACCAGTCTTGTAGTAAGTTACATCGTCTCTTCGGAGACCGCGGAGCACCAGTCTTGTAGTAAGTTACTTCGTCTCTTCGGAGACCCTGGAGCACCAGTCTTGTAGTAAGTTACTTCGTCTCTTCGGAAACCCCGGAGCACCAGGCTTGTAGTAAGTTACTTCGTCTCTTCGGAGACCCCGGAGCACCAGGCTTGTAGTAAGTTACTTCGTCTCTTCGGAGACCCCGGAGCACCAGGCTTGTAGTAAGTTACTTCGTCTCTTCGGAGACCCCGAAGCACCAGGCTTGTAGTAAGTTACTTCGTCTCTTCGGAGACCCCGGAGCACCAGGCTTGTAGTAAGTTCGTCTCTTCGGAGACCCCGGAGCACCAGGCTTGTAGTAAGTTACTTCGTCTCTTCGGAGACCCCGGAGCACCAGTCTTGTAGTAAGTTACTTCGTCTCTTCGGAGACCCCAGAGCACCAGTCTTGTAGTAAGTTACTTCGTCTCTTCGGAGACCCCGGAGCACCAGTCTTGTAGTAAGTTACTTCGTCTCTTCGGAGACCCCGGAGCACCAGTCTTGTAGTAAGTTACTTCGTCTCTTCCTGCCACTTGCACTGAGCATCGAAAAGAAAGTTTAGAATGCAAACGAGCGAAATGATTTTCTAGCATTGTCTCTCAAGATTGGAACCTGAGCACTCTGCATCACGGTACTTAAATAGCCAGACTCTGATAAATATCTGTTTCGACTGGCTCCTTTGGTTCCTTTGATTCCTTTCGCTAGTCTCACTCTCGGAATTTTCCAGACCTGTCCAGTTTTCATGGTGCTCTCGTTCCTGCCCTTGATAACATGCTCTCAAAAACTGCCGTTTTTATCGTCGCTATCAACTTGCCATTTCTTCTCATAAATCTAATTAATATTGTTAACGTTCCTTCTAGCAAGGCAATTCGATGAGTGTCCGTGATCGCGAGGATTACCTGGGAGAAACTGAACACTTCCCCTCAGATTCACGCATCTACATTCCTCTCATCTCCAACTTTTGATCGCATCAAGAGAAATTACTGCCATAAATTTCGGACTCTCTCTGATCTCTGTCCTCCTGACTTTGGTCTTTTTCAACTTTTTCATGTTATCTGTCTCTCTCTACCTTATGGTCTTTCTAGCACTTGTAAATGTGATATTTCTCTACGTCCTATCATTTCCTGTAAAGATTTCTGTCTCTTATTTCTTGTCTCTTAGCAGGCTAAAACCCTCACACTCTTTCTTGGTACTTTTTTCCCCGCTCACCTCCGTCACACTTAAGACGTCATCGAACGCCTTCGCTCTCTCCCGACCTGTACGTTGATAAGTCTTGACTTTAAGTCCCTCTTCATCAATGTCCCACTAGATGGTGTTCTCAATTTTTTTTAGAGTGATAGACAATGAAGGGTTACTTCATCTTCCCATACCTACTGATTTCTTTCTTGATTTTATTCGTCTTTGTGTGGACTCCAACTCCTTTTTCTTTCTTTCATGGGCTCTTCTACATCCCCAGTTCTTGCTAACCTTTACAAGGATTACTTGAAAACTGTTTTACATCCTAATACTGGTGTCCGCCCTTCACTCTGGCTAAGCTATGTAGATAATGTCTTCTCTTTGGTCCTATGACTCGAGTCTCTTCCAACGATTTATCGATACCCTTAACAATCTTGTTCCATCCATCAAGTTCAAAGCTGAATGGAAATTCAACTTTTTGCTTCATTTCCTTCATGTACATATCTGTCGTTCGGTTACAGGCTTCTCCGTTTATCACAAGCTTATGCACAGTGGCATGTACGTTCACAACTTTTCTCACCATGCTTTCTCCATGCACTCGATATTTGTGACCCTCAGTTCCTTGACTCGGCAATGTCCACTCATCGTAATTCAATTATTTCTCTCGCCACTGCTGCCCTTCCAATTTCATAAACTCTGCTTCTCATATGTTAAACGAACACTCTTCTCTACCAAAATCTCTACTCCGTGAAATCCGTTCCTTTGACATGAAACTTGTCACCAAAACTTCGCAGTAATCTGGTTCGTACCTCTCCTCCTGCTATTGATACTTCAGGAGTCTTCTCCATTTTTTGTTCTTCTTGTCATCTCCAATATTTTGGAGAAACTGGTCGCTCTCTTTCTGACAGACTTAAAGAGCACACACACACACACACACACACACACAGAAAAAAAAAAAAGAAGTTAGACTTGCCGACATTAATAATGCTCTTTTCTGTCATGTTAGATATCAGAGTCATCCGGTTAACTTGTCCTCTGCCAGAAGTGTCTGCTCTTCTAGTCGTCTTGTTGAAGCATCACTTATACATAACTTTCTTAATATGAATCATTAGTCGTGGCTTTGTCCCTGCAGATGGCTTCCTTTCACATTACATTGTCAAATGCTCAATAATTCAGAATACTCGTGACTTGACCTGATTTTTTTATTTCTTCCCTTACCTATTCTCCTTTCCTATATATTTTTAATCTATCGTTTCTTCTGCCTAGGTGAGTTTTGTCCAGTGAGTTTCGTCCTGGATTTTAGTCCGACCTTCGTGACCATTATCTCTTCTGCTGTGCTTTTTTTTTCCTTCTTGTCCTTAGACTACCCCCACTATTACTACTACTACTACTACTACTACTACTACTACTACTACTACTACTACTACTACTACTACTACTACTACTACTACTACTACTACCACTACTTCTATCACTGTTTCTAATATACTACTACTTCCTCTTCTCGTTCTACTCCCTTCCCTTCATGCTTCAGCGTTGCCAGTTAATGTTCCTGGTCAGACCAAAACATTGTCATAATTTTCATTCTCCTATGTGCAGGTTATTTGTGTATTGTTCCAGTCACGGTGTTGTGCCTTATCTTACTTTATTTCTGAGATGAGATTACTTATCACAAGCCTTGTGTGTGTGTGTGTGTGTGTGTGTGTGTGTGTGTGTGTGTGTGTGTGTGTGTGTGTGTGTGTGTGTGTGTGTGTGTGTGTGTGTGTGTGTGTGTGTGTGTGTGTGTGTGTGTGTGTGTGTGTGTGTGTGCGTATATGTGTGTGTGTGTGTGTGTGTGTGTGTGTGTGTGTGAGTGTGTGTGTGTGTGTGTGTGTGTAATCACCTAATTGTGGTTGCAGGGGTCGAGACCTAGCTCCTGGCCCCGCCTGTGTGTGTGTGTGAGTGGATGGTGAGTGTGTTTGTACATTCACTATGAAAATATAAGATAAACAACAAGCGGGGAGAATGGATCGGTGAAGCAGAATATATCCTATCAAATCACACTATAAAATTCCTCCACACGTTGTTGGTACAGGAAACAAATGGTTTAACTCCCCCTCAAACACTAGTGTATAGGGATTACACTGTAGTGCTTTGTAAAGTTGAGCCAACTGGTTGTGGAGAACGAGAGAGAGAGAGAGAGAGAGAGAGAGAGAGAGAGAGAGAGAGAGAGAGAGAGAGAGAGAGAGAGAGAGAGAGAGAGAAAATTTTGCAAGAATTGCTGGCTACACCTCATGGATGAGAAGAGACAGGCAAGGGCAAGGAGGTGGTGTTGCTGTGTGCTTCTCTAAAAGTGTTCATGCCCAGCACATAGATGTTGCCACCCCTACACATCTTGAAATGATGTTCTTCAAGCTCTGTATAAACACTAGTACCTCTGTACTAGCATGTGCAATGTACAGACCTCAGTGGCAACATGCAGACCCTATCAACTTCCTAATGGAAAATATTGACTCCCTTCTGCTACAACACAACTGTCAACATATTATAATTGTTGGTGACCTCAACCAGCACCTTATACAGAGGGACTTTGATGACCTTCTTGCAGTGTTTGACATAGAAACTTTGTTGATTTCCCTACTCATATCTCTGGCTCCTCCCTTGACCCAGTAGTGAGTGATCTGGCAGAAGGCATAGTCACTTGTCAACCCCTCGGCTACGTTGGATCGTCTGACCACAAGGCTGTTTTTACCACACTTAAGATCCCAACAGAACGAGGTGAGGAGTCCACACGCACAACCTGGCTATGGGAAAGAGGTAATTGGCCAGCCCTTTGCTCTGAGCTCGCCACCACCGACTGGAATGCTCTTCTCCAGGGGGATGTTGACAACCAAGTGAAAGCCTTCACTGGACACATCCTTAATCTGCAACAAGAACACATTCCTCACCGGCAATATGTGACAAAGCCTACAGAGCAGCCTTGGTTTGGCTTTCGTTGTAGAGAGGCTGCTACTGCTAAGTACAAAGCATGGCGAAGGTATAAGAGACATCCTACAACCTATAACAGGAACTTGCACATGCAAGCCTGTAGGCATATGGGTGATGTTCAAAAGTGGGCCATTGCTAAATGGGAGGTGGACACTAAAAGAAAGTTAGCATCAGGTAGGGTAGGCTCCAAAACCTGGTGGTCCCTGGTCAAGGACAGACAAGGTTATCTGCCTGATGAACTTATTCCACCTCTAAATCGACAGGATTGGGACCACCTCTACTAGTAGTCAAGAGAAGGCGGACCTCTTTGCTGAACACTTTGCTACCAAAATGCAAGTTCCTGATCCAGCAAGGGACCCTCCTTGGCTAGCTGCAAGAACTGTGTCAAAACTGTCAGTGGTGACAATAAGGCAGGAGGAGGTGCATTTCCTTTCAAATCACTTGACCAGGAAAGGCTGAGGGCCCAGACAAGTTGAGCCTCCCAAGATTGTTGAGAAGATGTGCAGACCAGCTAGCAGCACCTCTAACTCAGCATCTTTCAGCACTGCCTAGTACAGTGCAAATGGCCCTCTCCATGGAAAGAGGCAAATGTAGTCCCTGTTCACAAAAAAGAAGAGCAGAGCAGAAATCAGCAACTACAGACCATGTGTCACCCTCCTGTCAATCACTGGTAAGATCCTTGAGACAATAATCTCAAGACAAATGACAGATTTTTTTGACTACCACTCACTACTTTGTGATCGTCAATATGGCTTCAGGAAAGGTTACTCTGCTGCTGATCTGTTGTTAAACCTCCTTCCACTAAGTGGCACCAGTCACTGGATGAATCCAAAGTCAGCTGTGTGGTAGCACTGGACATTGCTGGCGCTTGACCGGGTGTGGCACCAGGGCCTCTTAGCAAAACTTCAAGCACTGGGGAATTGCAGGCTCTACGCTATGTCTCCTCAGATTACCTTCATGGTAGATCTCTAAGTGTAGTCCTCAATGGAACGGAATCAGCAAGGCATCCTATTGGGGCAAGCGTTCCACAAGGAAGTGTGCTGGGTCCACTGTTATGGAATGTCTACTTCAACGACCTTCTTCATCTCATCCCAGAATCACATGCATATGCAGACGACTGTACACTGACATTCACTTATCCAAGAGAAGAAATGCCAGCTGCTCTAAGGTTACATCAATCACCAGCTGAGAGCTATATCAGCTTGGGGAAATAGATGGCAAGTAACATTTGCACCTGAGAAAACGCAAATGATGATCGTCTCTAGGCACCATGATGGTAATGCTGGTGCAGTAGTAAGGATGAATGGGACGATGTTGGCACCTGGAGAAGAATGATATCCTTGGGGTGAAATTTGACTCCAAACTAACCATGAAGAACCATGTTGTAAATCTTGCAAACAAGGCAGCCAGGAAGCTTACAGCACTTCGCCGTATCTCGCATCTGCTTGACAGTAGGGGTTGCAAGATCCTGTACGAGGCTACGTGCTCGCACCTTGAGTATGCTCCACTTTCTTGGTTTGCCTGCCCCCCTCTCATCTGCGACTGCTTGACAGAGTAGAGAACAGAGCAAGACGTCTCATCTCTCGCCTGGATCCCATCCTGGATAGATCTGTCATTTCAGCAGAGCCTTCAACATAGGAGGGATGTGGGTGGCCTTACTGTTATGTACAAGGCCAATATTGTCAAAATACCACACTTGGATCCACTTCGAGGACAGCGTGAAACAAGCTTTTATGCCACAAGACGGGCAGAAAGCAGCAACTTCACTCCTGGCTGTACCCTTCTCCAGAACATCACTCCATCTGAGATCATACATACCCAGGATGACTCGAGTATGGAACACATTCGTACAGCATAATGATGTCAACGAGATAACGTCAGTTGATCAAATGAAAATGCTGGCCCACAGATGGCTCCAACTTCATCCTGTTCCATACTTGTATGTCTCATAACAATAAAAATGCTTTCAAATGAGCTGATGTAGGTAACAGCTCTTAGCTTGCCAATAAAGTAGAATCCTTAACCTGTAAATAGCTGTCAATAACCTGTGTAAAAAAAAAAAAAAAAAAAAAAAAAAGAGGGAGGGAGGAGGAGAGAGAGAGAGACAGAGAGAGAGAGAGAGAGAGAGAGAGAGAGAGAGAGAGAGAGAGACAGAGAGAGAGAGCGAAAGAGACAGAGAGAGAGAGAGGGGAAGGAGAACGAGAGAGAGAGAGAGAGAGAGAGAGAGAGAGAGAGAGAGAGAGAGAGAGAGAGAGAGAGAGAGAGAGAGAGAGAGAGAGAGAGAGAGAGAGAAGAACCAAGCTGTAAATTTTGCCAACAAAGATTCCAGGAAGCTTACAGCACTTAGACGTATCTCACATCAGCTTGACAGTAGAGGTTGCAAGATTCTGAATGGGACACAAGCACGCTTGCACTTGGAGTTGCTCCACTTTCTTGAATTGGCTGCCCCCTCCCCCCCTCCGTCAGCTCATATGCGACTTTTTAACAGAATAAGGAACAGAGCAAGACGACTCATCTCTCGCTTGGACCCAGCCTGGACAGATCCGTCATTTCAGCAGAGCCTTCAACTCTGGAGAGATGTGGGTGGCTTTATCGTTGTGTACAAGGCCAATATTGTTAAAGAATCACACTTGCTCCATCCCGAGAACAGCGAGAAGTGAGGTATTACACCACAAGACGGGCAGCCAGCAGCAACTTCACTCTGACTGTACCCTTCTCCACAACATCACTTCGTCTGAGATTATTTATTCCCAGGATGGCTCGAGTCTGGAACATGTGACGTAAGTTGATTAAATGATGGCTCACTATTGTAGGAAACAGCTCTTAGCTTGTAAATAAAGTTAGGCACTGTTAACCTAACCCGTAGGACCCTGTATAAGAGAGAGAGAGAGAGAGAGAGAGAGAGAGAGAGAGAGAGAGAGAGAGAGAGAGAGAGAGAGAGAGAGAGAGAGAGAGAGAGGGTGGGATGGAGAGGATTGGAGGGGGGGGGAAGCAGATACACAGAGACAAAAACAGAATTTTTTCACTTTGTAAAATTGGAAGCATCAATACTGAGCTGCTACGCTATTATTTATGATAGTTACGGTGAGGGAACACTTACAGTGTGATGCTACGCTACTATTTATGATAGTTACGGTGAGGGAACACTTACAGTGTGATGCTACGCTACTATTTATGATAGTTACGGTGAGGGAACACTTACAGTGTGATGCTACGCTATTATTTATGATAGTTATAGTTACGGTGAGGGAACACTTACAGTGTGATGCTACGCTATTATTTATGATAGTTACGGTGAGGGAACACTTACAGTGTGATGCTACGCTATTATTTATGATAGTTACGGTGAGGGAACACTTACAGTGTGATGCTACGCTATTATTTATGATAGTTACGGTGAGGGAACACTTACAGTGTGATGCTACGCTATTATTTATGATAGTTACGGTGAGGGAACACTTACAGTGTGATGCTACGCTATTATTTATGATAGTTACGGTGAGGGAACACTTACAGTGTGATGCTACGCTATTATTTATGATAGTTACGGTGAGGGAACACTTACAGTGTGATGCTACGCTATTATTTATGATAGTTACGGTGAGGGAACACTTACAGTGTGATGCTACGCTATTATTTATGATAGTTACGGTGAGGGAGCACTTACAGTGTGATGCTACGCTATTATTTATGATAGTTACGGTGAGGGAGCACTTACAGTGTGATGCTACGCTATTATTTATGATAGTTACGGTGAGGGAGCACTTACAGTGTGATGCTACGCTATTATTTATGATAGTTACGGTGAGGGAGCACTTACAGTGTGATGCTACGCTATTATTTATGATAGTTACGGTGAGGGAACACTTACAGTGTGATGCTACGCTATTATTTATGATAGTTACGGTGAGGGAACACTTACAGTGTGATGCTACGCTATTATTTATGATAGTTACGGTGAGGGAACACTTACAGTGTGATGCTACGCTATTATTTATGATAGTTACGGTGAGGGAACACTTACAGTGTGATGCTACGCTATTATTTATGATAGTTACGGTGAGGGAGCACTTACAGTGTGATGCTACGCTATTATTTATGATAGTTACGGTGAGGGAACACTTACAGTGTGATGATACGCTATTATTTATTAAAGTTACGGTGAGGAACACTTACAGTGTGATGCTACGCAGTTACGGTGAGGGAGCACTTACAGTGTGATGCTACGCTATTATTTATGATAGTTACGGTGAGGGACACTTACAGTGTGATGCTACGCTATTATTTATGACAGTTACGGTGAGGGAGCACTTACAGTGTGATGCTACGCTATTATTTATGATAGTTACGGTGAGGGAGCACTTACAGTGTGATGCTACGCTATTATTTATGATAGTTACGGTGAGGGAGCACTTACAGTGTGATGCTACGCTATTATTTATGATAGTTACGGTGAGGGACACTTACAGTGTGATGCTACGCTATTATTTATGATAGTTACGGTGAGGGAACACTTACAGTGTGATGCTACGCTATTATTTATGATAGTTACGGTGAGGGAACACTTACAGTGTGATGCTACGCTATTATTTATGATAGTTACGGTGAGGGAACACTTACAGTGTGATGCTACGCTATTATTTATGATAGTTACGGTGAGGGAACACTTACAGTGTGATGCTACGCTATTATTTATGATAGTTACGGTGAGGGAACACTTACAGTGTGATGCTACGCTATTATTTATGATAGTTACGGTGAGGGAACACTTACAGTGTGATGCTACGCTATTATTTATGATAGTTACGGTGAGGGAACACTTACAGTGTGATGCTACGCTATTATTTATGATAGTTACGGTGAGGGAACACTTACAGTGTGATGCTACGCTATTATTTATGATAGTTACGGTGAGGGAACACTTACAGTGTGATGCTACGCTATTATTTATGATAGTTACGGTGAGGGAACACTTACAGTGTGATGCTACGCTATTATTTATGATAGTTACGGTGAGGGAACACTTACAGTGTGATGCTACGCTATTATTTATGATAGTTACGGTGAGGGAACACTTACAGTGTGATGCTACGCTATTATTTATGATAGTTACGGTGAGGGAACACTTACAGTGTGATGCTACGCTATTATTTATGATAGTTACGGTGAGGGAACACTTACAGTGTGATGCTACGCTATTATTTATGATAGTTACGGTGAGGGAGCACTTACAGTGTGATGCTACGCTATTATTTATGATAGTTACGGTGAGGGAACACTTACAGTGTGATGCTACGCTATTATTTATGATAGTTACGGTGAGGGAACAATTACAGTGTGATGCTACGCTATTATTTATGATAGTTACGGTGAGGGAACACTTACAGTGTGATGCTACGCTATTATTTATGATAGTTACGGTGAGGGAACACTTACAGTGTGATGCTACGCTATTATTTATGATAGTTACGGTGAGGGAACACTTACAGTGTGATGCTACGCTATTATTTATGATAGTTACGGTGAGGGAACACTTACAGTGTGATGCTACGCTATTATTTATGATAGTTACGGTGAGGGAACACTTACAGTGTGATGCTACGCTATTATTTATGATAGTTACGGTGAGGGAACACTTACAGTGTGATGCTACGCTATTATTTATGATAGTTACGGTGAGGGAACACTTACAGTGTGATGCTACGCTATTATTTATGATAGTTACGGTGAGGGAACACTTACAGTGTGATGCTACGCTATTATTTATGATAGTTACGGTGAGGGAACACTTACAGTGTGATGCTACGCTATTATTTATGATAGTTACGGTGAGGGAACACTTACAGTGTGATGCTACGCTATTATTTATGATAGTTACGGTGAGGGAACACTTACAGTGTGATGCTACGCTATTATTTATGATAGTTACGGTGAGGGAACACTTACAGTGTGATGCTACGCTATTATTTATGATAGTTACGGTGAGGGAACACTTACAGTGTGATGCTACGCTATTATTTATGATAGTTACGGTGAGGGAACACTTACAGTGTGATGCTACGCTATTATTTATGATAGTTATGGTGAGGGAACACTTACAGTGTGATGCTACGCTATTATTTATGATAGTTACGGTGAGGGAACACTTACAGTGTGATGCTACGCTATTATTTATGATAGTTACGGTGAGGGAACACTTACAGTGTGATGCTACGCTATTATTTATGATAGTTACGGTGAGGGAACACTTACAGTGTGATGCTACGCTATTATTTATGATAGTTACGGTGAGGGAACACTTACAGTGTGATGCTACGCTATTATTTATGATAGTTACGGTGAGGGAACACTTACAGTGTGATGCTACGCTATTATTTATGATAGTTACGGTGAGGGAACACTTACAGTGTGATGCTACGCTATTATTTATGATAGTTACGGTGAGGGAACACTTACAGTGTGATGCTACGCTATTATTTATGATAGTTATGGTGAGGGAACACTTACACTGTGATGCTACGCTATTATTTATGATAGGTGAGGGAACACTTACAGTGTGATGCTACGCTATTATTTATGATAGTTACGGTGAGGGAACACTTACAGTGTGATGCTACGCTATTATTTATGATAGTTACGGTGAGGGAACACTTACAGTGTGATGCTACGCTATTATTTATGATAGTTACGGTGAGGGAACACTTACAGTGTGATGCTACGCTATTATTTATGATAGTTACGGTGAGGGAACACTTACAGTGTGATGCTACGCTATTATTTATGATAGTTACGGTGAGGGAACACTTACAGTGTGATGCTACGCTATTATTTATGATAGTTACGGTGAGGGAACACTTACAGTGTGATGCTACGCTATTATTTATGATAGTTACGGTGAGGGAACACTTACAGTGTGATGCTACGCTATTATTTATGATAGTTACGGTGAGGGAACACTTACAGTGTGATGCTACGCTATTATTTATGATAGTTACGGTGAGGGAACACTTACAGTGTGATGCTACGCTATTATTTATGATAGTTACGGTGAGGGAACACTTACAGTGTGATGCTACGCTATTATTTATGATAGTTACGGTGAGGGAACACTTACAGTGTGATGCTACGCTATTATTTATGATAGTTACGGTGAGGGAGCACTTACAGTGTGATGCTACGCTATTATTTATGATAGTTACGGTGAGGGAACACTTACAGTGTGATGCTACGCTATTATTTATGATAGTTACGGTGAGGGAACACTTACAGTGTGATGCTACGCTATTATTTATGATAGTTACGGTGAGGGAACACTTACAGTGTGATGCTACGCTATTATTTATGATAGTTACGGTGAGGGAACACTTACAGTGTGATGCTACGCTATTATTTATGATAGTTACGGTGAGGGAACACTTACAGTGTGATGCTACGCTATTATTTATGATAGTTATGGTGAGGGAACACTTACAGTGTGATGCTACGCTATTATTTATGATAGTTACGGTGAGGGAACACTTACAGTGTGATGCTACGCTATTATTTATGATAGTTACGGTGAGGGAACACTTACAGTGTGATGCTACGCTATTATTTATGATAGTTACGGTGAGGGAACACTTACAGTGTGATGCTACGCTATTATTTATGATAGCTATGGTGAGGGAACACTTACAGTGTGATGCTACGCTATTATTTATGATAGTTACGGTGAGGGAACACTTACAGTGTGATGCTACGCTATTACTTATGATAGTTACGGTGAGGGAACACTTACAGTGTGATGCTACGCTATTATTTATGATAGTTACGGTGAGGGAACACTTACAGTGTGATGCTACGCTATTATTTATGATAGTTATGGTGAGGGAACACTTACAGTGTGATGCTACGCTATTATTTATGATAGTTACGGTGAGGGAACACTTACAGTGTGATGCTACGCTATTATTTATGATAGTTACGGTGAGGGAACACTTACAGTGTGATGCTACGCTATTATTTATGATAGTTACGGTGAGGGAACACTTACAGTGTGATGCTACGCTATTATTTATGATAGTTACGGTGAGGGAACACTTACAGTGTGATGCTACGCTATTATTTATGATAGTTACGGTGAGGGAACACTTACAGTGTGATGCTACGCTATTATTTATGATAGTTACGGTGAGGGAACACTTACAGTGTGATGCTACGCTATTATTTATGATAGTTACTGTGAGGGAACACTTACAGTGTGATGCTACGCTATTATTTATGATAGTTACGGTGAGGGAACACTTACAGTGTGATGCTACGCTATTATTTATGATAGTTACGGTGAGGGAACACTTACAGTGTGATGCTACGCTATTATTTATGATAGTTACTGTGAGGGAACACTTACAGTGTGATGCTACGCTATTATTTATGATAGTTACGGTGAGGGAACACTTACAGTGTGATGCTACGCTATTATTTATGATAGTTACGGTGAGGGAACACTTACAGTGTGATGCTACGCTATTATTTATGATAGTTATGGTGAGGGAACACTTACAGTGTGATGCTACGCTATTATTTATGATAGTTACGGTGAGGGAACACTTACAGTGTGATGCTACGCTATTATTTATGATAGTTACGGTGAGGGAACACTTACAGTGTGATGCTACGCTATTATTTATGATAGTTATGGTGAGGGAACACTTACAGTGTGATGCTACGCTATTATTTATGATAGTTACGGTGAGGGAACACTTACAGTGTGATGCTACGCTATTATTTATGATAGTTACGGTGAGGGAACACTTACAGTGTGATGCTACGCTATTATTTATGATAGTTATGGTGAGGGAACACTTACAGTGTGATGCTACGTATTACAACCTAGGATTTCAAATGGCCTGTTATCCCAGGTGTAATGGGAGCAAATAAACACAGTAGAAAAAGTTTAGACTTATATTATCCTTCACCAATTATAACAGCAATATGTACACTATGTACAGTGATAAATATAGTGCACTCCACGGTAAGCAAGGCAGAAATAGAAGCCACAAGATAGCAGACCGTGCTTCAACCAGCTCTAGAGTGGGAATGACAAGGGCAGACAGGAGAGCGGTATCCACATAACCTCTGCGATTGTCAATCCCACCTTCTTATTGGCTAGAACCTGGTCACTAGTTGAACGATGGGGCCCCATCATCAACTCTTAGCAACCTGGTTCGCTGGTTGGGGGAGATAGCCTGTAAATGAGGGTGTGTCCATGCGCCGAATAAAGGTTACGTACTCTTTGCATGCCACACCCCCACCCCCGAGAAGGCTCAGGATTAGGCTGCCACCTCCCAGTGGTAACCGTGCCGCCATGGCACAAAATAATGGGACCGCCTATCCTCTCCACCATCCAACTCTTAGATAGAGCTCAGCTTTCCTAGTGCCTGAAAGCCAAACCCTAAACTCAGAGTGAGACAGCAGTCAGATAAGCCAACATAGGTCCAAGATACAAGCGGACGGTAGCCCGTATCCCCTCACTAAAAAAAACCCCCACATCAGGGGATAAAAAAAAAGAGCTTGAAAGGGGTTACCACAAATACATCCTAACCTAAATAAAATAATAAACTAGACTCTTGACAAAGAGTCTGCCAACACATTTTCTTTGCCGGCAATGTAACGAATTTTGAAGTTATAGGGCTGCAGCCTGAGCGTCCAACGCATAAGCCTTGTGTTGTGATTCTTCATGGCTTGGAGATAGACTAACGGGTTGTGATCACTGTAGACTGTGACCACCTGCGATGTCTGGCCCACATAAACATCGAAATGCTCCAAAGCCATTACCAGCGCGAGGGCTTCTTTTTCAATGGTAGAGTAAGCTCTCTGATGTGGCTGGAACTTAGCTGAAAAGTATGCTACAGGCTGCAACTCCTTGTTCCCGATTTGTAATAGTACCGCCCCAACCCCAGACTCACAAGCATCAACCTGTAATGAAAAAGGTTTGGAGAAGTCTGGAGACAGGAGAATGGGTGCAGAGCACAATAATCTTTTTGCTTTATTAAAAGCAGTGTTACAATCTGACGTCCAATTAAAGGGAACTTTATGACTGGTAAGAGAGGTAAGAGGGGCTACAATATCTGAGAAATTCTTACAGAATCTTCTGTAAAATCCTATCATGCCTAGGAAACGTTGAAGAGATTTCCTATCATGAGGAACTGGATAATCTTTAATCGAAAGAACTTTAGCAAGTTTAGGTGCAACATTACCACTACCTACTTCATGGCCTAGAAAAGTGATAGTGGCCTGGCCAAAGGAAGATTTAGACAAATTAACTGTTAATTGGGAATTCTTAAAGGTCTCAAACAGAGCTTTAAGTCTAAGTAGGTGTTGATCCCAAGTATCAGACACCACAACAATATCATCTAGGTATGCTGCCGTGCCTTCAAGTCCTTTAATAGCCTGATGGATGAGTTTCTGGAATGAAGAGGGGGAATTTTTCATTCCGAAGGGGGTAACTGTATACTGATAATGACCTCCTGGAATTACGAAGGCAGAGATTTCCTTCGCCTTATCTGTCAAAGGTACCTGATAGTAACCTTTAAGGAGATCTAATTTGGACACAAAAGTAGCCTTACCCACAAAGTCAATTACGTCATCCAGACGAGGAAGAGGGTAAGCATCTGTAATTGTGACCTCGTTCACTTTACGGTAGTCTGTGCACATACGAAACCCTCCATCAGCCTTCTTTACTAGGATGCACGGTGAAGCCCATGGACTAGATGACTCCTCCACTAAACCATGTTCTAACAAGAAGTCTACTTCCTGCTGAAGTAGCCTTTGCTTTTCAGGATTAGCTCTGTAGGGGGAGAGTTTAATTGGTTTAGATTTTCCCACATCTACATCATGGTAACCTAACGTACATTTTTTCGGCACATCCGAAAAAATATTAGGATATGACTGTAGAAGCTCAGTTAAATTTGTTGCTTGTATTTCAGATAATCCATCCATTAACGGGCTAGGATCCTTGAGGAGGACAGAATTTGAAAGTTTAGTATTAATTTCAGAGATAGAGTGCAAAGAGTCAGAGTCGTCCTCAGAGGTAGAGGACAGAGTCATTACTGGGACTTTATCTGGTGTATGAAAGGCCTTGATTTGATTAATGTGGTAAGTTTTTGTTTTTGAGGTCTTATCAATGGGAGCTACCACATAATTTAAATCAGATAATCTACTTACAATCTGCATAGGTCCCGTATATCTAGCTTTCAAGGTGTGGCCAGGTATAGGTTCCTGCACCAACACCTTGTCTCCTGGATGGAAGGAGCGGAATTGTGCACTTTTGTCATACCTCTGTTTCATCTTACTTTGAGCTATTTTTAGGTTAGCCGTGGCTAACTCACGTGCCACCTGCAACCTTGAAGACGGGTTGTAGAGTGCTGAGCTTACGTCTTCTCCCATCCATCCTTCTTTGAGCACCCGAAGAGGACCTCGTACATTGTGCCCAAAGATCAGCTCAAACGGACTATACCCTGTAGACTCTTGCACCGTCTCTCGTACTGAGAACAGCAACAATGGTAGAGATTCATCCCAATCTGTCGGAAAGTGCATGCAAAAACTTCTCATCATTGTTTTTAATGTTTGGTGGAATCTTTCCAAGGCGCCTTGGGACTGAGGGTGATAGGCAGTGGATAAGTTGTGAATTATCCCTAACCTAGTTAATACTTCCCTAAATGCTTTGGCAGTGAAGTTAGTACCTTGATCACTTTGTATAGTTTTAGGAATGCCAAAACAAGAAATGAATTTTGTTAAAGCTTTGAGAATAGCTTTAGTATTGATACTACGCATTGGGATCGCTTCAGGATATCTGGTTACTTTATCCATAATTGTAAATAAATACTGATTTCCAGACTTTGACTTAGGTAGTGGACCTACACAATCTATAATTAAATCTGCAAAAGGTTCTCCATCAGCAGGTATGGGTTGGAGAGGTGCAGGTTTAATAGAATGTCCAGGTTTTCCAACTTGCTGACATTCTCGGCAACACCTAATATGATTCTTCACATCTTTCTTTAATGTTGGCCAATAAAATTCTTTTGTGATTCTATACAAGGTTTTTGTAATTCCTAAGTGACCTCCTGATGACGTATTATGAGCTATATTTAATATCTGAGGTCTATACTTGGTTGGAACCACTAACCTGTCGTATAATTGCCGGCCCTCTGTCTCCTTACCAGTCTCAGTGCATACCAAATAATCATTTTTAACTTCATACTTGACTGGATGACCCAAAGAGGATTTACCCATGGCTGCCTCAAAAGTGAATTTTAACGAAGGGTCCTTACGTTGTTCCTCCCGGAAGGACAGTCCCTCGGGCATGGAAACAGAGACATCTGGCAATCCTGCAACCTGGGAATAGGAAGGCTTGATCGGGGTCTGTTCACTTGATTTACGAGACTCCGGCCGGTGTGTCTCATAAAACAACGTGGCTATTCCGAGATCGGAGTCGTCCAAGGATAGGTCAACATTCTCCCCAGACAACCCTTGGGATGTTGCCCGAGTTATGGCCAACACTGGAGAAGCATTAATCATTATAGGTTCAGGACACGAAGTAACAGTAGTAATGTTATTACCCAGTAATAACATGGCATTTTTCATGGGAAATCCTTTTGAGATACCTACAGTCAAGTACCCAGTGTAATATTTGCACTGTACATAAATTTTATGCAAAGGAACAGAATATATAGTTCCTCCATAGGCTTCCAATAAAACTGAGGAATTCAAGGAAGTATTCTCTGAAAGGGGTAATATTCCTTCTCTGACAAGTGAGCAATATGCTCCAGTATCTCTAAAGGTATTTACTTTAGTTGGTTCTGAGTTTTCCTGAAGGGAAATAAGACTTTCGCAATAATAAGGGGCCATACCTTTTTCTACTTCTCTAGGGGACATGTTACTAGGGATATTAGAGATTTTCCCGATGGGTTGAGGTTTTTGGGGGCAGTTGGAACTGATATGACCTACTTTATTACACCTGAAGCAGACGACAGGCTTGCCCTTTACTCCCTGATGACGTTGCAAGTGGTGTCGTTCTGGCTGGTGCCTCTCTGGATATTGTTGTCGAGATGCTCCATAAGTAGTTTGCCTCTCCGCAGGGGGACCATATGTTGAGAAGCGTGGCTCACCAGGTGACTTGGTTGGATGTCGTAGACGCTCTCCCTCCGGCTGGCACTTCATTCTCCAATGTTGTCGATCTCTGCTCACGCCAGACTGTTGAAAAGAGAGACGGGACCGCTCGGACAAGGAGCGGTTCGTTTCGAAGGTATCAGCCAACCTGGCCGCCTCCAATGCAGTGGTTAAGTCACGATCCTGCAGAAAGACACGAACCTCTGGTCCCACAGACTCCAGCAGGTTATCAATCAGAATAAGCTGCACCAGCTCCTCAAAGTTAGAGACACCACTCGCTTTATACCAGCTGGTAAAAGCTTTGGTTTGCTGTCTCACAAAGTCCACCAGGGATTGACCAAGCTGCCGCCTGTTCAATTTGAAGGTCTTACGATATTTAGCTGGGATACATGTATATGCTCCCAACACTGTGGTCTTCACTACTTGATAATCAGAGAATTCAGCGTCAGTTAATACCGACGTAAATTCCTGTGCCTTACCCAATAATGCTGTATGAACCAACGCTGCCCAGTGCTGTTCCGGCCACCTCAAGGCTCGAGCCTGATTTTCGAAGCTTTCGAAAAATTGCTCTGGTTCGGCCTCATTGAAGCGGGGAACAAGCTGTACTGCTTTTTGTAAACTGAAATCGTTTACAGAATGCGAAAACTGCCTCCTTTCTCTTTCCCTATCAAATTCTTCCCTTGCGAATGCTCTCTGTTCCCTAGTTTGCTCAAGATTGATTTTTGCCAGCTGAAGTGCCAACGACGCTGATTCACCCTGGGACAACCCATGTGCACTATACTGACCATTTTGCTCCGTAGGTGTATCATCTTCCTCCTGCGAGAACATAGTAGTTTTTGCCCTAGCTCCCGTAGAGGGAGGAGTCTGATGTGCCATCTCTTCTTCAATAAGTATGTCAGCAATAAGTGAACGCAGTTGCGCAGCTGTAAGAGTGCGTTTATAGGGAATGCCAATGGAACGAGCAATTTGCCAACAACGCTGTAGGGACAATTTAGGTAGGTTATGCAAAGTATATGCCGACACCAGGCGTCTGACTCGTCTAGGTGGCATAAGTTATTCGCTATGCACAGTACGAATACCCCAACGTAACACGTTAATTTGCAGAACACGCTTAGCTATGCACAGTACGATTGCAGAATACGCATACAAGCAAAGCCGACTGCACACAAGATTGGCCGTAGCGAAGCGAGCACACTGAACAAGCTAGTAGCGAGCTGTTGAACGATCACACAATAGCAAGGCTGATCATAAGCAACTGACACAATGTTCCTGCTACAAGCTTCACCCTAAGCTCAACCGTTTCTCTAAGTCCAGCTCTCGGACAGGCTACCCATATTACAACCTAGGATTTCAAATGGCCTGTTATCCCAGGTGTAATGGGAGCAAATAAACACAGTAGAAAAAGTTTAGACTTATATTATCCTTCACCAATTATAACAGCAATATGTACACTATGTACAGTGATAAATATAGTGCACTCCACGGTAAGCAAGGCAGAAATAGAAGCCACAAGATAGCAGACCGTGCTTCAACCAGCTCTAGAGTGGGAATGACAAGGGCAGACAGGAGAGCGGTATCCACATAACCTCTGCGATTGTCAATCCCACCTTCTTATTGGCTAGAACCTGGTCACTAGTTGAACGATGGGGCCCCATCATCAACTCTTAGCAACCTGGTTCGCTGGTTGGGGGAGATAGCCTGTAAATGAGGGTGTGTCCATGCGCCGAATAAAGGTTACGTACTCTTTGCATGCCACACTACGCTATTATTTATGATAGTTACGGTGAGGGAACACTTACAGTGTGATGCTACGCTATTATTTATGATAGTTATGGTGAGGGAACACTTACAGTGTGATGCTACGCTATTATTTATGATAGTTACGGTGATGGAACACTTACAGTGTGATGCTACGCTATTATTTATGATAGTTACGGTGAGGGAACACTTACAGTGTGATGCTACGCTGCTCCTTTGACAATACTGTCACGCATTACACGATGAGTTAATAATAATAATAATAATAACGATATCTTTATTTGTACAAGTACATGTACAAGGTATACAGGTCTAGTTGACATCACTGACATACTACTATATAGAAAGTAGGTTGTTATGCTGAGCATTTCGGACAAATTAGGTCAATTTTGTCCCAGGATGCGACCCACACCAGTCAACTAACACCCAGGTACTCAGTTTATACTGATAAGTGAACAGGGACAGCAGGTGTCTTATGGAAACACGTCCTAATGTTTTCAAGCCATGCCGGGGATTCGAACTCCGGACCTCAGTGTGTGAGCTGAGTGCGCTACCGATCGAGCTACGGGTTCAGTGGGTATTGCAGCTTAATTGATTTCCTTCTAGCAGAGATGTACGTAATTACTGTTACATAGAAGAATTATCAATCATTCCACTACGGATTCAGAAGCTTCGACAACTTCAGAATTTTTTTTCGTGAGTGTAGACCTCATCAAGCATTTCGTTACGGGTCCAGTTACTAAGACACCTTCTAAGGATGCCTTCCAGCAGAGCTGGAAATTCTATTACTTGAGTGATGAGAATAACGTCAAACATTCCAATACTAATTCAGTAACTTCATCAGCAGGATTGATGTTATTATTACTTAGGAGATGAGGACATGATCAATCATTCCATTATGGGTTTTATAGCTATGGGAACTTTAATTTACTTCCTGTAATGCAAGAAATGTTCGTTGATTGATAACCATACTGCCATGTCTTCAGGAAGACCAGCTTCTGCAGAGCTGGTCTTACTACTATTTAGATGATGGGGTATCGTCAGGTATTCTACTATGGGTTTTGAAGTTCCGGCAGCTTCGAAGATATCTTTCTCTTAAAGCCAAATCTAAGGGAAAAACAACATCCAGTATTAGACTCCTGCTTAGGCGAGATGGGACATACTCAGATGACAGCAAAGAAATGAATGAGATACTAAAGTCCCAATTTGACTCAGTGTTCAGCGATCCACTGCCCAGACTAAGGGTCGACAATCTGAATGAATTCTTTATGAACGAGACCTAAAATTTGGTCATCTCAAAAGTCTCTGGTATTATCTTAATACCACAAGGCTTTGAAAAGACAATAAATGACATGCCCATGCACTCTGCCCCTGGCCCAGACTCATGGAACTCCGTGTTCATCAAGAATTGCAAGAAGCCCCTGTCACGTACCTTCAGCATTTTATGGAGAGGAAGCATGGAGACAGGGGTCATCCCACACACACTAAAAACAACACACATAGCCCCACTCCACAATGGTGGCAGTAAAGCAATTGCAAATAACTAGAGACCTATAGCACTAACATCCCATATCATAAAAATCTTTGAGAGGGTTCTAAGAAGCAAGATAGCCAACCGCCTAGGTACCATCAATTACACAACCCAGGGCAACACGAGTTTAGAGCAGGTCGTTCCTGCCTGTCCCAGCTACTGGATCACTTTGATAAAGGAATAACAGGAAAAGTTGGTAGATGGATTTGTAACTTCCTAACAAAGAGAACACAAAGAGTAACAGTAAACAAAGTCTTAGGAGGCTACGGTGAAAAGATCGGTTCCTTAAGGCACAGTACTCGCTCCCACCACATTCCTCATCCTCATATCTGACACAGACAGAGATGTAAGCCATAGCTCCGTGTCTTCCTCTGCGGCACACATAAGTACGATTAGGCACCTAAATTACTGGGAATGGTTGAAGGTCATTGATTTGTATTCCCTGGAACGCAGGCGAGAGAGATACGTGATAATATACATTTGGAAAATCCTGGAGGGATTAGTATCAAACTTGCACACGAAAATCACTCCCTCTGAAAGCAAAAGACTCGGCAGGAGATGCAACATTTCCTCGATGACAAGCAGGGGCGCCACGAGTACATTGAGAGACAACACAGTAAGTGTAAGGGGTCCAGAACTGTTTAACTGCCTCCAAGCATCCATGAGGGAGATTACCTATAGACCCCTGGCTGTCTTCAAGAAGGCACTGGACAGGTACCTAAAGTCAATACCAGGCCAGCCGGACTGTGGTTCGTGTATCAGTTTGTATGCTGCCAGCAGTAACAGCCTGGTTGCTCAAACCCTGATCCACCACGAGGCCTTATCTCAGACCGGGCCGCGGGGGCGCAGACCCCCAAAACCTTTTCCAGGTATACTCCAGGTGGAACGTTCCGTCATTTCATACGATGCATCAGCCTTTGAAGATTCATGACGTTCACAATTGATATATTTTAATCAAAGGAAAGCGCTAAATTCGTAGGGACATATAGCGCCTATGAAATAAGAGGCATTCAAATGCGACCCAAGTAAAAAGAAAACTCCAGTTCCGTGGATCATGAACCCTTCACAAGCATTAAGGTAAAATAATACAATAATTTAAAATAATGCTATTCCATTTCGAGATTAAAAATGGAAAAAATAGCATTTACAAATTTCCTTAAATATACGAACCTTCCTGATGGTAGGACACACCTGTGTAGAAATTTTGAAGGCGATAAGACGAGCCTCTCACTAGTTATCACAGGGAAACAAAAGATGTGAGGGGTTGATATAATAATTTGTTATGGAATAATAAACGATATAGTTTGAAAATGTCAGCCATAATGTTGCGGAGAATTTTCCCAAAATCAGAAAAACTTTCCTTCCTTAACTAAAAAAAAAAACCAATAAAAACGCAAAAATTTATTTTCTTTTCGAGTTGTTTCGTTTACTTTCTGTTTATATTTCGCTAAAATCATATTTTTTTATTTTGATTATATAAAAATCTAATTTGATAAAATTGATAAAAATTTTATCATATCTCTAAATTAATCCAAAAATACTTCAGTTAATATATAGTTTAATTTTGTAGAGGCGTTTTGTAGTTATAACATGAACATATATTACTTAATAAAACATGGGAATTAAAACTTACACATGTGACTGTGACAAACTTACACACATGACTGTAACAAACTTACACACATGACTGTGACAAACTTACACACGTGACTGTAACAAACTTACACACATGACTGTAACAAACTTACACACATGACTGTGACAAACTTACACACGTGACTGTAACAAACTTACACACATGACTGTAACAAACTTACACACATGACTGTGACAAACTTACACACGTGACTGTAACAAACTTACACACATGACTGTAACAAACTTACACACGTGACTATGACAAACTTACACACATGACTGTGACAAACATACACACATGACTGTGACAAACTTACACACATGACTGTGACAAACTTACACACATGACTCTGACAAACATACACGCATGACTGTGGCAAACTTACACACATGACTGTAACAAACTTACACACGTGACTGTGACAAACATACACACATGACTGTGACAAACATACACACATGACTGTGGCAAACTTACACACATGACTGTAAAAAACTTACACACATGACTGTGACAAACATACACACATGACTGTGACAAACTTACACACGTGACTGTAACAAACTTACACACATGACTGTGACAAACTTACACACATGACTGTGACAAACTTACACACATGACTGTGACAAACTTACACACGTGACTGTAACAAACTTACACACATGACTGTGACAAACTTACACACGTGACTGTAACAAACTTACACACGTGACTGTGACAAACTTACACACGTGACTGTAACAAACTTACACACATGACTGTGACAAACTTACACACGTGACTGTAACAAACTTACACACGTGACTGTGACAAACTTACACACGTGACTGTAACAAACTTACACACGTGACTGTGATAAACTTACACACGTGACTGTGACAAACTTACACACGTGACTGTGACAAACTTACACACATGACTGTGACAAACTTACACACGTGACTGTGACAAACTTACACACATGACTGTGACAAACTTACACACGTGACTGTAACAAACTTACACACGTGACTGTGACAAACTTACACACGTGACTGTGACAAACTTACACACGTGACTGTGACAAACTTACACACATGACTGTGACAAACTTACACACGTGACTGTGACAAACTTACACACATGACTGTGACAAACTTACACACGTGACTGTAACAAACTTACACACGTGACTGTAACAAACTTACACACATGACTGTGACAAACTTACACACATGACTGTAACAAACTTACACACATGACTGTGACAAACTTACACACGTGACTGTAACAAACTTACACACGTGACTGTAACAAACTTACACACATGACTGTGACAAACTTAAACACATGACTGTAACAAACTTACACACATGACTATGACAAACTTACACACGTGACTGTAATAAACTTACACACATGACTGTGACAAACTTACACACATGACTGTGACAAACTTACACACATGACTGTGACAAACTTACACACATGACTGTGACAAACATACACACATGACTGTGACAAACTTACACACATGACTGTGACAAACATACACACATGACTGTGACAAACATACACACATGACTGTGACAAACATACACACATGACTCTGACAAACATACACACATGACTGTGGCAAACTTACACACATGACTGTAACAAACCTACACACATGACTGTGACAAACTTACACACGTGACTATGACAAACTTACACACATGACTGTGACAAACATACACACATGACTGTGACAAACTTACACACATGACTGTGACAAACTTATACACATGACTCTGACAAACATACACACATGACTGTGGCAAACTTACACACATGACTGTAACAAACTTACACACGTGACTGTGACAAACATACACACATGACTGTGACAAACATACACACATGACTGTGGCAAACTTACACACATGACTGTAACAAACTTACACACATGACTGTAACAAACTTACACACATGACTGTGACAAACTTACACACGTGACTGTAACAAACTTACACACATGACTGTAACAAACTTACACACATGACTGTGACAAACTTACACACGTGACTGTAACAAACTTACACACATGACTGTAACAAACTTACACACGTGACTATGACAAACTTACACACATGACTGTGACAAACATACACACATGACTGTGACAAACTTACACACATGACTGTGACAAACTTACACACATGACTCTGACAAACATACACGCATGACTGTGGCAAACTTACACACATGACTGTAACAAACTTACACACGTGACTGTGACAAACATACACACATGACTGTGACAAACATACACACATGACTGTGGCAAACTTACACACATGACTGTAAAAAACTTACACACATGACTGTGACAAACATACACACATGACTGTGACAAACTTACACACGTGACTGTAACAAACTTACACACATGACTGTGACAAACTTACACACATGACTGTGACAAACTTACACACATGACTGTGACAAACTTACACACGTGACTGTAACAAACTTACACACATGACTGTGACAAACTTACACACGTGACTGTAACAAACTTACACACGTGACTGTGACAAACTTACACACGTGACTGTAACAAACTTACACACATGACTGTGACAAACTTACACACGTGACTGTAACAAACTTACACACGTGACTGTGACAAACTTACACACGTGACTGTAACAAACTTACACACGTGACTGTGATAAACTTACACACGTGACTGTGACAAACTTACACACGTGACTGTGACAAACTTACACACATGACTGTGACAAACTTACACACGTGACTGTGACAAACTTACACACATGACTGTGACAAACTTACACACGTGACTGTAACAAACTTACACACGTGACTGTGACAAACTTACACACGTGACTGTGACAAACTTACACACGTGACTGTGACAAACTTACACACATGACTGTGACAAACTTACACACGTGACTGTGACAAACTTACACACATGACTGTGACAAACTTACACACGTGACTGTAACAAACTTACACACGTGACTGTAACAAACTTACACACATGACTGTGACAAACTTACACACATGACTGTAACAAACTTACACACATGACTGTGACAAACTTACACACGTGACTGTAACAAACTTACACACGTGACTGTAACAAACTTACACACATGACTGTGACAAACTTAAACACATGACTGTAACAAACTTACACACATGACTATGACAAACTTACACACGTGACTGTAATAAACTTACACACATGACTGTGACAAACTTACACACATGACTGTGACAAACTTACACACATGACTGTGACAAACTTACACACATGACTGTGACAAACATACACACATGACTGTGACAAACTTACACACATGACTGTGACAAACATACACACATGACTGTGACAAACATACACACATGACTGTGACAAACATACACACATGACTCTGACAAACATACACACATGACTGTGGCAAACTTACACACATGACTGTAACAAACCTACACACATGACTGTGACAAACTTACACACGTGACTATGACAAACTTACACACATGACTGTGACAAACATACACACATGACTGTGACAAACTTACACACATGACTGTGACAAACTTATACACATGACTCTGACAAACATACACACATGACTGTGGCAAACTTACACACATGACTGTAACAAACTTACACACGTGACTGTGACAAACATACACACATGACTGTGACAAACATACACACATGACTGTGGCAAACTTACACACATGACTGTAACAAACTTACACACATGACTGTGACAAACTTACACACGTGACTGTGACAATCATACACACATGACTGTGACAAACATACACACATGACTGTGACAAACATACACACATGACTGTGACAAACATACACACATGACTGTGGCAAACTTACACACATGACTGTAACAAACTTACACACATGACTGTGACAAACTTACACACGTGACTGTGACAAACATACACACATGACTGTGACAAACATACACACATGACTGTGACAAACATACACACATGACTGTGACAAACATACACACATGACTGTGGCAAACTTACACACATGACTGTAACAAACTTACACACATGACTGTGACAATCTTACACACGTGACTGTGACAAACATACACACATGACTGTGACAAACATACACACATGACTGTGACAAATATACACACATGACTGTGACAAACATACACACATGACTGTGGCAAACTTACACACATGACTGTAACAAACTTACACACATGACTGTGACAAACTTACACACGTGACTGTGACAAACTTACACACATGACTGTGACAAACTTACACACATGACTGTGACAAACTTACACACGTGACTGTGACAAACTTACACACATGACTGTGACAAACTTACACACATGACTGTGACAAACTTACACACGTGACTGTGACAAACTTACACACATGACTGTGACAAACTTACACACGTGACTGTGACAAACTTACACACATGACTGTGACAAACTTACACACATGACTGTGACAAACTTACACACGTGACTGTAACAAACATACTTTTAAAATCTCTCAACATTAGTAAAAGACTGAAGTCGACCAGATAAGACATTTACTGTCAATTGATCAGCTATCAACGACTCTACGAGTTTTAACGATATCAGTAAAAATTTCAACTTGTCGCCAACTTAGACTAGACTTACTGGGCATCATTGTTCCTATGAATGTATAGAAAATATGGTTTGAAGCTTATCGGAAGGAACATTCTGTAGTTCCTGAGTGAAAATGAATATGTCTATTTATTCAATAACGTCAACAAATTCTGACTCATTACACCCAATAACTGCGTGAAATTTTTGTTCAGAAACCACGTCAGTGGTGAAGTTTGAAGCCGATCTGATGTGTCATTCTACGGGTATGACGCGGATTCCAACGTTTCCAGGGTTCAATTTTTTATTTTATTTTACTACATCGACAAATTTTCCTGGAAGCAAAGAGAACCTAAAAGGTATTATTATCCTGACGCTAAGACGCATCGGCCATTAAGTGTTGAAACTGCTCAGAAGACGTAAATCCGGATTTTATTTAACGCGATTTGCTGAGAATTGAATTTTCAAACAATTTTATACATAAACTGGTGAAATCTGTAAGTTCACCTTTGAATTTCACTCCGCCGTCGGCGAGAGTGAAATTCAGTGGCTACGACACTAAGGGTTTTGGAACCTATCAGAGCCATTCCAGGATGGCCGCACCGGGTTCAACAACTGTGGTTATTAAACATGTGAACCTTCCAGTTGTTCAATGATCTTCGTTACTGTATGCAAGAATTGATAATTTGAAGACGATTGTATGAGGGATTTTCGAGTTATGATCAAAATAAAATCGAAAATTTGGAGGAAGAAAACAGAAAAAACTTCAATCAAGTTCCTGAAGGTCTTCCTTCAAGACAACTTATTATAAAAGTGTTCAATATTGAAGACAAATATATTGTGTCAGTGTAACAGACATTTACAAAGTTGTCTGTTAGTTCAGACAACTTGTCTGTGCTCTTGACAAACTTCGGCTGGATGGAACTTAAAGCAACAGTGTACTGAATATTACAGGAATGAAAACTTCCGTAAAAGTATCAATATTTCAGCTACTTCTGAAGTACTTTAGTCTCTGTCAAGAAGAGTCAGGTGGTGAGAGAAACGTAGCTAAGTGCAGGAGTTGCGGAATTAATGATGAAGATCTCTGGGAAGATTACTTCGACCCTCATCATCACACTTTAAACGTTGTAATGAAAAGAAATATGCTGAGTATTTTAAGAGAAACAAGACGATAAAAGAAGGAAATGAGTGAAGGAGATGAAGATTGAGACACTTATGCAACATATGGGAATCTTTATTGAGAAACCGTTTCGCCACACAGTGGCTTCATCAGTCCAATACAAATCAGAAGGGTGTAAGGAGAGGAGGAGTTTGAGGTAATCTGTCCCTCAGTCTGAAGTCAATGTGCTCAGTCCATCAGTCTTGTAGAAAGTACAGCACAAGGCCGTAGACGATACAAAGAATTCTTCGATCTTGTCCAACCTTTGGACGAAGACCTACTTCGACTAGTGGATGATACCGCTATGATCCCGCCTCCTCCTGCTTCGCCTCACCTGAATACAGTATATAAGCCACGTCTACGGCCCTATGCTGTACTTTTTACAAGATTGATGGACTAAACACATCGACTTGGGGTAAGTATAATACCGAGGACATCTCCTGAGGTGCACATCAACCAGATAACTGTTGCGGCATATGGACACCTGGCAAACCTAAGAATAGCTTTCCGATATCTCAGTAAGGAATCGTTCAAGACTCTCTACACCGTGTACGTCAGGCCCATATTGGAGTATGCAGCACTAGTATAAAACCCACACCTGGCCAATCACGTCAGTAAATTAGACTAGTCCCAGAGCTAAGGGGCATGTCCTACGAGGAGAGGTTAAGGGAGATCAACCTGACGACACTGGAGAACAGGAGGGATAGGGAAGATATGATAATGATATATAAAATGCTGAGAGGAATTGACAAGGTGGGCAGAGACAAAATGTTTCAATAATAGAACTCAGCAACAAGGGGTCTTAGTTAGAAGCTGGAAACTCAGATGAGTCACAGGGATGTTAGAAAGTACTTTTTTCAGTGATAGAGTTGTCAGGAAGTGGAACAATCTGGAGAGTGATGTAGTGGAGGCAGGATCCATATATAGCTTTAAGAAGTGGTGCGATAAAGCTCTTGGAACAGTGAGAGAGTGGACCTAGTAGCAACCAGTAAAGAGGCTGAGCCAGGAACTGTGACTCGGCTCCTGCAAACACAAATAGTTAAGAACAGGTGAATAAACTCACACACACACACACACACACACACACACACACACACACACACACACACACACATACATCAAAGGCGATGGGGCCGGATACCGTGGGACTGAGAGAGAGGGAGTGTCACTGACATCTGTCGAAATAGGGCGACTACTTGAGGTATGGAAGACAGCAAATGAACTCACAATTTTTATATAAGAAGAGAGAAAGGCAGCATTAAACTACAGACTAGTGTCACTGACATGCATAGTATGTAAAGTAGTGGAAAAGATTATCAGAAGAGTGGTGGAACACCTAGAAAGGAATGAGCTTATACACGACAACCAGCACAGCTTCAGGAAAGGGAAATCCTGGGCCACAAACCTACTGGAGTTTTACGACAAGGTGACGGAAGACAAGAGAGAGAGGTGGGTAGATTGCATTTTCTTGAACTTTAAAAAGGTTTTCGACACAGTTTCATACAATAGATTATTGCAAAAGCTCAAGGATCAGACAGTTACAACAGGAAAGGCACTCGAATGGATCAAAGAATAGCTGACAGGAAGGCAATAACGAGTCATGGTACGTGAAGAGGTGTCAGAGTGGGCGCCTGTAATGAGTGGAGTTCCACAGGGATCAATCCTAGGACCGGTGCTGTTTCTGGTGTACGTGAATGATATGACGGAAGGGACAGACTCAGAAATGTACCTGTCTGCAGACGATGTGAGGTTAATGAGGAGAATTCAATCGGATGAAGATCAGGCAGGACCACAAAGAGATCTGCACAGGCTGCAAACCTGGTCCAGCAACTGGCTCCTGGAGACAGAGTAGAAGCTAGGGGGACCAAAGACTGCAAACATCACTCAGGGAAAAGGATATTGGGGTGAGTATAATACCGAGCACATCTCCTGAGGCGCACATCAACCAGATAACTGCCGCAGCATGTGGGCTTCTGGCAACCGTAAGAATAGCGTTCCGATACTTCAGAAAGAACTCATTCAAGATTCCGTATGCCGTGTATGTCATTCTCATATTGGAGTATGCAGCACCAGTTTGGAACCCACACCTGGACAAACATGTCAAGAAATTAGAGAAAGCGCAATGATTTGCAACAAGACTAGTCCCGGAGATAAGGGGCATGTCTTACGAACAGAGGTTAAGGGAAATCGACCTAACAACACTGGAAGACAGGACTGATAGGGGAGACATGACAACGGCATATAAAATATTGAGAGGAGTTGAGATGGCGGATAGAGACAGGATGTTACGAAGGGTCACAATTGGAAGTTGAAGACTCAGATGAGTCACATGGATATTAGGAAGTATTTCTTCAGCCATAGAGTTGTCAGGAAGTGGAATAATCTGAAAAGTGAGGTAGTGGAGGCAGGTACCATACTTAAGTTTAAGAAGAGGTATGACAAAGCTTATGAAGCAGGGAGAGGGCGTTCGTAGTAGCAACCAATGAAGAAGCGGGACCAGGAGCTATGAATCGACCTTGCAACCACAATTAGGTGAATACAATTAGGGGATTAGGGGTGTAAACACACACACACACACACACACACACACACACACACACACACACACACACACACACACACACACACACAAACACACACAGTGAAGAGGCGGGGCCAGGAGCTTGGACTCGACCCCTGCAACCTCAACTAGGTGAGTACAATTAGGTGAGTACACACACACACACACACACACACACACACAGTGAAGAGGCGGGGCCAGGAGCTTGGGCTCGACCCCTGCAACCTCAACTAGGTGAGTACAACTAGGTGAGTACACACACACACAAACAGGACAGGAGGGTCAGGGGAGACATGATAACGACATAAAATACTGCGCGGAATAGACAAGGTGGACAAATACGGGATGTTCCAGAGAAGGGACACAGACACAAGAGGTCACAGTTGGAAGTTGAAGACTCAGATGAATCAAAGGGATTTTAGGAAGTATTTATTCAGTCATAGAGTAGTCAGGCCGTGGAATAGCCTAGAAAGTGACGTAGTGGAGGCGGGAACCATACATAGTTTTAAGGCGAGGTATGATAAAGCTCATGGGGCAGGGAGAGAGAGGACCTAGTAGCAATCAGCGAAGAGGCGGGGCCAGGAGCTATGAATCGACCCCTGTAACCACAAATAGGTGAGTACAAATAGGTGAGTACACACACACACACACACACACACACACACAAGTGGAGAATATTGAGACTCCAACCTTGTCGACATTCTTCACCTGACTCTCCATGTCATTATCTTCCCCTTATATACTCATGTTCTCTCTCATCAGGTAGATCTGTTTGTAACTTGATAAAGTCCACTGTGTGGGAGAAACGTAGTCAATAAAGGATAGCATTATACTGCATTTGTGTATTTCCATCATAAGTATAGTGATATCACAATTCTAATTAATTGAAACTATGTACCAAGTGTTGTGTAGGAACCTAACTACGTAATTTAGAAGTTTACTTTTAGCTGTAAATATTATGCCTAGACACCTTTTTATTATTAAAGTTCTCAGACTTTTGTTGGTATGATTTTGTTCAGTTTTAATGTCACATAGAAAATAAAAGTGCTGCGAGATGTACAGGATAATTTGTCAGGAATTTTTAGTAAAGTCCTGCTGTAAAACGCGAAACAGGGTAGATGATAGAGGGGGATCAATAAGCTGACTTTCTATTATTCTCTGGTAGATGTCTATACTAATAAACATCGCATTTTTTAACACGCGCCTCGACCGGCTCTTGTGATAGACTGGTAACTTGGATAGCTGGACAAAATGCTGAGGAAAGTAATGAATATCATCCTAGGATGCCTCGTGCTGCCAAAATTTTAAACATGCAGAGTGAACTTGATATTCCAAGCATCAGAGATCGTGTCACTGAAATAAAAATTCTCATTGGGATTAAAATGTTCAGGCAAGCTAATAGAAGCCTTATACAGAGGCTGTCCAAACTTTCCTCAACAGTGGTAAACACTCTTCCAGGTGGATCTTAAAATCTGGAACTGATTTTTGCATGAGCCAGATATATGATCTATGTTAAGTAAGGCAACAGTGACACTTCACCACTTCATGGGGATATTACTCCGATCCAAACCACTATCCCTCATCATTCCCCCTCCCCCTCAAAAAAATAACAATAAAAATAAATCACAACCAATTCTTTGCCTTGAAACCAAGCAAGGCGCCTCGAGCTGTCCCGCAACACACTCACAAATTATGCATTTGTGTGTGTGTTGATAATTCTGTTCACTGCTGTTGGGGTGTTGTCATACAGAGTGATGGCTCTCACATAGTCACTGAAGCAGGCGTCGATAACTGGGTCTCTACTGTTCGTCATACTCCTCTCACTCAAATGCGTCCATGTATCAAAGGTTGACACTGTAATTGTAATTGATTCTTTATCATTCACAAATGCATGTATCATGCTTGTGTCAGAAGCCAGACCCAGATATGATCGGATTGTAAACAGTGGAGTCAGAGTACACTTTCTGTGGAGACCATTTCATATTGGTCTTCAGATGAATTGGCTAAGTCATATGCCTGTTAAGAGAGAGAGAGAGAAAGAGAGAGAGAGAGAGAGAGAGAGAGAGAGAGAGAGAGAGAGAGAGAGAGAGAGAGAGAGAGAGAGAGAGAGAGAGAGAGAGAGAGAGAGAGAGAGAGAGAGAGAGAGAGAGAGAGAGAGAGAGAGAGAGAGAGAGACAGAGAGAGAGAGAGAGAGTAGATTATAGTCTTGGGTTGTCAGTCAGCAGTTTGAGAACAAAAACGCGATAAGAAATTCAACTAAACTTTATTGACTTAGGACTGAGGGAGACTGACACCAGTCAGTCCATCTATCATCACTATCATGCAGGAGGAGCCACATGTCTATGGTGCAGCCAGGAAAATAATCAGACTCTTGGATGTCACTACCGTCCGGCTCCGGCTGGGTTACCAGGCTCCGGCTGGGTTACCAGGCTCCGGCTAGGTTAACAGGCTCCGGCTGAGTTACCAGGCTCCGGCTGGGTTAACAGGCTCCGGCTGGGTTACCAGGCTCCGGCTGAGTTACCAGGCTCCGGCTGGGTTACCAGGCTCAGGCTGGGTTACCAGGCTCCGCCTGGGTTACCAGGCTCCGGCTGGGTTACAGGCTCCGGCTGGGTTACCAGGCTCCGGCTGGGTTACCAGGCTCCGGCTAGGTTACCAGGCTCCGGCTGGGTTATCAGGCTCCGGCTGAGTTACCAGGCTCCGGCTGGGTTACCAGGCTCCGGCTGGGTTACCAGGCTCCGGCTGGGTTACCAGGCTCCGGCTGGGTTACCAGGCTCCGGCTGGGTTACCAGGCTCCGGCTGAGTTACCAGGCTCCGGCTGGGTTACCAGGCTCCAGCTGGGTTACCAGGCTCCGGCTGGGTTACCAGGCTCCAGCTAGCTTACCAGACTCCAGCTGAGTTACCAGGCTCAGGCTGGGTTACCAGGCTCCAGCTGGGTTACCAGGCTCCGGCTGAGTTACCAGGCTCCGGCTGGGTTACCAGGCTCCAGCTGGGTTACCAGGCTCCAGCTAGCTTACCAGTATCTCTGGCAGGTTAAATTACCACCACCAGATGAAACAGACCAAACAAAATGTAAACTTATGTGCTGGAATGCGATAAAATTATTGAATTCAGAGACAACTTAGAAATGTTCAGGAAATGTCGAAGAATTTCAACGACGGTGGTATATTACCAACCATTCTGGAGAAATATTCTGACTTTCCCACTATAAATAACATATTACCACCTAAACGATGTTTATAAGCATAAGGTAATATTATTGTAATATTTTTATTATCTGATTCATGTCTGCACAAGTAAGTTATTCCGATTGTGACCAAATATTACCATGTGAATAGTCCACAGTAACTTGTTCATTACCACTGTAACTTGTTCATTACCACTGTAACTTGTTCATTACCACTGTAACTTGTTCATTACCACTGTAACTTGTTCATTACCACTGTTACTTGTTCATTACCACTGTAACTTGTTCATTACCACTGTAACTTGTTCATTACCACTGTAACTTGTTCATTACCACTGTAACTTGTTCATTACCACTGTTACTTGTTCATTACCACTGTAACTTGTTCATTACCACTGTAACTTGTTCATTACCACTGTTACTTGTTCATTACCACTGTAACTTGTTCATTACCACTGTTACTTGTTCATTACCACTGTAACTTGTTCATTGCCACTGTAACTTGTTCATTACCACTGTAACTTGTTCATTGCCACTGTAACTTGTTCATTACCACTGTAACTTGTTCATTGCCACTGTAACTTGTTCATTACCACTGTTACTTGTTCATTACCACTGTAACTTGTTCATTACCACTGTAACTTATTCATTACCACTGTAACTTGTTCATTACCACTGTAACTTGTTCACCTATCAAAATGTGGCACCGTCTCTGGGCCCATTATTAACACCATGGTTAAGGGGCGACTACCATCCACACCATGGTTAAGGGGTAACTGCCATCCACACCATGGTTAAGGGGTAACTACCATCCACACCATGGTTAAGGGGTAACTACCATCCACACCATGGTTAAGGGGTAACTACCATCCACACCATGGTTAAGGGGTAACTACCATCCACACCATGGTTAAGGGGCGACTACCATCCACAACATGGTTAAGGGGCGACTACCATCCACACCATGGTTAAGGGGTGACTACCACTCACACCATGGTTAAGGGGTGACTACCACTCACACCATGGTTAAGGGGTGACTACCACTCACACCATGGTTAAGGAGTGACTACCACTCACACCATGGTTAAGGGGTGACTACCACTCACACCATGGTTAAGGAGTGACTACCACTCACACCATGGTTAAGGAGTGACTACCACTCACACCATGGTTAAGGAGTGACTACCACTCACACCATGGTTAAGGGGTAACTACCACTCACACCATGGCTAAGGGGTAACTACCACTCACACCATGGCTAAGGGGTAACTACCACTCACACCATGGCTAAGGGGTAACTACCACTCACACCATGGCTAAGGGGTAACTACCACTCACACCATGGCTAAGGGGTAACTACCACTCACACCATGGTTAAGGGGTAACTACCACTCACACCATGGTTAAGGGGTAACTACCACTCACACCATGGTTAAGGGGTAACTACCACTCACACCATGGTTAAGGGGTAACTACCACTCACACCATGGTTAAGGGGTAACTACCACTCACACCATGGCTAAGGGGTAACTACCACTCACACCATGGCTAAGGGGTAACTGCCACTCACACCATGGTTAAGGAGTGACTACCACTCACACCATGGCTAAGGGGTAACTACCACTCACACCATGGCTAAGGGGTAACTACCACTCACACCATGGCTAAGGGGTAAGTACCACTCACACCATGGTTAAGGGGTAACTACCACTCACACCATGGTTAAGGGGTAACTACCACTCACACCATGGTTAAGGGGTAACTACCACTCACACCATGGTTAAGGGGTAACTACCACTCACACCATGGCTAAGGGGTAACTACCACTCACACCATGGCTAAGGGGTAACTGCCACTCACACCATGGTTAAGGAGTGACTACCACTCACACCATGGCTAAGGGGTAACTACCACTCACACCATGGCTAAGGGGTAACTACCACTCACACCATGGTTAAGGGGTAACTACCACTCACACCATGGTTAAGGGGTAACTGCCACTCACACCATGGTTAAGGAGTGACTACCACTCACACCATGGCTAAGGGGTAACTACCACTCACACCATGGCTAAGGGGTAACTACCACTCACACCATGGTTAAGGGGTAACTACCACTCACACCATGGTTAAGGGGTAACTACCACTCACACCATGGCTAAGGGGTAACTACCACTCACACCATGGCTAAGGGGTAACTACCACTCACACCATGGTTAAGGAGTGACTACCACTCACACCATGGCTAAGGGGTAACTACCACTCACACCATGGCTAAGGGGTAACTACCACTCACACCATGGCTAAGGGGTAACTACCACTCACACCATGGCTAAGGGGTAACTACCACTCACACCATGGTTAAGGAGTGACTACCACTCACACCATGGTTAAGGGGTAACTACCACTCACACCATGGCTAAGGGGTAACTACCACTCACACCATGGTTAAGGGGTAACTACCACTCACACCATGGTTAAGGAGTGACTACCACTCACACCATGGTTAAGGGGTAACTACCACTCACACCATGGTTAAGGGGTAACTACCACTCACACCATGGTTAAGGGGTAACTACCACTCACACCATGGTTAAGGCTGTTTGGACACATGTGTTATATTCTCCGCAATAACTGGAAAATACATCGTGTGGTCAACTTAAACTCTTAGTGTTCACTCTTCCTCCTCAAGGAGGAAAATCTGTCAACGTTTGGTTGTGTAAATTTTAATATGCCGATTTTATTTATCAGATTTTTCTGTGAAATTGTATGAGAATCTTAGGTAATGATAAGTTAAATCAAGTTTAATGTTGTTTTATGTACATGTATGACCGGTGTGCTCTCAAGATCATTCTTAAACATTTATATGTTACCTTCACTAGTCTTTTATTAAACACATTCTTACAGAGCTGGTCAGTCTTACTTGGTGAAGAAATTGAATTAATTTTAGTAAGTGTGGGTCCCATGTCGCTATTTTAGAAGAAATTTAAAAAATAAATGAAGTACCCCTTTGCCCGTGATAGTTGTTTATTGCTGCATAAAATTAGTCTCAAGTTGTCTCAGCTTATATGTGATGATAATACAAGTTCTGAGAGGCGTCAAATGTAATGTGCTTGTGTACTTTAGGATATTGCTCTTTTTGGAAGGTTTGACTCAGATATGAACTATATATGGCCTAATTTACAAATTTTATTGAAGAAATTTGTATATTAGCTTCCATATGTTGACCTTTAAATGCCTTTTGTGATTATCTTTAAATTGTCAAAAGTAATATTTAAATGCATTATCAATTTATGCCGCACTCTGCACTATTCCAGTCGCATACACTGAGACATAAATCACTGGAAGTATAGAATATGGGGATACTTTCCTGGAATTGCACAACGTTCGTAACACATTACGTTTCCTCTTACTGAAATCCTGGAACAATGTTAAAAGTTGGAAGTCGTTGCCACCTGCTGAGACGAACTGATAATGATGATTGGTTTAAATATGATATTTAATGACGTGATATACTCAGCATCTTTGTCATGGCTCAGAGAATCTCCCAGAACCCGAGATACCAGAACTCGAGATACCAGAACCCGAGATACCAGAACCCGAGATACCAGAACCCGAGATACCAGAACCCGAGATACCGGAACCCGAGACAGAAGAACCCGAGATACCAGAACCCGAGATACCAGAACCCGAGATACCAGAACCCGAGACACCAGAACCCGAGATACCAGAACCCGAGATACCAGAACCCGAGATACCGGAACCCGAGACACCAGAACCCGAGATACCAGAACCCGAGATACCAGAACCCGAGATACCAGAACCCGAGATACCAGAGCCCGAGATACCAGAACCCGAGACACCAGAACCCGAGATACCAGAACCCGAGATACCAGAACCCGAGATACCAGAACCCGAGATACCAGAACCCGAGATACCAGAACCCGAGACACCAGAACCCGAGATACCAGAACCCGAGATACCAGAACCCGAGATACCAGAACCCGAGACACCAGAACCCGAGATACCAGAACCCGAGATGCCAGAACCCGAGATACCAGAACCCGAGATACCAGAACCCGAGACACCAGAACCCGAGACACCAGAACCCGAGATACTAGAACCCGAAATACCAGAACCCGAGATACCAGATCCCGAGATACCAGAACCCGAGATACCAGAACCCGAGATACCAGAACCCGAGACACCAGAACCCGAGATACCAGAACCCGAGATACCAGAACCCGAGATACCAGAACCCGAGATACCAGAACCCGAGACACCAGAACCCGAGATACCAGAACCCGAGATACCAGAACCCGAGATACCAGAACCCGAGATACCAGAACCCGAGACACCAGATCCCGAGATACCAGAACCCGAGATACCAGAACCAGAGATACCAGAAGCCGAGACACCAGAACCCGAGATACCAGAACCCGAGATACCAGAACCCGAGATACCAGAACCCGAGACACCAGAACCCGAGATACCAGAACCCGAGATACCAGAACCCGAGATACCAGAACCCGAGACACCAGAACCCGAGATACCAGAACCCGAGATACCAGAACCCGAGATACCAGAACCCGAGATACCAGAACCCGAGATACCAGAACCCGAGACACCAGAACCCGAGATACCAGATCCCGAGATACCAGAACCCGAGATACCAGAACCCGAGACACCAGAACCCGAGATACCAGATCCCGAGATACCAGAACCCGAGATACCAGAACCCGAGATACCAGAACCCGAGATACCAGATCCCGAGATACCAGAACCCGAGATACCAGAACCCGAGATACCAGAACCCGAGATACCAGAACCCGAGATACCAGAACCCGAGATACCAGAACCCGAGATACCAGAACCCGAGACACCAGAACCCGAGATACCAGAACCCGAGATACCAGAACCCGAGATACCAGAACCCGAGATACCAGAACCCGAGATACCAGAACCCGAGACACCAGATCCCGAGATACCAGAACCCGAGACACCAGAACCCGAGACACCAGAACCCGAGATACCAGAACCCGAGATACCAGAACCCGAGACACCAGAACCCGAGATACCAGAACCCGAGATACCAGAACCCGAGATACCAGAACCCGAGATACCAGAACCCGAGATACCAGAACCCGAGACACCAGATCCCGAGATACCAGAACCCGAGATACCAGAACCCGAGATACCAGAACCCGAGATACCAGAACCCGAGATACTAGAACCCGAGATACCAGAACCCGAGATACCAGAACCCGAGATACCAGAACCCGAGACACCAGATCCCGAGATACCAGAACCCGAGAAACCAGAACCCGAGAAACCAGAACCCGAGATACCAGAACCCGAGATACCAGAACCCGAGACACCAGAACCCGAGATACCAGAACCCGAGATACCAGAACCCGAGATACCAGATCCCGAGATACCAGAACCCGAGATACCAGAACCCGAGATACCAGAACCCGAGACACCAGAACCCGAGATACCAGAACCCGAGATACCAGAACCCGAGATACCAGAACCCGAGATACCAGAACCCGACATACCAGATCCCGAGATACCAGAACAGGAGATACCAGAACCCGAGATACCAGAACCCGAGACACCAGAACCCGAGATACCAGAACCCGAGATACCAGAACCCGAGATACCAGAACCCGAGATACCAGAACCCGAGATACCAGATCCCGAGATACCAGGACCCGAGATACCAGAACCCGAGATACCAGAACCCGAGACACCAGAACCCGAGATACCAGAACCCGAGATACCAGAACCCGAGACACCAGATCCCGAGATACCAGAACCCGAGACACCAGATCCCGAGATACAAGAACCCGAGATACCAGAACCCGAGATACGAGAACCCGAGACACCAGATCCCGTGATACCAGAACCCGGGACACCAGAACCCGAGATACCAGAACCCGAGATACCAGAACCCGAGATACCAGAACCCGAGATACCAGAACCCGAGATACCAGAACCCGAGACACCAGAACCCGAGACACCAGAACCCGAGATATCATAACCCGAGATACCAGAACCCGAGATACCAGAACCCGAGATACCAGAACCCGAAACACCAGAACCCGAGATACCAGATCCCGAGATACCAGAACCCGAGATACAAGAACCCGAGATACCAGAACCCGAGACACCAGAACCCGAGATACCAGAACCCGAGATACCAGGACCCGAGACACCAGATCCCGAGATACCAGAACCCGGGACACCAGATTCCGAGATACCAGAACCCGAAATACCAGAACCCGAGATACCAGAACCCGAGACACCAGATCACGTGATACCAGAACCCGAGACACCAGAACCCGAGATACCAGAACCCGAGATACCAGATCCCGAGACACCAGATCCCGAGATACCAGAACCCGAGACACCAGATCCCGAGATACCAGAACCCGAGATACCAGAACCCGAGACACCAGATCCCGAGATACCAGAACCCGAGATACCAGAACCCGAGATACCAGAACCCGAGACACCAGATCCCGTGATACCAGAACACGAGACACCAGAACCCGAGACACCAGAACCCGAGACACCAGATTCCGAGACACCAGAACCCGAGATACCAGAACCCGAGATAACAGAACCCGAGATACCAGATCCTGAGATACCAGAACCCGAGGTACCAGAACTCGAGATACCAGAACTCGAGATACCAGAACCCGAGACACCAGAACCCGAGATACCAGAACCCGAGACACCAGAACCCGATACACCAGAACCCGAGATACCAGATCCCGAGATACCAGAACCCGAGACACCAGAATCCGAGACACCAGATCCCGAGATACCAGATCCCGAGACACCAGAACCCGAGATACCAGAACCCGAGATACCAGATCCCGAGATACCAGAACCCGAGATACCAGAACCCGAGATACCAGAACCCGAGACACCAGATCCCGAGATACCAGAACCCGAGATACCAGAACCCGAGATACCAAAACCCGAGATACCAGAGTCCGAGATACCAGAACCCGAGACACCAGAACCCGAGACACCAGAACCCGAGATATCAGAACCCGAGACACCAGAACCCGAGACACCAGAACCCGAGACACCAGAACCCGAGACACCAGAACCCGAGACACTAGAACCCGAGACACCAGAACCCGAGACACCAGAACCCGAGACACTAGAACCCGAGACACCAGAACCCGAGACACCAGAGCCCGAGACACCAGAACCCGAGACACCAGAACCCGAGACACCAGAACCCGAGACACTAGAACCCGAGACACCAGAACCCGAGACACCAGAACCCGAGACACCAGAACCCGAGACACCAGAACCCGAGACACTAGAACCCGAGACACCAGAACCCGAGACACCAGAACCCGAGACACCAGAACCCGAGACACCAGAACCCGAGACACCAGAACCCGAGACACCAGAACCCGAGACACCAGAACCCGAGACACCAGAACCCGAGACACCAGAGCCCGAGACACCAGAGCCCGAGACACCAGAACCCGAGACACCAGAGCCCGAGACACCAGAACCCGAGACGCCAGAACCCGAGACACCAGAACCCGAGACGCCAGAACCCGAGACACCAGAACCCGAGATACCGGAACCCAAGATACCAGAACCCGAAATACCAGAACCCGAGATATCAGAACCCGAGATACCAGATTTTTCCGACACGATCATCTTTCTTTACTTCCCGACATAAACATACGAGCGCCTAAATCGTCGATACGAGAATCACATACGACTCTATGTGTTAAAAATATGCTATTTTAATACTGTATTTCTACTGTACGTTTCCTTTCTTCCAAATGATATGTTGTGACGAATAATATTGACATTTAGTTAGTAAGGGTAGAAACACTGTATGCTACTGTACATTGCCATTACGTTTCCGTGATGCGAGTTATCCCGTTGTCATCCATCTTGTAGGACACACTGTCTCGTATCTCGGGGGACTGTTGTACCAGGTTACGTTGTGCCAGCCAGGTAACATGGTTGCCCAGATGGAGAGAATATAAAGGCACAACACCGTACGTAAATTACTTTGAACGCACGCCTAGGGATGGAAAATCTGAACATGTTTAAATCATGAATCATCTCAAGATATATTACTGTAACCCTGTATATGCTGTTTCTGTTATTCCTATGTTGGAGGAATACCACGGCTGTCTGCCTGACGTCTCTGGAGACATCGAGGTGCGTTTTGAGAACTTTGTGACTACAATCTCTAGGCAATTTTCAAGGTAACTTTAATACAGATAAGGCTGGTAACATTAAACAGATAATACTAGGATATTCATGTTTGTTCAGCGATGTTTGTAACTGTTGTATTCTTGAAGTATAGTTGTTGATGTATAAAGGGCATCACCAGTCAAGTAATATCCTTATTGGATGAGTATTATACATCAAGCTTTTAAGAAAGAAATTGAAATTCTTTTGTCATTTGAGTTGATAGATATATAAATATATGTGCTTAAACCTGATGGAACATTCTGAATGTGCATTTATTATCAGCTGTTGAGACCTACTAGGATATATATTGTTCAAATTGGACTGCTCAAGTTTTTTGTCACACCATTTGTGATGTGCAACGTGGCTTCATCGTCTCAAAAACAACTTGGAAGATGTTGAAAGATATGTTGACGGTCTTATACCACGGTCTTATAAGTTAGACAGTCCTCGATGACGCACTGACTTTCTTGGGTTATCCTGGGTGGCTAACCCCCCGGGGTTAAAAATCCGAACGAAATCTTATCTTATCTTATCTTAGTACTATACATAGTGACGGGTGACAGTGACATCTGACGTACCTAGGAACACTGAGAAGCTTGCCTTCTGCACCTTTAATATTAACTAAGCTAAGTGTGTCTTTGATCAAGGTAAAGTCAAGTTCCTTGGTTTTTCGCACTGGTCAAGGTGAGGTTGCTGCCGTGGAAGCAGAGGTTGTCACTGTTTCTAACTCTGCTGTTCCTAAGAAAAGAAAGTTAATCTCACTGAGGTGACTTTCAGCAAGTAACTTAACTTTATAACTACTAAGTTGAAGCTTTAGAACACAGAAAGGAAGAACTTAGAGATTCAAAAGAAAGGAAAGTAGAAGTTAGAGCGTGAAGAGTAGAAAGAGCCAGTTTAAAGCGAAGAAAGAAGAGTGATAAGATAAGACTGGAGCCTGAATAAGAGAAATTGACTCTAGAAGAAAAGAGAGAAAGGTAGGAAGTGGGGAACTGCGAAGCACTCATGTTGTATTCTTTTCAAGACTGATGGACTGATAACATCGGCTCCAGACTGAGGGACTGATTACTTCAAAGTCCTTCTGATCTTCATTCTTCTTTGTATAGGACTGATGAAGCCACTGTGTAGTGTAACGTTTCCCCAACATAGATACCAAAGTGTTGCACGTGTGTCTAATTTATCAACTTGTCGGTTCTTTGAACCATTTGACTACATTTATAAAAACATCTATTGCAAAATTGTATTTAGGAATTGCAGAATTTCCCCTGTTTCTTAATACCCTTTCCAGAATATTCAGTTACTGCATCGACAGATCGGACACTGAAAGAAATTATGATTCCTTACGTGACCTCATGGCAGGACATCAGTTTGTTACATCATTCACTAATGACATACCTAACTGCAGCTGCAGAGATGGCGGAGGTCGCTGATTTATATGCCTCAGCACACTCACTATCCTCATGATTCTGGGAATGGTAAATTTAAATTAGCTAAAATGGAGTGTGTTTACTGCTGTAAGGAGACCAGTAATCCCACTCCAGCAAAAAAGTTACTAGGTGTGTATTGAAGTTTTTTAATTGGTGAATCGAGTCACAAGCGGCTGATTTGTCCAGAAAATGAAGGTTAGGTTTGTGAGTAGGTGTTTTACTCGTATTAATTAACAAGTTCCTTACAGTGCTGGTTCAGTGAATGGTAATGCGGGTATCCACTGTTCTGAAACACACACAACGTTCCTGTGTAACTCTCTCGGAAAAATTAATTCCCAGTTCAGTTCTACGAGGTACAAGTATTCTACGTTAATAAACTACCTGAGACGCACAGTTTTCCTACGCTTAAGGGTTTTCTTAAATATATATGGTTTACAGGCTGGATCAATGTTATTATGGCTCCAATAAAGTCTTGTTGTGTTGGTGGGCAGTATTGAAGGGGTCAACATCCCAATATGAACAATAATTACACCCACTCTAATTGCTTCCAGTAATGTGTTTTCAGGTAACTCTGATCCAAAGCTCGTAATAAATGCTGATTTTTAAGATCCAGGAGTAGATAAAGCTGTGTTGCAGAGTATTCTAGAGTCAAGTGTTGTCCCCAGGTCTACTGAAGCTGTTACTATTTATGAGTCTTTTATTTCAGATGTTCCCGAATTTTCCCAAGATACTGAACCACCAGTAACTTTGGACTGAGAATCTTTTGTCTGAACCTTCACCACAGAGATGAGATCACAGGAGCTGGGAATTCCAATTCATCCTTTAATTGCTTCTGGTATTAAACCTTTAAATCTTTCTCAGGTGGTCTTTACTACGGTTAAACAGCAATCTTCATTCCTGGAGAAATGCTGGCAATAGCTCAGAGTAGAACGTTTTAGTTGTTATTTTGATATGTCGAGAGACATTGCTGAAGCTGCCTCATGACCTTTCAGGCGCGAGACATTTTTACCCAAATAAAAACGGATAATAAAATCAAAGATCAAAATTTGGCAAGAATTGACTCCGAAATCTTGCCACATTTGCCAGTTGACTTCTCAAAAGGGAAGAGTAAATTATGTCGTTATTGTTCCATCTGACAGAGGTGCTGTTGATACAGTTGATCTTTTCTCTCCTTCACAGGGAAACAGCAGTATCCTAACCATGATTGATTACTGTTATATTTTTCCAGAAGCAGTGAGACTTAATTAAGATTATCCCATCAGTAGATGTGGTTTGTCAATATCTACCAGGGTAGAAATCCCTCGTGAAATTCCAATGGATCAAGGAACTCAGTTTACATCGGATCTAAATGGTCAAATATATCAACTTATACGTATTAGCCAGTTTTTACAACATCTTACTACCATAGTTGTAAAAGAAGGACCGAGTAACACCATACTATCCTGAAATCAATTGTTAAAATATGATTTAAATTAAAGCCTGTTGCATGGCATAGCTTACTACCGTGTGCCATGTTGACAGTGACGGGGAAGACCAAGTGAATCTGTAGAATGTTCATGATCTGAGCTGCTGTGTCATGAAGCAGAGGTCTTATATGTTGTAATTATCAAACATTGGTCTGATGTTAACATTAATCCAGAGATGCAGAACACTTATCAATATTTTATAGATTTGAGAAACAGTTTAGAAAAGACTGCACAGAATATAATATTAAATTATTATTATTATTATTATTATTATTATTATTATTATTATTATTATTATTATTATTATTATTATTTTAATATAGTGGAAGCACTAAACCCGTAGGATTAATATGACATCAAAATTAAATAAATCCATGAATACTTAGAAATCGTTCTTTGAAGAGTTAGTAAAGTAACTTAATTATATATAGGTGATGAAGTGTTAGTGATATTAATAGACAAAGTTAATTACCAGTTTCTTGACAAGGTTTTTATACAATAATCAAGATATGTATTAAGGTGTATTATGTAACTGACATTACTGGTAAACTTAAGATATTAAATCATTTAAGAAATATCACCGCCGAGTTTATAATTTTGGTCTGAACTTTTTGGACGAATAGCCTAAATATTTTATTTGGATACCAGATACTATCCTTAAAATTAATTTATGTGTAAAAAATCTATAATCTTCCAAATGTGAGTTTCGATGAGGTTCCTGATATTATCAAGGTGACGCAGATGATAAGTCATCTGGGGTGAAGGTTCATCCATAGTTATCCACAGATCACAAAGTTAAAGTGATGCTGTTTGTCTCACCGTTTTGTGAGGTACTTTCAGAGCTCCTAGGTAGTACCAATACCATTTTAATGTTCAGTACCAATACTACCGAACATAACACTGAACTGATCAGGTTATTGAAATGAAAAATTACAAACTACATGTTCACTTAAGGTCTTGTCTTTTGTAAACAACTTGACAAAGTTCTTAAAATTAAGACCATTAAAACGTCCACTTCATCTTATTGTTCACCAGGAGGCCTGGTCACAGACCGGGCCGCGGGGGCGATGACCCCCGGAACTCTCTCCAGGTAAACTCCAGGTCTCCAGGTAAACACAACTGTACAACCCAAGTCTTAATGTAATAACAAAACTGGAGTCAGAACCCATGACAAATATTGAAGGTGACCTTCATGTACGTGCTAACTCTTACTTCTTTCCAGAACTGAATATGACTTGGGCACATCACCAACTTCCTTTCCTGCCCATGAGGACTTCAGGCAGTATTATTGTACCATGTTATTTAGACTTTTAACTGCCTGTGGCACCTCATCAGATTAATAGATATGGTACTTCAAGACCTGTTAAATATATCTTTTTACTTCGATAATATTATAATATGAATCTTTGTTCCTGGAAGAAACTTAATTATTCCCCCCACATTAATTATAAAGAGAGAGCAACCCCATGGATTATCTGCGATGCTGCACAAAAGTGTTCTAGAATATAGCCCAATAAAACATCTCATTGTCATCATTTCCAACAGAAACTTGACTGTCTCGTCGAAGAAGACGAAACTTTGTTCCAGTGTAAGTTTCCTGAGATCCAGAAATTTCTGAAAAGTTTTCAAGGATTTGCCAACTTTTATCGGAAATTTGTTGCCAACTTCTCTGATACTGCAACTTCTCTTTCAGAGTATCTTAAAAAAGACTGCAAAAGGCCCCCTTGTTTGCTCTGAAATACTTAAAACATTGCAACCTACGGAAGTTTATCTTTTCTATTCCTCCCGGACTAAACCTTCCTGACATTAACAAAACACTGATGTATTTAACGCGGGACTGTGCACTCTGTTGTATCATCATTATGTTCCTTATTTGTAGCATTTGCTAGAAAGAAGTTGATTCCCAGAGAGTCAAATACTATTATAATCATGGGCGAGCGCTAAACCCGTAAGAGTATACAGTGCATGTTGGGGGGGTAGATGGAAGGTATGCAGGCTTAATTCAGGGAAGTGGAGCACAGATACAATTCCCTAGATCAAGAGCCCCTCACCAGCGTCAAGGAACCTCCCTTGAGGGGCCCTAGATCAAGAGCCCCTCACCAGCGTCAAGGAACCTCCCTTGAGGGGCCCTAGATCAAGAGCCCCTCACCACCATCAAGGAACCTCCCTTGAGGGGAACTGAGAGTCAAATAAGCCACAGAAAAGTCATGTTATGACATCGTTAGCA
>NC_091326.1:25479925-25564925 GCF_038502225.1 Cherax quadricarinatus
TTATACATATGCTGTACATATTTTGCAATTGATGATTTATATGATTTTGTGATTTGTATAATGCTTATTTTTGTTATAGAGTCATGTTTTAGGATAATTACCAGAGTTTGTTTTTAAGTAAAATCTCATAAACAGTTGCATGTCTATCTAAAAGTTACATAAATTAATGTTTGATCACTGCTGTGATCATTAAGTGTGCGAATGATGTGGATGTATTTATAGATGGTTTTTTTTATGGGGGGGGCTCCCCCCCATCAGTTTTGTGTGTATGTGTCAGATATTTTATAATTTTGTGTAATGTGTGTCAGTGAATGGTGTGTATGTATTTTGCGTGTTTGTTACACATTCCTATTTTGCATTGGGTTTTCAAAATTTTTCTTCTGCACTTGTGATATGATTCTTATTAATCTTGTTCAGATCCTCTATTGTGGTGCTATTTAATATTTTATAAAACCTTGTAATTTATAACATTTTAAATAAAAAAAAAAAAAAAAAAGCTAGATTACAGAGGAACTTTGCGTGAGCGACCACAAAACGATTGATTACCTTTAGAATTGATAGGAAATATGATAACATGGATAACTCAGTAATGGTCCCAGATTTCATTCAGCAGATTACAATGAGCTTAGAGATCACCTAACTTGTGTGGACTTTGGTAACGAAGAGAGCTATTAATACAACAGTTTATAAACACTATACACGCTGCCCAAAGAACATTTATTTCATTTAGAGAGATGATATCGAATAGAAATAATCCGAAATAAATGAAAGGAATTTATAGGCGTATCAAAAAGGTGAGGAGCCATCTTGTAGATGGCTCCTCACCTAGTACTTACATTGGGTGGTGTTGTAACCCCTGAATGGGTTACAATGTATATAATGTAAATTACCTGTTCATATAATTTTATATTGCTTATATTTGCGATATTAGCTAAATCGTAAATATATTACTATATATTATTATTTGACTTAGTTATATTATTAGGTAGGATGTAACATTTATATATTATTCAGTGCTCTTAGCTCAAGTAATATTCATATACTCTTTTTTCATCATTTTCCATACCATGACAATAGCCAGTTGCTACATACATTGTAACTCCTGCATATTGATAAACCAATAAGAACTGTAAAACAGAGCTAAATTTGATGTTATTGTTCTGTACTTGTCTTCTGTGTTACTTTACTGTACTGGTATTCTGTGTTACTGTACTGTACTGTTCGTCTGTTGTACTCTATTGCACTGGTCTTCTGTGTTACTGTACTGTACTGGTCTTCTGTCTTTTTGTATTTCACTTGTTAAGTAGCTGACAGCATTGTCTAACTACTGCATTATCGCTTCGCTCGTTACTCTGCCGGCTTCTCTATGTTGCTGGGCAGCAGCAGTCCATGGAGAGTCACGTGATCAGGGGGGTTGATCATACCTCACCAGGAGGAGAGTCTGCCTGGCCTGCGCTGATGATTGTTGGTTGGACGTTGCTTCTAACAAGAGGTCCCTCTACTGCTCTCCCTTGATGGCCCTTGTTGGAAGATCGTCTCTGTCACTTTCTTGTTGTTGGTTCTGTGTAACTTTGTTCACAGAACATGGCCTAGACTTGGTGATTTTCGACGTTGTACTGAAGTTGTGTGTCGCATAGACACTCTGAGAAACTCAGGTCCTGAGCTGTAGCTTCTGACCTAATTTGTACTGGTATCTGTGTACTGTCACAGTCGGGGATTTTCTAATTCTGAACTTAGATTCTGTATTATTGGAGCTTTGTGACTTGTGGAGGATCTGCAGATGGTTCCTACTTAGTGTCGTTATATTATCTCCTTGTTCCTACTTCTGTGCCGCTGTTGCTTGTAATATTGCTGTTCGGCTTATCAGTCGTTTTGTTGTTCAAGCAAGCTGTTCTGATTGCCAGGTTGGTCAAGAAGTTAGTTAATGTGAGGACTTTTAGTCAGTCACTGGTTAAGTCTAGTCGAGTCTTGAGACATAGAGAACTACTTAGAGCACTTACACACATACACACAAACTTACTTGTATATATTAGTATTATGTTATTAAATGCTAACAATGTACCAGACGGTACTTAAAAGCCATAAAGATGTGATATGTGCCTTCAGCACAATACTACTGTACACGAGAGAAGTGTAACAACTTGTATCCTATGTTATATTCAATTGATCATCTTAATTTACTTTGATATTATACGCCTAGACGACTTAATTGTTATTAATAAACTTACAAAATTTTAATTTCTTTAGTTAGTAGCCTACCAGTTGTAATCCTGAAGCACTATTGAATCTTACTAAATTCTAATGGATAATTGGACCAGGATACTGACTACTTGTTACAAAAACCCAGTAACAGGCTGGATACTAGTATTCACTGGAGATCTCTATGCTTATTAGATATCGCGTTTTTTTAACAGGTGGGATGCTGCAAAAGGGATAAGGAAAGTTAAATGGGACAATGATATTAAAGTGGGTAATGATTCGAAAACAAACCTGAAAGTTTTTCCAGGTATATGGAACAAAAGTTAGAGTAAAGTTAGGTACTATTAAAACTAACTCTGGGCATCTTACTGACAAAGAAATTTAAAAGTGTTCAATTTTTAATAATTATTTCCTCTCAGTTTTTACACAAGAAGACACAAACATTACCCCAGTAATTTTATTTTTATAGCGGACCTGAAGAAAATAAATTATACAATATCATAATTAAAAGGAATATGGTAATGAACAGGTCGATTGATTAAAGCAAAATAAATCCCCTGGTGCTTATTAACTTTTTTTCATAGGTTCTTAAAATATGCAAATTAGAACTTTGTTGCAGCGCTGTATAGCCCTTGTGGTTTAGCGCTTCTTTTTGATAATAATAATAATAATAATATTAGAACTTTGTTAACCATTAACTATCCTTTTCAATGTATCTCTTCAAATTAGTGTACTGTATAAGATGTGGAATTTGGCTAATGTAATTCCTATTTTTATAGCAAGAGATAAGTCATTATTGTTAAATTATCGCCCAGTAAGTCTGACCTTATTTGTAGACAAATTATTAGAGTCAATAATTGCTGATATTATAAGAAGCCATCCATCTTAATAAGAATTATTTTTTTTTTAATAATTCACAAGGGTCCGTTCCTGCCTGACTAATTTACTGACTTTTTCAGTAAATCATTTGAAGTTGCTGATAATGATAAAGAATATGATATTATTTATTTAGATTTTAGTAAAGCTTTTGATAGAATATCATACAAACGACTGTTAAAGAAAGAGATAACTCATGGTACTGGGAACAATCCTGTCATGGACCGAGTAATGGCTGACAAATAGGAAGCAGAGTCTTATCTAATGAGATGAAATCTAAGTCGAGATTAGTCATAAGTAGCATTCCGCAAGGATCAGTTTTAAGCCCATTGTCAAATAGCTCGGTTGGTAGCGCACATGGCTCAAATGTTGAGGTCCGTGAGTCGATCTCCGGTACGGGTGGAAACATTTGGGTGTGTTTCCTTAAGATATTTACTCTGCTGTCTCTCTTCACTTAGCAGTAAATATGTACCTGGGTGTTAGCCGACTGCTGTGTGTCGCATCCTGGGGAGAAAATTAACCTAATTTGTCCGAAATGTTCTGTATAACAAGGGGCTTTCTTTATAGTATGTCACTGATGTCAGGTAGGTCTGTATAAACAGAAATAGAGATTACTATTATTATTATTATTATTATTATTATTATTATTATTATTATTATTATTATTATTATTATTATTCATAATATATATTATTGACTTTGACGTGGGAATAACGAGTGATATGAGGAAATTCGTTGACGACACAAAAATACGCAATTAATTCTGAGGAATATTCTAACGTACTTCAGGAGAATTTAAGAACATAAGAACATAAGAAAAAAGGAACACTGCAACAGGCCCACTGACCCATGCGGAGCAGGTCCATGCCCCCCCCGGATTAGCCCAATGACCCCCCCCCCGGATTAGCCCAATGACCCACCCACCCCGGATTAGCCCATTGACCCACCCCCCGGATTAGCCCAATGACCCACCCAGTCTGGTCACCTCCACTCAAGGATGGAGCACGGCACCAGACCCAGCAACACAAGCTAGTCAGGTCCAACTCACACCCACCAACACGCACTCATGTATTTATCTAACCTATTTTTAAAACTACACAACGTTTTAGCCTGAATAACTGTACTCGGGAGTTTGTTCCACTCATCCACAACTCTATTATCAAACCAGTGCTTTCCTATATCCTTCCTCAATCTGAATTTTTCCAACTTGAAAACATTGCTGCGGGTCCTGTCTTGGCTGGAAATTTTCAGCACGCTATTTACATCCCCTTTATTTATTCCTGTTTTCCATTTATACATCTCGATCATATCCCCTCTAATTCTACGCCTTTCGAGAGTGTGCAGATTCAGGGCCCTCAGTCTATCCTCATATGGAAGATTTCTGATACATGGGTTCGTCTTTGTCATCCTCCTCTGTACGTTTTCCAGAGCATTTATATCCATTCTGTAATACGGTGACCAGAACTGAGCAGCATAGTCTAAATGAGGCCTAACCAAGGATGTATAGAGTTGAAGAACAACCTGAGGACTTCTACTATTTATACTTCTAGATATGAAGCCAAGAATTCTGTTAGCTTTATTGCGAACACTAATGCACTGTTGTCTTGGTTCTAGATTACTGCTAACCAGAACTCCTAAATCCTTTTCGCAATCAGTAGTATTAAGATCTACATTATTTAGTTTATATGTGGCATGGTTATTTAACTGTCCAACATTTAGAACTTTGCATTTGTCAATATTAAACTGCATCTGCCACTTCTCCGACCATTGCATCAGTCTATTCAAATCATCCTGGAGTGCTCTAGTGTCCTCATTAGAATGAATTTGACGGCCTATTTTGGTGTCATCAGCAAATTTGCTTATGTCGCTATTTATTACCTCATCTATGTCGTTTACGTAAACTGTGAACAACAATGGGCCCAACACTGACCCCTGAAGAACACCACTTGTGACGTGTCCCCATTCTGATTTCTCCTCATTTATGCAATCTCTCTGCTGTCTATTTGTCAGCCATGCCTCTACCCAGGAAAAAAATATCTCATCCTATTCCGTGTGCCTTAAGTTTCCTCAATAGCCTCTGATGTGGAACTCTATCGAAAGCCTTACTGAAGTCCATATACACAATATCATATTCATTACCATGATCTACCTCCTCAAACACCTTAGTGAAAAAAGTTAGTAAATTCGTAAGACAGGAACGCCCCTTTGTAAAGCCGTGTTGAGATTCATTAATCAATCTGTGCCTATCAAGATGGCTACGAATTGCTTCGGCAATTATTGATTCCATAAATTTTCCCACTATGGAGGCAAAGCTTATTGGTCTATAGTTCGAAGCCAAGGACCTGTCACCTGCCTTGTAAATGGGTATTACATTTGTCATTTTCCACTTATCAGGCACTATGCAAGTTTGTAGTGATATGTTAAAAAGATTAGTCAAAGGTATGCTAAGTTCCTCTTTACATTCCTTTAACACCCTTGCAAACAGTTCATCAGGGCCTGGGTATTTGTTAGGTTTTAGTTTCTCTATTTGTCTGAGGACCATGTCACTAGTTACCACAATCGTACATAGTTTATTATCCTGTTCTACATAATCTATTATTTCAGGAATATCGCTAGTATTTTCCTGGGTAAAAACTGAGAGGAAGTAGGTATTTAGAATTTCACACATATCCTTATCACTGTCAGTGATCTGACCAGAGTTACTCTTAAGTGGGCCAATCTTGTCCCTAATCTTACTTCTGTATACCTGAAAGAACCGTTTTGGGTTAGTCTTTGAATCCCTTGCGACCTTAGCCTTATAATCCCTTTTTGCTTTTCTTATTCCTTTCTTCATTTATCTCTTTAATTGAATATATTGATGTCTTAACTGCCCATCCCCTCTTTTGATACGCCTATATATGCCTCTCTTTTGACCAATGAGATGTTTTAATCTATTGTTCATCCATTTGGGATCATTTTTGTTAGATCTAATTTCCCTATTCGGAACCAAAGTTGTCTGGGTAGCTAGAACTATGCTCTGAAAAACGTCATATTGGCAGTCAAGATCACCTACCTGATCCATAGTCAGGACATCCCAATTTAGCCCACCCAGGTAATTTTTCAGTCCCATGAAGTCGGCCAAGCAAAAATCTGGGACAGAGGTTTGATTGCAGTAATCTGGGTAATTCCATGATATAAGATGATCACTTTCCCCAAGCTCATCATTAACCTCAAGATTATCAATTAGTGAATCTTTGTTGGCAAGAACCAAGTCAAGCAGATTGTTTCCTCTAGTTGGTTCTGTCACAACCTGTTCTAAAAAGCAATCCTGAACCGTATCAAGAAAGTCACTAGACTCAAGATTTCCTGTCATATTGTTCCAATCAATTTGTCTAAAGTTAAAATCTCCCATTATCACAACATTTTCATATCTAGATGTCTTATGAATTTCGTCCCGTAACAGCTTACTGCACTCCCTATCAAGGTTTGGGGGCCTATAAATCACACCCAAAATTAATTTGTCACGTCCCTCGAGAAACTGTAGCCAAACAGATTCTGTGTTCGATGTTTCTAATCTTATATCGTGTCTAAGACAGCAATTTAAATTTTCTCTGACATACATCGCCACTCCACCACCCTTCCTGTTGACCCTATCAGTGACTAATAGTTTATAACCCTGTATGTTGCATTCAGAAGGCATTTCTCTATCTTTCAGGTTGAACCAGGTCTCTGTTATACACTTGCAAGTAATCTTAGCTCATCTATCTTATTTCTTAGACTCCTACTATTTGTATAGTAAACCTTAAGGGAGTTAGTCACTCGTTGCCCTCTACTATCTCTCTTTGTTGATCAATTAATTTGCCATTACTAGCAGCTTTATTTTGAATATTGTCCTTTAAACATATCCCTGAGGTATCCCGGTAATAACTGCTGTTTTTAACCCTAATGCTGCAGCCTGATTGTTTCCCACAAACACCCATACCTCTATAATTTATCAGTTTAAATTCCTAGACAAATCATTAATAACCCTTTCAATTGAATTGGCTAATGCAACCACTCCATGCCCAGAGAGATGAACCCCATCCCTTGCATACATATCACATTTGCCAAAGAACAGGTCCCAGTTATCAATGAATGGGATTGCAAGTTCCTTGCAGTACCTGTCTAGCCAGCAATTTATACCAATTGCCCTAGACATCCATTCATTGCCCACTCCCTTTCTAGGCAAGATGCTACATATGACTGGGATCCCTCCCTTAGACCTAACTACTTCTATGGCTGGCCTGTACTTATCCAGCAGCTCCTCTCTCCTGCCCTTCCCAATGTCATTACCCCAGCACTAAGACAGATAATGGTCTTGTTCCCATTACCTGCCATAATATTATCCAACCTGACTATGTCACCAACACCAGCTCCAGGAAGGCACATTCTCTGTTTGACCTTTCTGTCTCTGTTACAAAATGCACGGTCCATATATCTTACCTGAGAATCGCCTACTATTAAAATATTCTTACCTTAATTAGCAAGGCAATCAGTGGTACCTTCAACCTCACTAACCACTGAAGTACACTCGTCTTGGAGAACAGAGAATCGATTTCCTACCTTTACATCTTCTCTATTAACTCTTCTCATCTTCCTTCTTCCTGAACTGTGAACCACTTGCCACTTATAGTGGCTGCCACTATCACTGCTGGTGACCATTTCCTCCTTACCAGCTAAATCCTTCTCACACTCGCTCCCAAACTCATCTATGCGAAGCTTCAGCCTTCTATTTTCTTCCTGAAGAAGTAGAATCTCCTTCAACACTTGAACCTGAGATTCTAAAACACTACAACAAGCCATGGTGCTTGGTAACAGCCCACGTTTAACTCCCAAGAGCTTAGGCAGGTATGACTGCAGGTGACCACTGACCTCAGCGTACTGAGGTTAGGAAAGTGGCAGTTGGACCTTGATGTAAATAAATGCAAAGTCTTTAAGCACAAGAATGTAAATAACATTAACATTTACAAACTTATTAATATAGAACATGGCCATACATAATTTGAAAAGAGCTTGGGAGATATGGTAAGCAGGAACCTGAAGCCAAGACAGTAATACGTGTGTTTATTATGGCAAACAGGTTACTGCGATTTATATCCAGAAATAAAAGCAGCAGAGGTCCAGAGGTCATACTGCAGCTTTACACATCATTAGAAAGGCCTCACTTAGATTTTGCAGCACAGTTCTAGTCTCTATTCTGCAGAATGGATAAATTCATTAGAAAAAATTCAGAGAAGAATGACAAAATTATTCCATTACATAAAAAAATCTTCTAGACAAATAAAAATTGAAATTCAAGTGTAATACTAAGAATGATGGGAGACATGACTGAAGTGCGTAATGAAAGATGAGCATAAATAATGTAGAAATAAATAAGATCCCGAAGATTTCCTTTCAAGAAATAACTGGAAATAATGGATTCAAATTTGATAAGTTTAAATTTAGAAAGGATATTGGTTTGAAAATAGAGTAATTGATGAATGGAACAGTTTGCTTGGTAGGGTTATTGAAGCTAAAACCTTGGGTAGCTTCAAATATAGATTACCATTGGATAGCATTGAAAAGAGGTTGGGTAAATATTTTTCTTAGTGGGTTTGGGTTTGATATGGACGTGCCTAGTATGGGCCAGTCTTCCTGCTGCAGTGCTCCTCCATTCTTATGTTAATTTATCTGAGTTCACAGCCTTTTCCTCTTGAAGGGACTGAAGGAAAAGATGCACTTCATCCTGCCGTTTTGTCGCCATTGACAACTTTGACAGTTCTTGCGGCTAGCCAAGGAGATTTTCTTACTAGATCAAGAACTTACATCTTGGCAGCAGTGTTAGACAAAAGATAAGCTTTTTCATGACTGCTAGTAGAGGTGGTCCTATCCTACCGATTTAGAGGTGGAATAATTTCATCAGGTGCATAAACTTGTGGGTCCGTGACCAAGGACCACCAGGTACTGGAACCCACTCTATCTTACTCCGACTTCATTTTTTGTGTCAGCCTCCCATCTAGAGATGGTCAACTTTTGAACTGTTTCCATTTGCCAACAGGCTTACCTGTGCAGGTTGCTGTTATAGTTAGTGGGATGCCTGTGATACCTTCCCCAAGCCTGGTACTTAGTAGTAGCAGCTTCTCGGCAACAAAGGCTGATCTAAAGGTTTCGTCATATATTACCAGTGTGGAATGTGTTATTCTTGGAGATTAAGGATGTGTTCAGTGATGGCGTTCACTTGGTTATTAACATCAACCTAGAGAAGAGGTGGCGAGCTCAGAGCAAAGGGCTGGCCAGTTTCCTCTTTCTTCACCTCGATCTGGTAGCATCTTCAGTGTCGTAAAGACAGCCTTGTGGTCAGATGATCCAACATAACCAAAAGACTGGCAAGTGACTATGCCTTCCCGCAGATCACTTCCTACCGGGTCGAGGGAGGAACCGGAGATGTATGTAGAGAGTCAACAAAGTTTATCATATCAAACAATCCATGAAGTTCATCAACATCTCTCTCACTATCTGTTTGTCTGTCTCTCTCACTCTTTTTTTTACACAGAGCTTTAGAAGGTTAGGTTAAGGCTTTCCAAGTATATTTACAAGCTAAGAGCTGTTTTCTACATCAATTAATTTGAAAACCATTTTATTGTTATGAAATATACAAGTAGGGAACAGGATGAAGTTGGAGCCATCTGTGGGCCTGCAAATTCAGTTGATCAACTGACTTTATTTCGTTGATATCATTATATTGAGCGAACATGTTCCAGACTTGATTCATCCTAGGAATAAATGATCTAAGATGTAGCGATATTCTGAAAAAGGTTACAGTCAGAGTGAAGTTGCTGCTGGCTGCCCGTCTTGTTGTGTACAAGCTCACTTCTCGCTGTCGTCAGAGTAGAGGCAAGTGTGGTACTTTGACAATACTGGCCTTGTACATACTAACAGTGAGGCCACCCACATCCCTCCTGTGTTGAAAGCTCTGCTGAAATGACAGATCTGTCCAGGCTAGGTCCAGATGAGAGATGAAGCGTTTTGCTCTGTTCTCTACTCTGTCAAGAAGTCGCAGATGAGATGGAGGGAAGATAGCCCAAGAAAGTGGAGTATATTCAAGGTGTGAGCGTACTTGTGCCTCGTACAGAATCTTGCAACCTCTACTGTCGAGCAGATGCGAGATACGTAGGAATGCTATAAGCTTCCTGGCCGTCTTGTTAGCAAGATTTACAGCGTGGTTCTTCACGATCATTCTGGAGTCAAATTTCACCCCTAAGGTATCAACTTCATCCCGAGGTAGCAACACTCTCCCATTCATACTTACTAATGTTCCGTCGTTAACATCATTCTTACTCTCTCGCTCACTCGCTCTTTCTGTCACTCCGTCTCTCTCTCTCTTTCATTTTACACAAGAGTTTAACAGAGTTAGGTTAAGAGTTCCTACCATTATTTACGAGCTATAAGCTGTTACCTTACTCAACTCTTTTCAAAGCCTTTCGTAACTTTTACTTTAAAATTCTTTCATGAAACATATAAATACTGAAGAGGATAATGTTGGAGAAGTGAAGATTACCTCAGAGTGGCCGCCCACATAATGCCATAATGACCACTTTTGATACCAGAATTTTTCACTTTCTGCCGTCCTTCTGAACCTATGATCACTTTACCTGGTCTCTCATCTGAACCCTCCCCAGATCAGGCGACCACCTTGTTCAGGCAACCGCCATGTTCAGGAGACCACCTCGTACAGACGACCACTTCCTACTGGGTCATGTTGACAGACTTGATCACTACACAACTTATCATTCATTATTTATCTTCATATAACTATTATTATTATTATTATTATTATTATTATTATTATTGTTATTATTATTATTATTATTGTTATTATTATTATTATTATTATTATTATTATTATTATTATTGTTATTATTATTATTATTATTATTATTATTATTATTATTATTATTATTATTATTATTGTTATTATTATTATTATTATTATTATTATTATTATTATTATTATTATTATTATTATTATTGTTATTATTATTATTATTATTATTATTATTATTATTATTATTATTATTATTATTATTATTATTATTATTATTATTATTATTATTATTATTATTATTATTATTATTATTATTATTATTATTATTAATATTATTATTATTATTATTAATATTATTATTATTATTATTATTATTATTATTATTATTATTATTATTATTATTATTACTTTTCATTTATTATACTTACCTCAAGTTTTTTTTTATATTCTTTCTTTAAACACATCCTTGCTTCTCCCACACATCCTTGCTTCTCCCACACATCCTTGCTTCTCCCACACACCCTTGCTTCTCCCACACACCCTTGCTTCTCCCACACATCCTTGCTTCTCCCACACATCCTTGCTTCTCCCACACACCCTTACTTCTCCCACACACCCTTGCTTCTCCCACACACCCTTGCTTCTCCCACACATCCTTGCTTCTCCCACACACCCTTGCTTCTCCCACACACCCTTGCTTCTCCCACACATCCTTGCTTCTCCCACACACCCTTACTTCTCCCACACACCCTTGCTTCTCCCACACATCCTTGCTTCTCCCACACATCCTTGCTTCTCCCACACATTCTTGATTCTCCCACACATCCTTGCTTCTCACACACACCCTTGCTTCTCCCACACACCCTTGCTTCTCCCACACACCCTTGCTTCTCCCACACATCCTTGCTTCTCCCACACATCCTTGCTTCTCCCACACACCCTTGCTTCTCCCACACATCCTTGCTTCTCCCACACATCCTTGCTTCTCCCACACACCCTTGCTTCTCCCACACATCCTTGCTTCTCCCACACATCCTTGCTTCTCCCACACATCCTTGCTTCTCCCACACATCCTTGCTTCTCCCACACATCCTTGCTTCTCCCACACATCTCTTCTGCCAGACATCCTTGCTTCTCCCACACATCCTTGCTTCTCCCACACATCCTTGCTTCTCCCACACATCCTTGCTTCTCCCACAGATCCTTGCTTCTCCCACACAACCTTGCTTCTCCCACACATCCTTGCTTCTCCCACACATCCTTGCTTCTCCCACACATCCTTGCTTCTCCCACACATCCTTGCTTCTCCCACACATCCTTGCTTCTCCCACACATCCTTGCTTCTCCCACACATCCTTGCTTCTCCCACACATCCTTGCTTCTCCCACACATCCTTGCTTCTCCCACACATCTTTGCTTCTCCCACACATCCTTGCTTCTCCCACACATCCTTGCTTCTCCCACACATCCTTGCTTCTCCCACACATCCTTGCTTCTCCCACACATCCTTGCTTCTCCCACACATCCTTGCTTCTCCCACACATCTTTGCTTCTCCCACACATCCTTGCTTCTCCCACACATCCTTGCTTCTCCCACACATCCTTGCTTCTCCCACACATCCTTGCTTCTCCCACACATCCTTGCTTCTCCCACACATCCTTGCTTCTCCCACACATCCTTGCTTCTCCCACACATCCTTGCTTCTCCCACACATCCTTGCTTCTCCCACACATCCTTGCTTCTCCCACACATCCTTGCTTCTCCCACACATCCTTGCTTCTCCCACACATCCTTGCTTCTCCCACACATCCTTGCTTCTCCCACACATCCTTGCTTCTCCCACACATCCTTGCTTCTCCCACACATCCTTGCTTCTCCCACACATCCTTGCTTCTCCCACACATCCTTGCTTCTCCCACACATCCTTGCTTCTCCCACACATCCTTGCTTCTCCCACACATCCTTGCTTCTCCCACACATCCTTGCTTCTCCCACACATCCTTGCTTCTCCCACACATCCTTGCTTCTCCCACACATCCTTGCTTCTCCCACACACCCTTGCTTCTCCCACACATCCTTGCTTCTCCCACACATCCTTGCTTCTCCCACACATCCTTGCTTCTCCCACACATCCTTGCTTCTCCCACACATCCTTGCTTCTCCCACACATCCTTGCTTCTCCCACACATCCTTGCTTCTCCCACACATCCTTGCTTCTCCCACACATCCTTGCTTCTCCCACACATCCTTGCTTCTCCCACACATCCTTGCTTCTCCCACACATCCTTGCTTCTCCCACACATCCTTGCTTCTCCCACACATCCTTGCTTCTCCCACACATCCTTGCTTCTCCCACACATCCTTGCTTCTCCCACACATCCTTGCTTCTCCCACACATCCTTGCTTCTCCCACACATCCTTGCTTCTCCCACACATCCTTGCTTCTCCCACACATCCTTGATTCTCCCACACATCCTTGCTTCTCCCACACATCCTTGCTTCTCCCACACATCCTTGCTTCTCCCCCACTGCCTTGCTTCTCCCACGCATCCCGCACATCCTTGCTTCTCCCACACATCCTTGCTTCTCCCACACATCCTTGCTTCTCCCACACATCCTTGCTTCTCCCACACATCCTTGCTTCTCCCACACATCCTTGCTTCTCCCACACATCCTTGCTTCTCCCACACATCCTTGCTTCTCCCACACATCCTTGCTTCTCCCACACATCCTTGCTTCTCCCACACATCCTTGCTTCTCCCACACATCCTTGCTTCTCCCACACATCCTTGCTTCTCCCACACATCCTTGCTTCTCCCACACATCCTTGCTTCTCCCACACATCCTTGCTTCTCCCACACATCCTTGCTTCTCCCACACATCCTTGCTTCTCCCACACATCCTTGCTTCTCCCACACATCCTTGCTTCTCCCACACATCCTTGCTTCTCCCACACATCCTTGCTTCTCCCACACATCCTTGCTTCTCCCACACATCCTTGCTTCTCCCACACATCCTTGCTTCTCCCACACATCCTTGCTTCTCCCACACATCCTTGCTTCTCCCACACATCCTTGCTTCTCCCACACACCCTTGCTTCTCCCACACATCTTTGCTTCTCCCACACATCCTTGCTTCTCCCACACATCTTTGCTTCTCCCACACATCCTTGCTTCTCCCACACATCCTTGCTTCTCCCACACATCCTTGCTTCTCCCACACACCCTTGCTTCTCCCACACATCCTTGCTTCTCCCACACATCCTTGCTTCTCCCACACATCCTTGCTTCTCCCACACATCCTTGCTTCTCCCACCCATCCTTGCTTCTCCCACACATCCTTGCTTCTCCCACACATTCTTGATTCTCCCACACATCCTTGCTTCTCACACACACCCTTGCTTCTCCCACACATCCTTGCTTCTCCCACACATCCTTGCTTCTCCAACACATCCTTGCTTCTCCCACACATCCTTGCTTCTCCAACACATCCTTGCTTCTCCCACACATCCTTGCTTCTCCCACACATCCTTGCTTCTCCCACACATCCTTGCTTCTCCCACACATCCTTGCTTCTCCCACACATTCTTGATTCTCCCACACATCCTTGCTTCTCCCACACACCCTTGCTTCTCCCACACATCCTTGCTTCTCCCACACATCCTTGCTTCTCCAACACATCCTTGCTTCTCCCACACATCCTTCCTATTCCCACACATCCTTGCTTCTCCCACACACCCTTGCTTCTCCCACACATCCTTGCTTCTCCCACACATCCTTGCTTCTCCCACACATCCTTGCTTCTCCCACACATCCTTGCTTCTCCCACACATCCTTGCTTCTCCCACACATCCTTGCTTCTCCCACACACCCTTGCTTCTCCCACACATCCTTGCTTCTCCCATAAATCCTTGCTTCTCCCACACATCCTTGCTTCTCCCGCACATCCTTGCTTCTCCCACACATCCTTGCTTCTCCCACACACCCTTGCTTCTCCCACACATCCTTGCTTCTCCCACACATCCTTGCTTCTCCCACACATCCTTGCTTCTCCCACACATCCTTGCTTCTCCCACACATCCTTGCTTCTCCCACACATCCTTGCTTCTCCCACACATCCTTGCTTCTCCCACACATCCTTGCTTCTCCCACACATCCTTGCTTCTCCAACACATCCTTGCTTCTCCCACACATCCTTGCTTCTCCCACACATCCTTGCTTCTCCCACACATCCTTGCTTCTCCCACACATCCTTGCTTCTCCAACACATCCTTGCTTCTCCCACACATCCTTGCTTCTCCCACACACCCTTGCTTCTCCCACACATACTTGCTTCTCCCACACATCCTTGCTTCTCCCACACATCCTTCCTATTCCCACACATCCTTGCTTCTCCCACACACCCTTGCTTCTCCCACACATCCTTGCTTCTCCCACATATCCTTGCTTCTCCCACACATCCTTGCTTCTCCCACACATCCTTGCTTCTCCAACACATCCTTGCTTCTCCCACACATCCTTGCTTCTCCCACACCCCCTTGCTTCTCCCACACATCCTTGCTTCTCCCATAAATCCTTGCTTCTCCCACACATCCTTGCTTCTCCCGCACATCCTTGCTTCTCCCACACATCCTTGCTTCTCCCACACACCCTTGCTTCTCCCACACATCCTTGCTTCTCCCACACATCCTTGCTTCTCCCACACATCCTTGCTTCTCCCACACATCCTTGCTTCTCCCACACATCCTTGCTTCTCCCACACATCCTTGCTTCTCCCACACACCCTTGCTTCTCCCACACATCCTTGCTTCTCCCACACATCCTTGCTTCTCCCACACATCCTTCCTATTCCCACACATCCTTGCTTCTCCCACACACCCTTACTTCTCCCACACATCCTTGCTTCTCCCACACACCCTTGCTTCTCCCACACACCCTTGCTTCTCCCACACACCCTTGCTTCTTCAACACACCTTTGCTTCTCTCACACATCCTTGCTCCTCCCACACATCCTTGCTTCTCCCACACACCCTTGCTTCTCCCATTCATCCTTGCTTCTCCCACACACCCTTGCTTCTCCCACACACCCTTGCTTCTCCCACAAACCCTTGCTTCTCCCACACACCCTTGCTTCTCCCACACATCCTTGCTTCTCCCACACTTCCTTGCTTCTCCCATACACCCTTGCTTCTCCCACACATCCTTGCTTCTCCCACACATCCTTGCTTTTCCCACACACCCTTGTTCTCCCACACACCCTTGCTTCTCCCACACACCCTTGCTTCTTCCACACACCCTTGCCTCTCCCACACACCCTTGCTTCTCCCACACACCCTTGCTTCTCCACACATCCTTGCTTATCCCACACACACCCTTGCTTCTCCCACACACCCTTGCTTCTCCCACACACACCCTTGCTTCTCCCACACACACCCTTGCTTCTCCCACACACACCCTTGCTTCTCCCACACACCCTTGCTTCTCCCACACATCCTTTCTTCTCTCACACATCCTTGCTTCTCCCACACGTCATTGCTTCTCCCTCACACCCTTGCATCTCCCACACACTCTTGCATCTCCCACACGCCCATGCTTCTCCCACACACCCTTGCTTCTCCCACACACGCCCTCGCTTCTCTCGCACACCCTTGCTTCTCCCACACATCGTTGCTTCTCCCACACACCCTTGCTTCTCCCACACACACCCTTGCTTGTCCCACACACACCCTTGCTTGTCCCACACACCCTTGCTTCTCTCACACACACCCTTGCTTCTACCACACACACCCTTGCTTCTCAGACACACACCCTTGCTTCTCCCACACACACCCTTGCTTCTCTCACACACACCCTTGCTTGTCCCATACACACCCTTGCTTCTCTCACACACATCCTTGCTTCTCCCACACACACCCTTGCTTCTCTCACACACACCCTTGCTTCTCTCACACACACCCTTGCTTCTCTCACACACACCCTTGCTTCTCCCACACACACCCTTGCTTCTCTCACACACACCCTTGCTTCTCTCACACACACCCTTGCTTCTCTCACACACACCCTTGCTTGTCCCACACACACCCTTACTTCTCTCACACACACCCTTGCTTCTCCCACACACACCCTTGCTTCTTTCACACACACCCTTGCTTCTCTCACACACACCCTTGCTTCTCTCACACACACCCTTGCTTCTCCCACACACACCCTTGCTTCTCTCACACACACCCTTGCTTCTCTCACACACACCCTTGCTTGTCCCACACACACCCTTGCTTCTCTCACACACACCCTTGCTTCTCTCACACACACCCTTGCTTCTCTCACACACACCCTTGCTTCTCTCACACACACCCTTGCTTCTCCCACACACACCCTTGCTTCTTTCACACACACCCTTGCTTCTCTCACACACACCCCTGCTTCTCTCACACACACCCTTGCTTCTCTCACACACACCCGTGCTTCTCTCACACACACCCTTGCTTCTCTCACACACACCCTTGCTTCTCTCACACACACCCTTGCTTCTCTCACACACACCCTTGCTTCTCCCACACACACCCTTGCTTCTCCCACACACACCCTTGCTTGTCCCACACACACCCTTGCTTGTCCCACACACACCCTTGCTTGTCCCACACACACCCTTGCTTGTCCCACACACACCCTTGCTTGTCCCACACACACCCTTGCTTGTCCCACACACCCTTGCTTCTCTCACACACACCCTTGCTTCTACCACACACACCCTTGCTTCTCTCACACACACCCTTGCTTCTCCCACACACACTCTTGCTTGTCCCACACACACCCTTGCTTCTCTCACACACACCATTGCTTCTCTCACACACACCCTTGCTTCTCTCACACACACCCTTGCTTCTCTCACACACACCCTTGCTTCTCTCACACACACCCTTGCTCCTCTCACACACCCCCTTGCTTCTCTCACACACACCCTTGCTTCTCTCACACACACCCTTGCTTCTCCCACACACACCCTTGCTTCTCTCACACACACCCTTGCTTCTCCCACACACCCTTGTTTCTCCCACACACACCCTTGCTTCTTTCACACACACCTTTGCTTCTCTCACACACACCCTTGCTTCTTCCACACACACCCTTGCTTCTCTCACACACACCCTTGCTTCTCTCACACACACCCTTGCTTCTACCACAGACACCCTTGCTTGTCCCACACACACATCCTTACTTCTCCCACACACACCCTTGCTTCTCCCACACACGACTTTGTTTCTCCCACACACACCCTTGCTTCTCCTACACACACCCTTGCTTGTCCCACACACACCCTTGCTTCTCTCACACACACCCTTGCTTCTCCCGCACACATGCTTACTTCTCCCACACACACCCTTGGTTCTCCCACATACACCCTTGCTTCTTCCACACACGCCTTTGTTTCTCCCACACACACCCTTGCTTCTCCCACACACACCCATGTTTCTCCCACACACACCCTTGCTTTTCCCATACACACCCTTGTTTCTCCCACCCACACACCCACACATTTCACACACCCTTACCTCTCCCACTCACCCACACATTTCACCCACCCTTACGTCTCCCACTCACCCACACATTTCACCCACCCTTACGTCTCCCACTCACCCACACATTTCACCCACCCTTACCTCTCTCACTCACCCACACATTTCACCCACCCTTACCTCTCCCACTCACCCACATATTTCACCCACCCTTACCTCTCCCACTCACCCATACATTTCACCCACCCTTACCTCTCCCACTTACCCACACATTTCACCCATGTGTGGGTGAGTGGGAGCGGTAAGGGTGGGTGAAATGTGTGGGTGAGTGGGAGAGGCAAGGGTGGGTGAAATGTGTGGGTGAGTGGGAGATGGAAGGATGTGTGTGTGGGAGAGTTCTTTCACCCCTCACATTACATCTACCATCCCCCCTCTCTTATCCCTCTCATGTTCCTTCACCCCTCACATTACATCTACCATCCCCACTCTCTTATCCCTCTCATGTTCCTTCACCCCTCACATTACATCTACCCTCTCCTTCCCACCTTCCCTCTCCCTCCCACCTTCCCTCTCCCTCCCACCTTCCCTCTCCCTCCCACCTTCCCTCTCCCTCCCACCTTCCCTCTCCCTCCCACCTTCCCTCTCCCTCCCACCTTCCCTCTCCCTCCCACCTTCCCTCCCCCTCCCACCATCCCTCTAACTCCCACCTTCCCTCTCCCTCCCACCTTCCCTCTCCCTCCCACCTTCCCTCTCCCTCCCACCTTCCCTCTCCCTCCCACCTTCCCCTCCCTCCCACCTTCCCTCCCCCCTCCCACCATCCCTCTCCCTGCCACCCCCTCCCCCCTCCCACCATCCCTCTCCCTCCCCCTCCCCCTCCCACCTTCCCTCTCCCTCCCACCTTCCCTCTCCCTCCCACCTTCCCTCTCCCCCTCCCTCTCCCCACCTTCCCTCTCCCTCCCACCTTCCCTCTCCCTCCACCTCTCCCTCCCACCTTCCCTCTCCCTCCCACCTTCCCTCTCCCCCTTCCCTCTCCCTCCCACCTTCCCTTCCCTCCCACCTCCCCTCCCCCACCTTCCCTCTCCCTCCCACCTTCCCCTCCCTCCCACCTTCCCTCTCCCTCCCACCTTCCCTCTCCCTCCCACCTCCCTCCCACCTTCCCTCTCCCTCCCACCTTCCCTCTCCCTCCCACCTTCCCTCTCCCTCCCACCTTCCCCCTCCCTCCCACCTCCCTCCTCTCCCTCCCACCTTCCCTCTCCCTCCCACCTCCCCTCCCCCCCTCCCTCCCACCTTCCCCTCCCTCCCACCCTCCCTCCCACCTCCCACCTTCCCCCTCCCTCCCACCTTCCCTCTCCCTCCCACCTTCCCTCTCCCTCCCACCTTCCCTCTCCCTCCCACCTTCCCTCTCCCCCCCACCTTCCCTCTCCCTCCCACCTTCCCTCTCCCTCCCACCTTCCCCCTCCCTCCCACCTTCCCTCTCCCTCCCACCTTCCCTCTCCCTCCCACCTTCCCCTCCCTCCCACCTTCCCTCTCCCTCCCACCTTCCCCGCTCCCTCCCACCTTCCCTCTCCCTCCCACCTTCCCTCTCCCTCCCACCTTCCCTCTCCCTCCCACCTTCCCTCTCCCTCCCACCTTCCCTCTCCCTCCCACCTTCCCTCTCCCGCCCACCGTCCCTATCCCTCCCACCTTCCCCTCCCCCTCCCCTCCCACCTTCCCTCTCCCTCCCACCTTCCCTCCTCCCTCCCACCTTCCCTCTCCCTCCCACCTTCCCTCTCCCTCCCACCTTCCCTCTCCCTCCCACCTTCCCTCTCCCTCCCACCTTCCCTTCCCTCCCACCTTCCCTCCCTCCCACCTTCCCTCTCCCTCCCACCTTCCCTCTCCCACCCACCTTCCCTCCTCCCTCCCACCTTCCCTCTCCCTCCCACCTTCGCTCTCCCTCCCACCTTCCCTCTCCCTCCCACCTTCCCTCTCCCTCCCACCTTCCCTCTCCCTCCCACCTTCCCTCTCCCTCCCACCTTCCCTCTCCCTCCCACCTTCCCTCTCCCTCCCACCTTCCCTCTCCCTCCCACCTCCCACCATCCCTCTCCCTCCCACCTTCCCTCTCCCTCCCACCTTCCCTCTCCCTCCCACCTTCCCTCTCCCTCCCACCTTCCCCCTCCCTCCCACCTTCCCTCTCCCTCCCACCTTCCCTCTCCCTCCCACCTTCCCTCTCCCTCCCACCTTCCCTCTCCCTCCCACCTTCCCTCTCCCTCCCACCTTCCCTCTCCCTCCCACCTTCCCTCTCCCTCCCACCTTCCCTCTCCCTCCCACCTTCCCTCTCCCTCCCACCTTCCCTCTCCCTCCCACCTTCCCTCTCCCTCCCACCTTCCCTCTCCCTCCCACCTTCCCTCTCCCTCCCACCTTCCCTCTCCCTCCCACCTTCCCTCTCCCTCCCACCTTCCCTCTCCCTCCCACCTTCCCTCTCCCTCCCACCTTCGATCTCCCTCCCACCTTCCCTCTCCCTCCCACCTTCCCTCTCCCTCCCACCTTCCCTCTCCCTCCCACCTTCCCTCTCCCTCCCACCTTCCCTCTCCCTCCCACCTTCCCTCTCCCTCCCACCTTCCCTCTCCCTCCCACCTCCCACCTTCCCTCTCCCTCCCACCTTCCCCTCCCTCCCACCTTCCCTCTCCCTCCCACCTCTCCCTCCCACCTCCCTCCCACCTTCCCTCTCCCTCCCACCTTCCCTCTCCCTCCCACCTTCCCACACCCACCCACCCTCCCTCCCACCTCCCTCCCCCACCTTCCCCTTCCCACCCCTCTCCCTCCCACCTTCCCTCTCCCTCCCACCTTCCCTCTCCCTCCCACCTTCCCTCTCCCTCCCACCTTCCCTCTCCCTCCCACCTTCCCTCTCCCTCCCACCTTCCCTCTCCCTCCCACCTTATTTCTCCCTCCCACCTTCCCTCTCCCTCCCACCTTCCCTCTCCCTCCCACCTTCCCTCTCCCTCCCACCTTCCCCCTCCCTCCCACCTTCCCTCTCCCTCCCACCTTCCCTCTCCCTCCCACCTTCCCTCTCCCTCCCACCTTCCCTCTCCCTCCCACCTTCCCTCTCCCTCCCACCTTCCCTCTCCCTCCCACCTTCCCTCTCCCTCCCACCTTCCCTCTCCCTCCCACCTTCCCTCTCCCTCCCACCATCCCTCTCCCTCCCACCTTCCCTCTCCCTCCCACCTTCCCTCTCCCTCCCACCTTCCCTCTCCCTCCCACCTTCCCTCTCCCTCCCACCTTCCCTCTCCCTCCCACCTTCCCCTCCCTCCCACCTCCCTCTCCCTCCCACCTTCCCTCTCCCTCCCACCTTCCCTCTCCCTCCCACCTTCCCCTCTCCCTCCCACCTTCCCTCTCCCTCCCACCTTCCCTCTCCCTCCCACCTTCCCTCTCCCTCCCACCTTCCCTCTCCCTCCCACCTTTCCTCTCCCTCCCACCTTCCCTCTCCCTCCCACCTTCCCTCTCCCTCCCACCTTCCCTCTCCCTCCCACCTTCCCCCTCCCTCCCACCTTCCCTCTCCCTCCCACCTTCCCTCTCCCTCCCACCTTCCCTCTCCCTTCCACCTTCCCCCTCCCTCCCACCTTCCCTCTCCCTCCCACCTTCCCCCACCCTCCCACCTTCCCTCTCCCTCCCACCTTCCCTCTCCCTCCCCCCTTCCCTCTCCCTCCCACCTTCCCTCCCCCACACATTACGTCGCATTCATATATTTAATCTTTGTTTACAAGGTTCCTCTCTGCATCATATAATATACGGACTTCCGTCATTATATACATTATATGGTAATATACATTATATGGTGATACACATTATATGATAATATACATTATATGGTGATACACATTATATGGTAATATACATTATATGGTAATATACATTATATGGTAATATACATTATATGGTAATATACATTATATGGTAATATACATTATATGGTAATATACATTATATGGTAATATACATTATATGGTAATATACATTATATGGTAATATACATTATATGGTAATATACATTATATGGTAATATACATTATATGGTGATATACATTATATGGTGATATACATTATATGGTGATATACATTATATGGTAATATACATTATATGGTGATATACATTATATGGTGATATACATTATATGGTAATATACATTATATGGTAATATACATTATATGGTGATATACATTATATGGTAATATACATTATATGGTAATATACATTATATGGTGATATACATTATATGGTAATATACATTATATGGTAATATACATTATATGGTAATATACATTATATGGTGATATACATTATATGGTGATATACATTATATGGTGATATATATTATATGGTGATACACATTATATGGTGATATACATTATATGGTGACATACATTATATGGTGATATACATTATATGGTGATACACATTATATGGTAATATACATTATATGGTGATATATATTATATGGTGATATACATTATATGGTGATATATATTATATGGTGATATACATTATATGGTAATATACATTATATGGTAATATACATTATATGGTGATATATATTATATGGTGATATACATTATATGGTGATATATATTATATGGTGATATACATTATATGGTAATATACATTATATGGTAATATACATTATATGGTGATATATATTATATGGTGATACACATTATATGGTGATATACATTATATGGTGATATATATTATATGGTGATATACATTATATGGTAATATACATTATATGGTAATATACATTATATGGTGATATATATTATATGGTGATACACATTATATGGTGATATACATTATATGGTGATATATATTATATGGTGATATACATTATATGGTAATATACATTATATGGTAATATACATTATATGGTGATATATATTATATGGTGATATACATTATATGGTGATGTACATTATTTACAATTATTCATTTGTTATGGCTCTCACTATTATTTTCTAGTTACTTTTACACAAGACTTGTTTCTTATTACCTTATTATCTTTCTGATTACATTTATCTTAAATTGAATATTATATTATTTACACAAGAAAGCTTCATTACATTTGCCTCGTGTTATTACTCTTACGTCAATATCACATTTCAATTGTATTATAGATTCTGCTGTACTTTTCAGCCAGTCTTATCACTTTATACAGGACACTTTTAATATTTGTATTGATTAGCTAGTAGGCAACCCGTCTTTACAAGACGGTCACTGTGTCACCTTCAGGACGGTCACTGTGTCACCTTCAGGACGGTCACTGTGTCACCTTCAGGACGGTCACTGTGTCACCTTCAGGACGGTCACTGTGTCACCTTCAGGACGGTCACTGTGTCACCTTCAGGACGGTCACTGTGTCACCTTCAGGACGGTCACTGTGTCACCTTCAGGACGGTCACTGTGTCGTCTTCAGGACGGTCACTGTGTCACCTTCAGGACGGTCACTGTGTCACCTTCAGGACGGTCACTGTGTCACCTTCAGGACGGTCACTGTGTCACCTTCAGGACGGTCATTGTGTCACCTTCAGGACGGTCACTGTGTCACCTTCAGGACGGTCACTGTGTCACCTTCAGGACGGTCACTGTGTCACCTTCAGGACGGTCACTGTGTCACCTTCAGGACGGTCACTGTGTCACCTTCAGGACGGTCACTGTGTCACCTTCAGGACGGTCACTGTGTCACCTTCAGGACGGTCACTGTGTCACCTTCAGGACGGTCACTGTGTCACCTTCAGGACGGTCACTGTGTCACCTTCAGGACGGTCACTGTGTCACCTTCAGGACGGTCACTGTGTCACCTTCAGGACGGTCACTGTGTCACCTTCAGGACGGTCACTGTGTCACCTTCAGGACGGTCACTGTGTCACCTTCAGGACGGTCACTGTGTCACCTTCAGGACGGTCACTGTGTCACCTTCAGGACGGTCACTGTGTCACCTTCAGGACGGTCACTGTGTCACCTTCAGGACGGTCACTGTGTCACCTTCAGGACGGTCACTGTGTCACCTTCAGGACGGTCACTGTGTCACCTTCAGGACGGTCACTGTGTCACCTTCAGGACGGTCACTGTGTCACCTTCAGGACGGTCACTGTGTCACCTTCAGGACGGTCACTGTGTCACCTTCAGGACGGTCACTGTGTCACCTTCAGGACGGTCACTGTGTCACCTTCAGGACGGTCACGGTGTCACCTTAAGGACGGTCACCTTCAGGACGGTCACTGTGTCAGCCTCAGGACGGTCACTGTGTCACCTTCAGGACGGTCACTGTGTCACCTTCAGGACGGTCACTGTGTCAGCTTCAGTACGGTCAGGTCACGTGTCACTGTGTCACCTTCAGGACTGTCACTGTGTCACCTTCAGGACGGTCACTGTGTCACCTTCAGGACTGTCACTGTGTCACCTTCAGGACTGTCACTGTGTCACCTTCAGGACGGTCACTGTGTGTCAGGACGGTCACTGTGTCACCTTCAGGACGGTCACTGTGTCACCTTCAGGACGGTCACCTTCAGGACGGTCACTGTGTCACCTTCAGGACGGTCACTGTGTCACCTTCAGGACGGTCACTGTGTCACCTTCAGGACGGTCACTGTGTCACCTTCAGGACGGTCACTGTGTCACCTTCAGGACGGTCACTGTGTCACCTTCAGGACGGTCACTGTGTCACCTTCAGGACGGTCACTGTGTCACCTTCAGGACGGTCACTGTGTCACCTTCAGGACGGTCACTGTGTCACCTTCAGGACGGTCACTGTGTCACCTTCAGGACGGTCACTGTGTCACCTTCAGGACGGTCACTGTGTCACCTTCAGGACGGTCACTGTGTCACCTTCAGGACGGTCACTGTGTCACCTTCAGGACGGTCACTGTGTCACCTTCAGGACGGTCACTGTATCACCTTCAGGACGGTCACTGTGTCACCTTCAGGACGGTCACTGTGTCACCTTCAGGACGGTCACTGTGTCACCTTCAGGACGGTCACTGTGTCACCTTCAGGACGGTCACTGTGTCACCTTCAGGACGGTCACTGTGTCACCTTCAGGACGGTCACTGTGTCACCTTCAGGACGGTCACTGTGTCACCTTCAGGACGGTCACTGTGTCACCTTCAGGACGGTCACTGTGTCACCTTCAGGACGGTCACTGTGTCACCTTCAGGACGGTCACTGTGTCACCTTCAGGACGGTCACTGTGTCACCTTCAGGACGGTCACTGTGTCACCTTCAGGACGGTCACTGTGTCACCTTCAGGACGGTCACTGTGTCACCTTCAGGACGGTCACTGTGTCACCTTCAGGACGGTCACTGTGTCACCTTCAGGACGGTCACTGTGTCACCTTCAGGACGGTCACTGTGTCACCTTCAGGACGGTCACTGTGTCACCTTCAGGACGGTCACTGTGTCACCTTCAGGACGGTCACTGTGTCACCTTCAGGACGGTCACTGTGTCACCTTCAGGACGGTCACTGTGTCACCTTCAGGACGGTCACTGTGTCACCTTCAGGACGGTCACTGTGTCACCTTCAGGACGGTCACTGTGTCACCTTCAGGACGGTCACTGTGTCACCTTCAGGACGGTCACTGTGTCACCTTCAGGACGGTCACTGTGTCAGCTTCAGGACGGTCACTGTCACCTTCAGGACGGTCACTGTGTCAGCTTCAGGACGGTCACTGTGTCACCTTCAGGACGGTCACTGTGTCACCTTCAGGACGGTCACTGTGTCACCTTCAGGACGGTCACTGTGTCACCTTCAGGACGGTCACTGTGTCACCTTCAGGACGGTCACTGTGTCACCTTCAGGACGGTCACTGTGTCACCTTCAGGACGGTCACTGTGTCACCTTCAGGACGGTCACTGTGTCACCTTCAGGACGGTCACTGTGTCATCTTCATTATGGTTTCTGTGTCACCTTCAGGACGGTCACTGTGTCACCTTCAGGACGGTCACTGTGTCACCTTCAGGACGGTCACTGTGTCACCTTCAGGACGGTCACTGTGTCACCTTCAGGACGGTCACTGTGTCACCTTCAGGACGGTCACTGTGTCACCTTCAGGACGGTCACTGTGTCACCTTCAGGACGGTCACTGTGTCACCTTCAGGACGGTCACTGTGTCACCTTCAGGACGGTCACTGTGTCACCTTCAGGACGGTCACTGTGTCACCTTCAGGACGGTCACTGTGTCACCTTCAGGACGGTCACTGTGTCAGCTTCAGGACGGTCACTGTCACCTTCAGGACGGTCACTGTCACCTTCAGGACGGTCACTGTGTCAGCTTCAGGACGATCACTGTCACCTTCAGGACGGTCACTGTGTCACCTTCTGGACGGTCACCTTCACGGTCACTGGTCACTCAGGACGGTCACTGTCACCTTCAGGACGGTCACTGTGTCACCTTCAGGACGGTCACTGTGTCACCTTCAGGACGGTCACTGTGTCACCTTCAGGACGGTCACTGTGTCACCTTCACTGTGACGGTCACTGTGTCACCTTCAGGACGGTCACTGTGTCACCTTCAGGACGGTCACTGTGTCACCTTCAGGACGGTCACTGTGTCACCTTCAGGACTGGTCACGGTCACTGTGTCACCTTCAGGACGGTCACTGTGTCACCTTCAGGACGGTCACTGTGTCACCTTCAGGACGGTCACTGTGTCACCTTCAGGACGGTCACTGTGTCACCTTCAGGACGGTCACTGTGTCACCTTCAGGACGGTCACTGTGTCACCTTCAGGACGGTCACTGTGTCACCTTCAGGACGGTCACTGTGTCACCTTCAGGACGGTCACTGTGTCACCTTCAGGACGGTCACTGTGTCACCTTCAGGACGGTCACTGTGTCACCTTCAGGACGGTCACTGTGTCACCTTCAGGTGGGTAACTGTGTCACCTTCAGGACGGTCACTGTGTCACCTTCAGGACGGTCACTGTGTCACCTTCAGGACGGTCACTGTGTCACCTTCAGGACGGTCAGTCACCTTCAGGACGGTCACTGTGTCACCTTCAGGACCTTCAGGACGGTCACTGTGTCACCTTCAGGACGGTCACTGTGTCACCTTCAGGACTGTCACTGTGTCACCTTCAGGACGGTCACTGTGTCACTGTGTCACCTTCAGGACGGTCACTGTGTCACCTTCAGGACGGTCACTGTGTCACCTTCAGGACGGTCACTGTGTCACCTTCAGGACGGTCACTGTGTCACCTTCAGGACGGTCACTGTGTCACCTTCAGGACGGTCACTGTGTCACCTTCAGGACGGTCACTGTGTCACCTTCAGGACGGTCACTGTGTCACCTTCAGGACGGTCACTGTGTCACCTTCAGGACGGTCACTGTGTCACCTTCAGGACGGTCACTGTGTCACCTTCAGGACGGTCACTGTGTCACCTTCAGGACGGTCACTGTGTCACCTTCAGGACGGTCACTGTGTCACCTTCAGGACGGTCACTGTGTCACCTTCAGGACGGTCACTGTGTCACCTTCAGGACGGTCACTGTGTCACCTTCAGGACGGTCACTGTGTCACCTTCAGGACGGTCACTGTGTCACCTTCAGGACGGTCACTGTGTCACCTTCAGGACGGTCACTGTGTCACCTTCAGGACGGTCACTGTGTCACCTTCAGGACGGTCACTGTGTCACCTTCAGGACGGTCACTGTGTCACCTTCAGGACGGTCACTGTGTCACCTTCAGGACGGTCACTGTGTCACCTTCAGGACGGTCACTGTGTCACCTTCAGGACGGTCACTGTGTCACCTTCAGGACGGTCACTGTGTCACCTTCAGGACGGTCACTGTGTCACCTTCAGGACGGTCACTGTGTCACCTTCAGGACGGTCACTGTGTCACCTTCAGGACGGTCACTGTGTCACCTTCAGGACGGTCACTGTGTCACCTTCAGGACGGTCACTGTGTCACCTTCAGGACGGTCACTGTGTCACCTTCAGGACGGTCACTGTGTCACCTTCAGGACGGTCACTGTGTCACCTTCAGGACGGTCACTGTGTCACCTTCAGGACGGTCACTGTGTCACCTTCAGGACGGTCACTGTGTCACCTTCAGGACGGTCACTGTGTCACCTTCAGGACGGTCACTGTGTCACCTTCAGGACGGTCACTGTGTCACCTTCAGGACGGTCACTGTGTCACCTTCAGGACTGTCACTGTGTCACCTTCAGGACGGTCACTGTGTCACCTTCAGGACGGTCACTGTGTCACCTTCAGGACGGTCACTGTGTCACCTTCAGGACGGTCACTGTGTCACCTTCAGGACGGTCACTGTGTCACCTTCAGGACGGTCACTGTGTCACCTTCAGGACGGTCACTGTGTCACCTTCAGGACGGTCACTGTGTCACCTTCAGGACGGTCACTGTGTCACCTTCAGGACGGTCACTGTGTCACCTTCAGGACGGTCACTGTGTCACCTTCAGGACGGTCACTGTGTCACCTTCAGGACGGTCACTGTGTCACCTTCAGGACGGTCACTGTGTCACCTTCAGGACGGTCACTGTGTCACCTTCAGGACGGTCACTGTGTCACCTTCAGGACGGTCACTGTGTCACCTTCAGGACGGTCACTGTGTCACCTTCAGGACGGTCACTGTGTCACCTTCAGGACGGTCACTGTGTCACCTTCAGGACGGTCACTGTGTCACCTTCAGGACGGTCACTGTGTCACCTTCAGGACGGTCACTGTGTCACCTTCAGGACGGTCACTGTGTCACCTTCAGGACGGTCACTGTGTCACCTTCAGGACGGTCACTGTGTCACCTTCAGGACGGTCACTGTGTCACCTTCAGGACGGTCACTGTGTCACCTTCAGGACGGTCACTGTGTCACCTTCAGGACGGTCACTGTGTCACCTTCAGGACGGTCACTGTGTCACCTTCAGGACGGTCACTGTGTCACCTTCAGGACGGTCACTGTGTCACCTTCAGGACGGTCACTGTGTCACCTTCAGGACGGTCACTGTGTCACCTTCAGGACGGTCTCACTGTGTCACCTTCAGGACGGTCAGTCACCTTCAGGACGGTCACTGTGTCACCTTCAGGACGGTCACTGTGTCACCTTAAGGACACTGTGTCACCTTTCACCTTCAGGACGGTCACTGGACGGTCACTGTGTCACCTTCAGGACGGTCACTGTGTCACCTTCAGGACGGTCACTGTGTCACCTTCAGGACGGTCACTGTATCACCTTCAGGACGGTCACTGTGTCACCTTCAGGACGGTCACTGTGTCACCTTCAGGACGGTCACTGTATCACCTTCTGGACGGTCACTGTGTCACCTTCAGGACGGTCACTGTGTCACCTTCAGGACGGTCACTGTGTCACCTTCAGGACGGTCACTGTGTCACCTTCAGGACGGTCACTGTGTCACCTTCAGGACGGTCACTGTGTCACCTTCAGGACGGTCACTGTGTCACCTTCAGGACGGTCACTGTGTCACCTTCAGGACGGTCACTGTGTCACCTTCAGGACGGTCACTGTGTCACCTTCAGGACGGTCACTGTGTCACCTTCAGGACGGTCACTGTGTCACCTTCAGGACGGTCACTGTGTCCTTCAGGACGGACTGGTCACTGTGTCACCTTCAGGACGGTCACTGTGTCACCTTCAGGACGGTCACTGTGTCACCTTCAGGACGGTCACTGTGTCACCTTAAGGACGGTCACTGTGTCACCTTGACCTTCAGGACGGTCACTGTGTCACCTTCAGGACGGTCACTGTGTCACCTTCAGGACGGTCACTGTGTCACCTTCAGGACGGTCACTGTGTCACCTTCAGGACGGTCACTGTGTCACCTTCAGGACGGTCACTGTGTCACCTTCAGGACGGTCACTGTGTCACCTTCAGGACGGTCACTGTGTCACCTTCAGGACGGTCACTGTGTCACCTTCAGGACGGTCACTGTGTCACCTTCAGGACGGTCACTGTGTCACCTTCAGGACGGTCACTGTGTCACCTTCAGGACGGTCACTGTGTCACCTTCAGGACGGTCACTGTGTCACCTTCAGGACGGTCACTGTGTCACCTTCAGGACGGTCACTGTGTCACCTTCAGGACGGTCACTGTGTCACCTTCAGGACGGTCACTGTGTCACCTTCAGGAGGTCACTGGTCACCTTCAGGACGGTCACTGTGTCACCTTCACGACGGTCACTGTGTCACCTTCAGGACGGTCACTGTGTCACCTTCGGTCACTGTGTCACCTTCATTACGGTCACTGTGTCACCTTCAGGACGGTCACTGTGTCACCTTCAGGACGGTCACTGTGTCACCTTCAGTACGTCACCTTCAGGACGGTCACTGTGTCACCTTCAGGACGGTCACTGTGTCACCTTCAGGACGGTCACTGTGTCACCTTCAGGACGGTCACTGTGTCACCTTCAGGACGGTCACTGTGTCACCTTCAGGACGGTCACTGTGTCACCTTCAGGACGGTCACTGTGTCACCTTCAGGACGGTCACTGTGTCACCTTCAGGACGGTCACTGTGTCACCTTCAGGACGGTCACTGTGTCACCTTCAGGACGGTCACTGTGTCACCTTCAGGACGGTCACTGTGTCACCTTCAGGACGGTCACTGTGTCACCTTCAGGACGGTCACTGTGTCACCTTCAGGACGGTCACTGTGTCACCTTCAGGACGGTCACTGTGTCACCTTCAGGACGGTCACTGTGTCACCTTCAGGACGGTCACTGTGTCACCTTCAGGACGGTCACTGTGTCACCTTCAGGACGGTCACTGTGTCACCTTCAGGACGGTCACTGTGTCACCTTCAGGACGGTCACTGTGTCACCTTCAGGACGGTCACTGTGTCACCTTCAGGACGGTCACTGTGTCACCTTCAGGACGGTCACTGTGTCACCTTCAGGACGGTCACTGTGTCACCTTCAGGACGGTCACTGTGTCACCTTCAGGACGGTCACTGTGTCACCTTCAGGACGGTCACTGTGTCACCTTCAGGACGGTCACTGTGTCACCTTCAGGACGGTCACTGTGTCACCTTCAGGACGGTCACTGTGTCACCTTCAGGACGGTCACTGTGTCACCTTCAGGACGGTCACTGTGTCACCTTCAGGACGGTCACTGTGTCACCTTCAGGACGGTCACTGTGTCACCTTCAGGACGGTCACTGTGTCACCTTCAGGACGGTCACTGTGTCACCTTCAGGACGGTCACTGTGTCACCTTCAGGACGGTCACTGTGTCACCTTCAGGACGGTCACTGTGTCACCTTCAGGACGGTCACTGTGTCACCTTCAGGACGGTCACTGTGTCACCTTCAGGACGGTCACTGTGTCACCTTCAGGACGGTCACTGTGTCACCTTCAGGACGGTCACTGTGTCACCTTCAGGACGGTCACTGTGTCACCTTCAGGACGGTCACTGTGTCACCTTCAGGACGGTCACTGTGTCACCTTCAGGACGGTCACTGTGTCACCTTCAGGACGGTCACTGTGTCACCTTCAGGACGGTCACTGTGTCACCTTCAGGACGGTCACTGTGTCACCTTCAGGACGGTCACTGTGTCACCTTCAGGACGGTCACTGTGTCACCTTCAGGACGGTCACTGTGTCACCTTCAGGACGGTCACTGTGTCACCTTCAGGACGGTCACTGTGTCACCTTCAGGACGGTCACTGTGTCACCTTCAGGACGGTCACTGTGTCACCTTCAGGACGGTCACTGTGTCACCTTCAGGACGGTCACTGTGTCACCTTCAGGACGGTCACTGTGTCAGCCTCAGGACGGTCACTGTGTCACCTTCAGGACGGTCACTGTATCACCTTCAGGACGGTCACTGTGTCACCTTCAGGACGGTCACTGTGTCACCTTCAGGACGGTCACTGTGTCACCTTCAGGACGGTCACTGTGTCACCTTCAGGACGGTCACTGTGTCACCTTCAGGACGGTCACTGTGTCACCTTCAGGACGGTCACTGTGTCACCTTCAGGACGGTCACTGTGTCACCTTCAGGACGGTCTTCAGGACGGTCACTGTGTCACCTTCAGGACGGTCACTGTGTCACCTTCAGGACGGTCACTGTGTCACCTTCAGGACGGTCACTGTGTCACCTTCAGGACGGTCAGGACGGTCACTGTGTCACCTTCAGGACGGTCACTGTGTCACCTTCAGGACGGTCACTGTGTCACCTTCAGGACGGTCACTGTGTCACCTTCAGGACGGTCACTGTGTCACCTTCAGGACGGTCACTGTGTCACCTTCAGGACGGTCACTGTGTCACCTTCAGGACGGTCACTGTGTCACTGTGTCACCTTCAGGACACTGGGTCACCTTCAGGACGGTCACTGTGTCACCTTCAGGACGGTCACTGTGTCACCTTCAGGACGGTCACTGTGTCACCTTCAGGACGGTCACTGTGTCACCTTCAGGACGGTCACTGTGTCACCTTCAGGACGGTCACTGTGTCACCTGAATGTCTGTCACTGTGTCGCCTTCAGGACGGTCACTGTGTCACCTTCAGGACGGTCACTGTGTCACCTTCAGGACGGTCACTGTGTCACCTTCAGGACGGTCACTGTGTCACCTTCAGGACGGTCACTGTGTCACCTTCAGGACGGTCACTGTGTCACCTTCAGGACGGTCACTGTGTCACCTTCAGGACGGTCACTGTGTCACCTTCAGGACGGTCACTGTGTCACCTTCAGGACGGTCACTGTGTCACCTTCAGGACGGTCACTGTGTCACCTTCAGGACGGTCACTGTGTCACCTTCAGGACGGTCACTGTGTCACCTTCAGGACGGTCACTGTGTCACCTTCAGGACGGTCACTGTGTCACCTTCAGGACGGTCACTGTGTCACCTTCAGGACGGTCACTGTGTCACCTTCAGGACGGTCACTGTGTGTCACTTTCAGGACGGTCACTGTGTCACCTTCAGGACGGTCACTGTGTCACCTTCAGGACGGTCACTGTGTCACCTTCAGGACGGTCACTGTGTCACCTTCAGGACGGTCACTGTGTCACCTTCAGGACGGTCACTGTGTCACCTTCAGGACGGTCACTGTGTCACCTTCAGGACGGTCACTGTGTCACCTTCAGGACGGTCACTGTGTCACCTTCAGGACGGTCACTGTGTCACCTTCAGGACGGTCACTGTGTCACCTTCAGGACGGTCACTGTGTCACCTTCAGGACGGTCACTGTGTCACCTTCAGGACGGTCACTGTGTCACCTTCAGGACGGTCACTGTGTCACCTTCAGGACGGTCACTGTGTCACCTTCAGGACGGTCACTGTGTCACCTTCAGGACGGTCACTGTGACGGTCACTGTGTCACCTTCAGGACGGTCACTGTGTCACCTTCAGGACGGTCACTGTGTCACCTTCAGGACGGTCACTGTGTCACCTTCAGGACGGTCACTGTGTCACCTTCAGGACGGTCACTGTGTCACCTTCAGGACGGTCACTGTGTCACCTTCAGGACGGTCACTGTGTCACCTTCAGGACGGTCACTGTGTCACCTTCAGGACGGTCACTGTGTCACCTTCAGGACGGTCACTGTGTCACCTTCAGGACGGTCACTGTGTCACCTTCAGGACGGTCACTGTGTCACCTTCAGGACGGTCACTGTGTCACCTTCAGGACGGTCACTGTGTCACCTTCAGGACGGTCACTGTGTCACCTTCAGGACGGTCACTGTGTCACCTTCAGGACGGTCACTGTGTCACCTTCAGGACGGTCACTGTGTCACCTTCAGGACGGTCACTGTGTCACCTTCACTCCCCAGCCAGTATCATGTGGGAATTCGAACACGTGGATAGGGTAAAGTAATACTCACGTAGACTGGTAGTACGTATAATTACGGATAATGTGTGAAGCGCCCTAACAGCCGTACCTGCCTCCTTGCTCATTCTCGTATCACTGACCGCCCACAGTACCCATATGTGAGGGGGTCTTTGAATACTGCTGTGGTCAGCACAATATGAATACAGACAGTGACTCAGGCAGAGACGGTTGGTAGTGAGTCATCTACTGGTACACTGGTTACTGGTAACTGGTTACTACTACTGAGAGCTCGGCGACGCTAACGCATGTCGTCCCGACATACAACTAATACAAACTAGAGATGGCAGGTATACGGCTTGGGCTGATTCTATACAATGTCAAAGTACACAACAATTGAACATTATAACATACATAAGTAGAACATTGGAATGGAAGCTTACGTAACTGAAACTGTAATGCAATACAAGGTATAATATAGCACAACTCATCGAATGAAACTCAATGTTGGGATTACACAATAGAAGTGATAAAAAACAAATTTGATCGATCGATCTGTAGTCATGTGATCTACGGATTCTGAGGAAGGAATATATATAAAGAAAGAGTGTTTAACAGAAAGGCAGATTCGGTGCACTCAAATCTGACTGTTAACTCTCAGAATTCGGAGAGAACGCGAACACAAAAAAAAAAAAAATTCTTGAATACTGATAAGTTGATACTGCAATTATTCATCTATACAGGTTATTTACATTTAACCCCAACTCTGCTAGGGTAAGATTGACATATGCAGAATGGGTGTCATCTCTGGGAGGATCAAACTCTGTTGCACTGTCTAACTCATGCTGCATTTGAGGCAAATCTGAATTGGAAGTTACAAATGATACTTGAGGATTTCTCAATACCTGTCGTGTACGTAGGGAATAACAACATTCAGGTTGATCGTCTGACTGAGTATCAGAGGAAGAGAGTACAGGATCAGGAGGATTGTCAGAGTCTGTCACATTAGTCTGGGTTGGACCATCATTATCATCACATACTAACTTCATATGATCTAAATGCGATTCTTTATACTGACCAGTACTAATTTCTCTAACCTTATACTTATTACCAGTGATATGTTCAACTACTCGATAAGGACCAACAAACTTTTGATCAAGCTTTGGCATTGCAGACGTTTTGTTAAAGTTAATCAGCATAACTCTCGAACCTACTTTGATTTTGGATGGCTTTGCTCGAGTGTTTGCGACTCTTGTAAATTCTGCTGTTGATTTATGAAGTGTTTCACGGATTCTTCTAAAAACACTTTGAGCTAAGCTGGTACGAGTTGCTATGAAATCATCAGGGTTGTAATTTGGTTTCGGATTAGAATATAACAACTCATAAGGCAAACGTTTATCTACACCGTACAATGCATAATGTGGAGTGTCACCTATAGAAACATTGTAAGCAGAATTTATAGCACACTGCACATCAGGTATAACTTCATCCCAAGTTTCACTGTTGGGATTGATAGTGGCTCTCAAGACATCAAGTACTTTCTTATTGGTTCGTTCCGCTAACCCATTGCTGGCAGGATGATGAAGAACAATGGTGGATTTAGAGATCTTGTACAAGGTACACAAATTTTCAAGAATCTCATTACAGAATTCACCTCCATTATCTGTTACTAGGGACTTAGGGGTGGTATGCCTGCAGAGAATGCGTTCTTTAAACGCTTTAGCTACTGTCTCGGCAGTCTTATCTGCAATAGGAACTAACTCACAATATCTGGTGAAATGGTCTACCATAACACACAGATGTTTGTTGCCTTGGAGGGAACATTGGAAATTAGTTAACAGATCTAGCGCAACTCTTTCCCATGGTTCGCTAGTAGTTTGATATACTTGGATTGGATTAGGGCCATTAGCATTACCTTCATGTTGCATGCAGACACTACATTTCTTAACATACTCAGAAATATCAGTTGCCATACGAGGCTAAAAGTATTTCAATCTGGCTTGTTTTACTGAACGATCCATACCAGGGTGTGCAACACCTGGTACATCATGAACTAGCTGTAAGGCTACATTCACTAGTGACTGTGGAATTACTAACTGGTATACTCTTCTGCTAGGAGTACCCAACTCGGCTGTTCGATACAGTAATTCCTGGTTCATGACAAAGTCACCGATGGGTGCTGGTGGCTTCACAGTCAGAATAAGATCTTCCTGGAGCAGGAATCGAATCACACCAGACCACATGGGATCTGTTCGTTGAGCATTCTTTACATCCTCAGCACTAAATGGAGGGTCTGCAGTTACTATACTTACATGTTGCGATAAGGCATCTGCGACTACATTCAACTTGCCAGGTAAATGCTCAATGGTGGGATTGAACTCTTGGATAGTCAAGGTCCATCTGGCTAACCTTCCAGTAGATTGTTTGTTCTGGAATAAAGGTATCAGTGGAGCATGGTCTGTCAAGACATGAACAGAGTACTGATAAATAATGTCTCGGAAGTGCTTTAAAGACCATACTATTGCTAAAGCTTCTTGCTCAGTTACTGTATAATTACGTTCAGCCTTTGTAAGGACTCGGCTAGCAAATGCAACTGCGTTGTACTTGCCATCGGTCTTCTGAGCTAGTACGGCACCTATGCCATTTGAACTAGCATCAGTTGTCAGATAGAAGGGCTTAGAAAAATCTGGAAATTTCAAAATTGGAGCAGATGTTAGCTTTTCTTTTAGAGTTTGGAATGCTCTTTCTTGACGGAAGGTCCAAACAAAAGGAGCATCTTTCTTAAGCAACTCAGTTAGAGGAGCAGCTATGGAAGAAAAATTGGCAATGAAAGATCTATAAAAACCTGCTAAGCCCACAAAGGATCTTACGGCATCAGCAGTTTTGGGAGTTGGAAAATTTAGTACTGCAGTTACTTTACTTTGGTCAGTCGTAACCCCTCTAGGAGTGACTACGTGACCAAGAAACTTAATTTCTGATCTGAAAAATTGACATTTAGACAGTTTGATCTTTAAATTGGCTTCTTCAAGCTTACCAAGTACTACATCAAGTCTTTTCAAGTGTGTATCCACGTCTTTAGACATGACGATTATGTCATCTAAGTACACCATAAGTGCATTACCTATGAGACCTCTAAAGATATTAGTAATGAGCCTTGAGAACGTGATAGGGGAGGATCGTAATCCAAACGCCATACGGAGGAAGTGATAATGACCTGTAGGAGTGGAGAATGCAGTTAGCTCTTGGCTGTCCTCGTGAAGAGGGACTTGCCAAAACCCTTGTAACAAATCAAGGGTTGAAAAGACTTTGTTATCTCTGATGTTACGTAAAAGATCACCCAGTACAGGAAGTGGGAAGCGATCTGGAATAGTTTTCGCATTTAACTTCCTAAAGTCAATCACTGGACGCCAAGTACCATCCTTCTTAGGTACTAGGATCAAGGGTGCATTCCAAGGTGAATTGCTAGGTGCAATAACTCCATCATCAAGCATTTGATTGATCAATTCTTCTGCGACAGCAACTTGTGAATGAGGCATTCTGTACGCAGGTATGTAGATAGGTCTAGTACCAGGTTCAAGTGGAATACGATGGGACAATAAGTTCGTTATACCCATCTTCTCACCTGGTAAGGCAATGGCTTTACGACGTTTGTTCAACAGAGTCAACAAATGCCTGACTTCATCTGGGAAGTCAGTGGGAGCTAAGTCTTTCTCCTCAACTGGTGGAACAGATTGATCCAGTGAAGTGGATGAGGTCTCCCGGGTGACAACTCATCCTCTACCTGAACAGGGTAAGGATAGTGAACTAGGTCAACGAGGTTGGTATTGGCTCTGAGACGAACACTGTGACCAGAAGTGTTGGCCAGGAAGAAATGGATCTTACTATCTCTTACAACATGTAAGGATGGTTCAACAAATAGACCTTTTACTTTGCAGGAATCACTGTCAACTAGGACGTTATCACCATCTGGAACACTAGGAACAACAACAGACACTCTAGTGAGAGCACTAGCCGCAACAGAGATGTCTTTCTGCAGACGGCATGTGACATCAACAAGAGATGGCATTACTAGTTTCAAGTAATCGTTTTCTGACAAGGCATCCCCTGTGGAGAAACTACTACTCGAACTAGCAGTCATTGCAAGGATAGGTTGTGCACTCAAGGCAGTCTGAGTGTCCTCGGACACTTGAGGCAACACACTATCCTGCAAGTCTGAAGGTATAGGTGGAACACAGACGGGAGTGACAGAATTACCAGTGCCTGACCGCTTGGGTACGCTACTGGAGAATGCATTGGCTTGTAAAGACTTAATCCGTACATCATACTCTGCAGCAGTATGACAGATTTCTGATCCAAGCTGGTAACCCCAGAATGGAACGATCAAGTCGTCAATTTGGGCATGCCATCGGTATGGGTCGAGCACAATGCGTAAGTCTCGCATGGAAGCAAATCCCAGTAGAAGGTCACCAGGGAAAGTAATCTGGTCGACAACAAGGAAGGAAGCAGTGAAGTCTCTACCTTGGATAGAAAAAGTTAGGGAAGTCCGACCTCGGACACGCAGGTGAGAACCAGCTACTCCACTAAGGGAGGACACATGAGTCGGTTCTACTAGAAGGACATGTCGTAACTGCTTATCCTTAAACAAACTAGACCTAATAATATTGACTTGCGCACCAGAGTCCATGAACAAATGAACGGGCGCATTATGAACAGATGCTTGCACTATAGGGCCTATGGTTGCATTGGAAGTTATGTGCAAACAAAAAGGTGGATTGTCATCAGAAAAGACTTGTTCCACTTCATCCCCAAAATCATCTATGTCAGAGACATGTGAAGCAACATCATCAGCAGGATTGTCATTCTCGAGACTGCTTAAGGCTTCAAAGGAATTGTGAATGGGAATGGTGTACTCATTATCACCTACTGTCACCATGGGACGGTTTGACTGGGGCGCTCGAATTCCCCCGAATTGGAAGAATGAGCCTGGTTCTGGTTAGTTTGAGAATTGGAAGAATAAGCCTGGTTCTGGTTATTTTGAGAACCACGATATCTGTTTCCTCTACGGGTTCTGCGGTTGGAACGGCCACGGAAAGACCTAGAGTACTGAAGGTTATAGAGAGCATTGCACTCAGATGTGTCATGTCCATGTATTCTATGATAAGTACAGTAGGGAAGATCTGACTGGTACTCATCATCAGTACGACGTCTCTTAGGGTAACTATCAGGACAATTAATTGCAATATGGCCACGGAAACCACAGTTGTAACAAGTCCGCCGACTATGGTTACTGAATGTACTATGAATACTACGAGGTTTATAACTGGTCCTTGGTGATCGCTGAGATGGTTGACGACCACGATTTGTCTCTGTGCGCAAACAAGAGGTGGTGCAGACTGAGGCATATGTGTGAAATTACTTTTGATACATGGGAAAGTACCCTGGGGGCACAAGGAACGTACATGATTTAAGGCTGTAAGTGGTTCCATCGTCACAGTTGGAGGATGAGCCTCATAAGCACACACGGAAGCAGGCGGCATTAGTTCTTTGATTGCTCCAAAAGCTGCTATTTTAGCAAGCGATTATGTAAATGGTTTAGCCTCTTCAGGGAGAAAAGCTGATGACTGGACAGCATTGATAAATGATGATAAAAGTTTGTCTAATCTAACAGCAAATGCACTCAACAATTCATTACTCATGGGTGTAGCATTCACTAGTTCCCTAAGAACGACATATGGATCAACTGTTTTTACTGGGACAAGGAAAGAACGAATCAGTTCCTCATATTGTGACCACTTAGTAAAATTCCTGAAATCACGCATATCAAGGAGATCAACAACGTGAACAGCAGCAGGGGATCGATGAAGAGCTTCTTTAGCAAGTCTGATAAGACTTTCCTCAGAAGGAGGACCTTCAACTAGAGCATTAACACGAGAACGAATGGCAGTAAACCATGCTTCAAAACTATGTACATGGCCATTGAATAAAGGTAATGCATCAAGGGAATCACGAGTATAACTATAGTATCTCAGTGTCTGGGTCGGTCTGTCAGTCGGTAAGGAACTGTGAGGACTGATGACAGGAGCAGCAGTAGACTGAGAGGTCTGAGTGTCGACATTCACTAAAGTATCACTTGACGGTATGTGAGACATAATGGCGAAGAAGTTGCACGAGAACAAATAAGGCAAAAATAAAGAACAATAAAAATGATACAAAATGCTAAAATTGAAATAAAAGAGATGCAACTAATTCTGCAGAAGTAATAAAAAAAAATGTCTAAGATACACTGCAAGAGGAAGGACAACTCAATGTAAAGGACTATTGGCCAAGATAAAAATTACATTGAAATATACAAGTAAAAATATTACTGGAGACTGAATTAAATGCAAAATGAGATGTCTTTACTCTTGCTAATAAAGAAATTAATTAAGAAAATTTTAAATCAATGTAAAAAGTAGAAAATAAAATTACTAAATTGTATGCAAACAGAGATAACTGGGAAATTTAAATATTTTCTAAGAATGCATAAACAAAATTAAAATATAATGCAAAGACAACATCAGGAAAATAAATAAAATGAAAAACAAGACTCAAACAATAATGAACTGAGAATAATAATGCATAAAAATATCAATAAAAGAAAATAATTCACTGCAGAACAAGTTCAACAAAATAAGGCATAGAAATAATCACTGCAGTAATAAAGTCTCACTGGGAAAACTCAGGTTAAATAATAAAATAAAAATATGAAGAAAAATTTATTGAACACTTTAACTCTTAATTGTAAATTAAACAAAACAATTTACTCAAACAGAGTAAAGAAAACACTTTACGTTAAAAGAAATTGAAATTACATCAAGAGTGAAATTGTTCAAAGAAATATAAAAATTAAAACAAGGAACAAAACGGGAAGTGTAACACTTACAAGTGGTGGGGCACACACCACTTAATCACGTATTCATTATTTTAGTATATTCTTACAACAAAATCTTGCTGTGAGTGATACGACAAAAATTTGCTGGCAAAAATAATGGTACACAAGTCTGCGAAAAAATTAGAAGAATGAGACACTGCTGGCATACGAAAAAAGACACACATAGAAATAAATGGATAATTTGGTATACTGGGGTGAATATCACTGCATGAAATACAATGACAAACACTGGAGAATACAATGCTGAAAGAATACAATAAAAAAAATGAATCACTTCACACAGAGTGACTGACTGGTACACTACACAATAATACTTACTACAGACAGAGAGTAGCATAAAAAAAAACAGATAAAAAATATGAGATGAGCGATAACACTGAAAAATATTGCAAAAATAACGAGTCAAAGAAACACTGAGTCTACACTGAAAACACAAGGTTTAGAGTACACAGGAAATTCACTATAAATGTCTCACACACGCAAATGTCTTTAAATGCAAGAAAAATGTCTCTAAACAGAAAATTATGGAGTCTGGAGTGGTCGACAGGATGACTGGTGATGAGGAAGGTTGTCCTGCGTGGTGATGACGCCGACACTCACACTGTCGTCGTGAAGAAATGCGCTTTCTCGGTGAACTCACATAACTGGCTTTATCGGTGGCGCTCAGCTACAATCTCTTGACCAATTATGTGAGCCAAAACAGTATTAGGACCCGGTACAAGGGTGCAAACAACCACAGGTAGATGAGGTGGGTGGTGGTGGTGGTGTGAGTAGAGTGGATGGGTGGTGGTGGATGTGACTCTCGCTGGCGCTCACTGGCGCACACTCCACTCACCAACCATGAAGGTGGCTTGATAAGCCACTCTATGCCACAGGAATGGTGAAATTCACTCTTAGCATCCAACAGGGAGCACAAAGCGATATGAAAATACTTCAGAGGAACTTGCAGAGGAACTTGCGTGGCTTACTTCTCTCTCTCAGCTAGGTTAGAAGCTGGGTTGGCTGACTGGCTTAACTCACGAGAATGGCTGACTGGAAGACGTGTAACGATGCACACAGCATGAAGGAGCAGGTGGATGACAGGAGACAGGCTGGATGATAGGCTGACTGGCATTCACTTCCACAGTCTGGCTTACTGACTGGCTTAATTGCAAAATCCGGGTCAACCCCTCGGAGATTGAAGCAATTAGCACACAAACTAAGCCAGGAAGCTTGAAACGGCTGCAACAGGCTCGCAGGCTACAGGGTGGAGGTTGTGAGGGGAGCGGCTAGCTACGGTTCACCTTTGACCCGCCGGCTACTCACAAACAGTCTTCTAACGTCTTGAAATACCCTTAAAAAGCTTAAATCCACGCTCCACACCGTTGCCACCATTTATCATGTGGGAATTCGAACACGTGGATAGGGTAAAGTAATACTCACGTAGACTGGTAGTACGTATAATTATGGATAATGTGTGAAGCGCCCTAACAGCCGTACCTGCCTCCTTGCTCACTCTCGTATCACTGACCGCCCACAGTACCCATATGTGAGGGGGTCTTTGAATACTGCTGTGGTCAGCACAATATGAATACAGACAGTGACTCAGGCAGAGACGGTTGGTAGTGAGTCATCTACTGGTACACTGGTTACTGGTAACTGGTTACTACTACTGAGACCAGTGTTATCTCCCCAGCTAGTGTTATCTCCCCAGGCAGTGTTATCTCCCCAGGCAGTGTTATCTCCCCAGCCAGTGTTATCTCCCCAGCTAGTGTTATCTCCCCAGGCATTGTTATCTCCCCAGCCAGTGTTATCTCCCCTGCTAGTGTTATCTCCCCAGCCAGTGTTATCTCCCCAGGCAGTGTTATCTCCCCAGCCAGTGTTATCTCCCCAGCTAGTGTTATCTCCCCAGGCAGTGTTATCTCCCAGGGAATGTGTTATCTCCCCAGCCAGTGTTATCTCCCCAGCTAGTGTTATCTCCCCAGCCAGTGTTATCTCCCCAGGCAGTGTTATCTCCCCAGCCAGTGTTATCTCCCCAGCTAGTGTTATCTCCCCAGGCAGTGTTATCTCCCCAGCCAGTGTTATCTCCCCAGCCAGTGTTATCTCCCCAGCCAGCGTTATCCCCCCAGCCAGTGTTATCTCCCCAGGCAGTGTTATCTCCCCAGCCAGTGTTATCTCCCCAGCCAGTGTTATCTCCCCAGGCAGTGTTATCTCCCCAGGCATTGTTATCTCCCCAGCTAGTGTTATCTCCCCAGGCATTGTTATCTCCCCAGCCAGTGTTATCTCCCCAGCTAGTGTTATCTCCCCAGCCAGTGTTATCTCCCCAGGCAGTGTTATCTCCCCAGCCAGTGTTATCTCCTCAGGCAGTGTTATCTCCCCAGCCAGTGTTATCTCCCCAGCTAGTGTTATCTCCCCAGGCAGTGTTATCTCCCCAGCCAGTGTTATCTCCCCAGCCAGTGTTATCTCCCCAGCCAGTGTTATCTCCCCAGCCAGTGTTATCTCCCCAGCCAGTGTTATCTCCCCAGGCAGTGTTATCTCCCCAGCCAGTGTTATCTCCCCAGGCAGTGTTATCTCCCCAGGCAGTGTTATCTCCCCAGCCAGTGTTATCTCCCCAGCCAGTGTTATCTCCCCAGCCAGTGTTATCTCCTCAGCCAGTGTTATCTCCCCAGGCAGTGTTATCTCCTCAGCCAGTGTTATCTCCCCAGGCAGTGTTATCTCCCCAGCCAGTGTTATCTCCCCAGGCAGTGTTATCTCCCCAGGCAGTGTTATCTCCCCAGGCAGTGTTATCTCCCCAACCAGTGTTATCTCCCCAGGCAGTGTTATCTCCCCAGGCAGTGTTATCTCCCCAGCCAGTGTTATCTCCCCAGCTAGTGTTATCTCCCCAGGCAGTGTTATCTCCCCAGCCAGTGTTATCTCCCCAGCCAGTGTTATCTCCCCAGGCAGTGTTATCTCCCCAGGCAGTGTTATCTCCCCAGGCAGTGTTATCTCCCCAGGCAGTGTTATCTCCCCAGGCAGTGTTATCTCCCCAGGCAGTGTTATCTCCCCAGGCAGTGTTATCTCCCCAGGCAGTGTTATCTCTCCAGCCAGTGTTATCTCCCCAGGCAGTGTTATCTCCCCAGGCAGTGTTATCTCCCCTGGCAGTGTTATCTCCCCAATCAGTGTTATCTCCCCAGCCAGTGTTATCTCCCCAGCTAGTGTTATCTCCCCAGCCAGTGTTATCTCCCCAGGCAGTGTTATCTCTCCAGCCAGTGTTATCTCCCCAGCTAGTGTTATCTCCCCAGGCAGTGTTATCTCCCCAGCCAGTGTTATCTCCCCAGCCAGTGTTATCTCCCCAGCCAGTGTTATCTCCCCAGCCAGTGTTATCTCCCCAGCCAGTGTTATTTCCCCAGCTAGTGTTATCTCCCCAGCCAGTGTTATCTTCCCAGTCAGTGCTATCTCCCCAGCCAGTGTTATCTCCCCACACAGTGTTATCTCCCCAACCAGTGTTATCTTCCCGGCCAGTGTTATCTCCCCAGCCAGTGTTATCTCCCCAGGCAGTGTTATCTCCCCAGCCAGTGTTTTCTCCTCAGCCAGTGTTATCTCCCCAGGCAGTGTTATCTCTCCAGCCAGTGTTATCTCCCCAGCTAGTGTTATCTCCCCAGGCAGTGTTATCTCCCCAGCCAGTGTTATCTCCCCAGGCAGTGTTATCTCCCCAGGCAGTGTTATCTCCCCAGCCAGTGTTATCTCCTCAGCCAGTGTTATCTCCCCAGGCAGTGTTATCTCCCCAGGCAGTGTTATCTCCCCAGCCAGTGTTATCTCCTCAGCTAGTGTTATCTCCCCAGGCAGTGTTATCTCCCCAGCCAGTGTTATCTCCCCAGCCAGTGTTATCTCCCCAGCCAGTGTTATCTCCCCAGGCAGTGTTATCTCCCCAGGCAGTGTTATCTCCCCAGCCAGTGTTATCTCCTCAGCCAGTGTTATCTCCCTAGGCAGTGTTATCTCCCCAGGCAGTGTTATCTCCCCAGCCAGTGTTATCTCCTCAGCTAGTGTTATCTCCCCAGGCAGTGTTATCTCCCCAGCCAGTGTTATCTCCCCAGCCAGTGTTATCTCCCCAGGCAGTGTTATCTCCCCAGCCAGTGTTGATGACGGTGCTGGTAAGAGAGGGGGAACTTCTTTATTCATAACACTCCTTCGTACTAGATAAAATTCATTTAATTTTTTACCAGATAATGAGAAATTCTCCTCTACAGCTAATGAGCGAACAATCGATAACCGATTTCATCCTCGCAAACACAATTATGTTTTTTTTTTTACGTCAGTATTCACTGTCATACACTCCAATGATTTTATCTCACTGATAATTCCTTTACAATTTTCTCATAATGGTAGATTGTTTTTTTAAATCTTAGGTAAACAATTACTAAGTGGTTTAGAAAACTGAGATATGAGTGCGTTGAGATCCTTGCTCTTTAATCAGATAACATGATATCAGGCATTTTCAAATTTAATTTACTGATCTCATTAAAATTTCGGCAAATCACTTTCACTTACCTACGAATTAAATGACTGATCAAAAGCTTTATACTCCTTAAGGAAAAGGTCTTTCCATTAACTCTTCAGGAACTATAAATCTTCTCTATAAGAAATGTTTTCAGTAATGTGGTGGAGACCAATTCAGGCCAGTCAAAGGCGCCCTCTATATCTTTGCTATTGAAGTCCTTAAGGTAATATTGGGTCATAGGTTATGAGGAAGTAATTCTCATGATTTCGAACAGTCTCTTCTGCGTTCTATTCATGAAGTTCATAAATAAAACTGGAAGTGCGTTGATCCAGCACCAAATGTACCGTCTCACTAACAGGTAATTGATGATTAAGCTGTTTCTTTAACGCCTGTTTATTATTTATGTAAGATCGTTCATGGATATTGTCCAGTGATGTTATCCCATGCACTTCTTAATATTGAAAATAGTTATAATACACCACTGTGACCACAAATGTAAGTATTTACAGACGAATCTCCCTCCAGCGACCGTGACGAACTCTAGCTCAAGTCATAATGCCATTTTTGAGGGGCCTTGAGCTAGAGTTCGTCACGGCCGCTGGTGGGAGATTCATCTACAAAAACTTGCATTTGTTGTCACTGATACTTGTCATCTTATAAGATAATTTTGAATCCAGGTATTATATATTCAGTATATTTTTTCTTCAGGTAATGAGAAAAGACTTAACCTCAATAAAACACTTACATATAACTGTCGTTGAATCTCTGTAATAATCTCAAAATGACCAAGTCATATGAAAAAAACTATTTTGAGTTTCGAAAATACGATGTTTCTAGTGAACTTCTTATCTCTCAAGACGCTTAACTTGCGTTTTCTCTGCCATTTTAAGATTTCCTTAATATATATCATTGTAATGAAAAGATTAACATAGCATCAGTGACACAGAGGTATTTAATTCCGCCTAATATACTGACAGACTTTATTTCTCTGTAAATATCTTTATCTCAGTTTTGTAACTGACCATTCGTGAACAAAATTGAAAAAAAAAACTTTCTTTCTAATTATGTTCATTCAAAACTGGAATGATTTTTGCAGGTGGAATGAAAGATGAGTCACTGAATAAATATCTGTTGACTAATTTAGTTTTCTCACTCATGTCAACAAATCGTTTTACATTATCCTTCCCAAATATCTTTCGTCTTGTAAGATCTATCAGTCTTAAGACGAATAAGTTTTTTTTTTTTTTTTTTTTTTTGCAATCAATAAAATATTATGTGAATACTTCCCACTGTGGAACAACCTCTGTGCAACATATAAAACTGACCAGATAATATATCTCACATTCGTGTGGAAGTTTATCACGAATTTACTATCAGAGGCTGTCAGCAACAAACATTGAACAAGGTTCACTATTAATTTCAATATGTACGGGATCAATCTGTATGTGAACACTTATTATATGAGAAATTTCAATGTCATTTTATAATGGGTGACTGACCACTACAACCGGTAGATCGATTCTCGTGTATCTTATGTTTAATGGGTATGTGGGAATGGTTGATTTTGAGAATGTCCTGCCTTGCATGGGCCAGTAGGTCTGCGGCAGTGTTACCCCTTTATTATGTTCTTTCTTAGATGCATTTATAGAGTAGGTTTTTGTGATAAGACAATTGAGAAATTGTGACCGCGGGTTCAATCCCGGCCGGGGGTATGGTTTGTGGCACGAAATTTGTGTAAGACTCGGTGAGACATGTACAGGAAGCCGTGACTTATAATGTCTAAGAGACGTCTCACAGCTCAGTACTTACTAAACATCTCTAAGTACTTTAATAACACTTTATCAATAATGAACTTATTAAGGTGCATCAGTTAATAAAACAATAAACAACTGTCTGACAGTATTCTGCAGCATAATATTCACATAACAATCTCGAAACAAGCAATGGAATAAAAAAAAATAATGAATATTTTTCACTGTTAAATGAGAAAATAATATAACGAATATTAATATTCATGTTTGTTAGAGAAATGAGAGAGAGAGAGAGAGAGAGAGAGAGAGAGGCTGGGGATGCAGGGTAGTAGGTGGGTTTGCTGGTGTACAAGAGGGAGGTCCCAGCCAAGCACTGGCAGCCGTGTCCCTGTACGCGTGTGTTCAGTTGGAGTGAGGTGCACTACTTCACAACTCTCTCAGGCATTCAAAACACCGTCTTGCTCACTTTCACTCACCCTCTCATGTATACCACCCACCCTCTCAGCCACACCCCCACCCTTTCAGCCACACCCCCACCCTCTCAGCCACACCCCCACCCTCTCAGCCACACCCCACACTCAGTCACACTACCCACCGTTTTAGCCACATCCCATATGCTCTCAGTCACATCACCTACCCTCTCAGCCACATCCCACTCTCTCAGTAACACCACCCACCCTCTAAGACATATCACTCACCCTCGCAGCCATACCATCCACCCTTTAAGCCACATCCCCACCCTCTCAGCCACACCATCCACCCTCTCAGCCATACCACCCAGCCTCTCAGCCACACCACCCACCCTCTCGACCTACCCCTCTCATCCACACCACTCACCTTCATATCCACACCACCCACTCTCATGTCTACATCTTCACATCCACACCACCCTCACATCCACATCACCCTCACATCCACATCACCCTCACATCCACATCACCCTCACATCCACATCACCCTCACATCCACATCACCCTCACATCCACATCACCCTCACATCCACATCACCCTCACATCCACATCACCCTCACATCCACATCACCCTCACATCCACATCACCCTCACATCCACATCACCCTCACATTCACATTACCATTATATGAGGAAAGAATGATCTTTGACGTAGTGGTGTCCATGAGAAGGGCACAGCCAGAGTGAGGTGCTGTTTGTGGTATAGACTCTGTCTTCACTGTCATGCTGGGAAGCCAAGTGTGGTATTTGACAGTATCAGGTTTGTACATAACAATAAGGCAACTCATGACTCTGGTGTTAAAGGATTTGCTGAAATGACAAATCGAACCATTTAGGGCTCAAATGAGAGATAAGTCGTCTTGCATGGTTTTGTATTTTGTTCACAAGTCGTAAATAAGTCAGTGGGGGGACGTGGAGCGTCCTATGTTTTAGCATTACCTTCTTGCATGCACTACAGAAAGGTAGTATAGTTTTAAGGTGAGATCACAATTCTGCCTCGTACAGAGTTTTGCGGCCTCTAAGATAAGATGAGTTAAGATAAGATAAGATTTCGTTCGGATTTTTAACCCCAGAGGGTTAGCCACCCAGGATAACTCAAGAAAGTCAGTGCGTCATCGAGGACTGTCTAACTTATTTCCATTGGGGTCCTTAATCTTGCCCCTCAGGATGCGACCCACACCAGTCGACTAACACCCAGGTACCTATTTGCTGCTAGGTGAACAGGACAATAGTGTAAGGAAACGTGTCGAAATGTTTCCACCCGCCGGGAATCGAACCCGGGCCCTCTGTGTGTGAAGCGGGAGCTTTAGCCACCAGGCCACCCGAGATACGCTGTAGCGCTGCTTGCTTCTTCGTGGCTTGGCTTGCATGTCATTCTTCATAGACCTTTTGTAGTCAAATTACTCTCCTAGGATCTTCACCTCATCTCGGGCTCAAACACTTCCAAGAATTATTACCACAGCTCCAGCCGTTTAGAGACCATCATAATTTGTGTTTTCCCAGAAGCAAATGTAACCTGCCCTCGTTTACCTCAGGTTGATATAGCAGTTAGCTGGTGAGTTATGTGTCTGAGAGCAGCTGACATCTCTTCTATTACAGTAAATGTTATATACGACCATCCGCTGATGCATAAGACTGAGATAAGATGACGTAAGTTGATGAAATAAACATTCCCTATTAATAATAACTGCAATGATGATGATGATCATAATAATAATAATAATAATAATAATAATAATAATAATAATAATAATAATAATAATAATAATAATAATAATAATAATAATAATAATAATGAAAGGGTAAGGCAGCTGGGATTGATGGGATAAAGATAGAAATGTTAAAAGCAGGTGGGGATATAGTTTTGGAGTGGTTGGTGCTATTATTTAATAAATGTATGGGAGAGGATAAGGTACCTAGGGATTGGCAGAGAGCATGCATAGTTCCTTTGTATAACGGCAAAGGGGATAAAAGAGAGTGCAAAAATAATTGGGGAATAAGTCTGATAAAGTGTATGGTAGAGTTATTATTGAAAGAATTAAGAGAAAGACGGAGAGTAGGATAGCAGTTGAACAAGGAGGCTTTAGGAAAGGCAGGGGTGTGTAGATTTAGATTTTTAGATTTTGCCACCGAAGTGGCTAGTTTATTGCGCACCCCATATCCATCCTGTGGACGGTAGCGCGAGAGCATATGGATACACAAAAGGCCTAGGAACTAGGCCCCAAAGGGTTAACAGGAATACATATGGATTTATATCTACATATCTATAGTTCACTTATCTGTTACAAGCAAATTTAGGAAATTTGCTTAGTATATCTGGTATCTTATTTTCATTAATAAGATATCTTGACATGTCACATAGGTTATTATACTGTCTGTCTCTGTATTCTTCAATAAGTGGACAATTAAGCACAGTGTTCAAGAGAGTGGCCATATGCCTGATCACATAATTTACATTTAGTTTGATCATCATTTGTGTGTCTCCCAAACTGCCAGAAGTACTTGTAACCAAGCCTAAGCCTGGCCACTACAACATCAGTCAGTCTGTTCACATTGCAAGTTGCTCCATAAACATACTTATCTACGTTCATGTTATCATAGTGGGTTATAGATCTACTCAGGCTTCTAACTGCATTCCTATAACAATCATCTTCATTATTTACTTCTCTCCTAATATTATTCCTAATGCTAGACACAGTTATACCAAAGTTATATTCTACATTCTCCTTCTGGGTACTCTTTTTGGCTAACATATCAACTTTATCATGAAGGAGTAATCCAATGTGTGATGGGATCCATAGCAATTGTACATTAATTCCTTTGTCCCTAATTTTTGAGTATCTATACCTGGCTTCCCCAATGAGCATGTTGTTGGAGTCATTATATGAGTCAAGAGCCTTCAATGATGACATAGAATCAGTAATGATGATAGAGTCAAGCTCAATGTCATAGGTTAGCTTTAGCGCCATTAGGATTGCAAACAATTCAGTTTGCAGTGTAGACACCCAGTTGTTAATTCTTATGCCTAACTCAACAAATTTATTATCGTTCTTAACTAGGGAGGTGGCAACAAGAGCAGATGCAGCCCTGCCAGAAGACTCCTGTTTAGATCCATCAGTGTATATAACTTGTGATAACTTATTACTACCAGCTAGGTGAGAAATTTCTTCTTGAGCAGTTGCTCTAACAAGAGATTTAAGGAAGGGATTACTAGCAATAAGCTTCTTGGGAGGGACTTGTAGGTATGTGATATTAAATGAACACATCTTCCATGGAGGGGTGAAATGCTCTTGTTGCCTACAGTGATACAGTTCATGTAGGTTATAAAACTTAATGCAATTGCACGTTTTCACAATCCATTAGATCTGTGTGTATTTACCTCTAGACACTTGGTAAGATTCACTGTGACAGTGTCTGGTTCGTTTCTCAACATTCTAATACCGAGTACAGTGTTAATTTCAACAATCCTATCACTGATACTAGAAATACCAATCTCCTTCCTCATGTTAAGAACTTTTGTAGATCTGGGACAGCCAAGAATAATCCTGAGAGCTTCATTTTGCATTAACTCCAAGGGTCGGAGAGAAGTTTCTCTAGCTAATATCAACATGGGAGCAGCATAATCAATTAAGGACCTAACATAGGCTATGTACATCATTCTCACGATTCTCACATTAGCACCATAATTGGGATTGTAGCCAGCAACAGCTTTGAGAGCATTTAGCCTAGCTTTGCATTTCTTGTTTAGTTGTGGTATAGTGGATTTGTTAAAGGGTACATCTACACCAAGATATCTGTAAGTTTTAACGTAGCTAATGATTTCACCCTGCAAATAGATGGGTGGGGGATGTCGTTTGCTTGTTAATATCTTTGTTTTAGAGGAAGATATTATGAGGCCTAGTAGATTACAAATTGCTTGAACTTCATTAAGAATGGTATTCATCTTCTTATGCCCTGTTGTATGGATCATGATATCATCAACATAGCTTATAGCTATATGTTTAGGTGAGGCAGGTAGAGCATTTAGGAGAGCATTAATCAGAATATTAAATAGCATGGGACTAAGAACTCCTCCCTGCGGTGTACCTACAGACATTTCTTTAGAATCACTTCTGAAGCCTTAGTAAATGACAGAGGATACTCTATTTGACAGGTATCCTATTATCCAGCAGAGTAAGCTACCACCAATATTCATTTTGGCTAGCTCATGTAGTATAACGGTTCTGTTCGCAATATCAAATGCAGATTTTAGATCAAGAAAAGTGGTAAAACTAGTAGAGGTGTGTGCAGTGAGAAAGGTGGAAATACAGTTCTGCACACTTTTACCTTTCATGAACCCATAGAGGTAGGGCGAAAGTTGATGTCTGATTCTGTAGTACAGTCTGTTAAGCATCATTCTTTCAAAAGTTTTACAAAGACAACATGGTCCTTAGGCAAATTGATAAATTAAAACGTAACAAATCCCCAGGCCCTGATGAACTGTATGCAAGGGTTCTAAAGGAATGTAAAGAGGAGCTTAGCACACCTTTGGCTAATCTTTTCAACATATCACTACAAACTGGCATGGTGCCAGATAAGTGGAAAATGGCAAATGTGATACCTATTTTCAAAACAGGTGACAGGTCCTTAGCTTCGAACTATAGACCAATAAGCCTAACCTCCATAGTGGGAAAATTTATGGAATCAATAATTGCCGAGGCAGTTCGTAGCCACCTTGAAAAGCATAAATTAATCAACGAATCTCAGCATGGTTTTACAAAGGGGCGTTCCTGCCTTACGAATTTATTAACTTTTTTCACTAAGGTATTTGAGGAGGTAGATCATGGTAATGAATATGATATTGTGTATATGGACTTCAGTAAGGCTTTTGACAGGGTCCCACATCAGAGACTATTGAGGAAAATTAAGGCCCATGGAATAGGAGGAGAAATTTTTTCCTGGATAGAGGCATGGTTGACAAATAGGCAGCAGAGAGTTTGCATAAATGGGGAGAAATCAGAGTGGGGAAGCGTCACGAGCGGTGTTCCACAGGGGTCAGTGTTGGGCCCCCTGCTGTTCACAATCTACATAAACGACATAGATGAGGGCATAAAGAGCGACATCGGCAAGTTTGCCGATGACACCAAAATAGGCCGTCGAATTCATTCTGACGAGGACATTCGAGCACTCCAGGAAGATTTGAATAGACTGATGCAGTGGTCGGAGAAGTGGCAGATGCAGTTTAATATAGACAAATGCAAAGTTCTAAATGTTGGACAGGACAATAACCATGCCACATATAAACTAAATAATGTAGATCTTAATATTACGGATTGCGAAAAAGATTTAGGAGTTCTGGTTAGCAGTAATCTGAAACCAAGACAACAGTGCATAAGTGTTCGCAATAAAGCTAATAGATTCCTTGGCTTCATATCAAGAAGCATAAATAATAGGAGTCCTCAGGTTGTTCTTCAACTCTATACATCCTTGGTTAGGCCTCATTTAGATTATGCTGCACAGTTTTGGTCACCGTATTACAGAATGGATATAAATTCTCTGGAAAATGTACAAAGGAGGATGACAAAGTTGATCCCATGTATCAGAAACCTTCCCTATGAGGATAGACTAAGGGCCCAGAATCTGCACTCTCTAGAAAGACGTAAAATTAGGGGTGATATGATTGAGGTGTATAAATGGAAGACAGGAATAAATAAAGGGGATGTAAATAGTGTGCTGAAAATATCTAGCCTAGACAGGACTCGCAGCAATGGTTTTAAGTTGGAAAAATTCAGATTCAGGAAGGATATAGGAAAGTACTGGTTTGGTAATAGAGTTGTGGATGAGTGGAACAAACTCCCGAGTACAGTTATAGAGGCCAGAACGTTGTGTAGCTTTAAAAATAGGTTGGATAAATACATGAGTGGATGTGGGTGGGTGTGAGTTGGACCTGATAGCTTGAGCTACCAGGTCGGTTGCCGTGTTCCTCCCTTAAGTCAATGTGACCTGACCTGACTAGGTTGGGTGCATTGGCTTAAGCCGGTAGGAGACTTGGACCTGCCTCGCATGGGCCAGTAGGCCTTCTGCAGTGTTCCTTCGTTCTTATGTTCTTATGTATCAGGCTGTTGGGGTTAGGGATAGGCACAATGAGACTATTGGTCCAGGAAGTAGGAAGAACGCCCTCAATGTAACTGAGATTATACAGTGCCAACAAAGGGTTATCAGGCACGTGCCTTAGAGTTTTGAGAATATCATAGGTTATACCATCCTCTCCAGGAGCAGTTGATCGACCTTTGGTTAATGCATTATCTAATTCATACTCGGTAAAGAGGCAATCACTCTCATCAATATTTTGGCTCATAAAATTAATCAGTTTCAACATTTCTTCAGAAGTACTCTCTAAATTTTTTCTAATATGAGATGGAAGGCTTTCATGTCTGGATATTTTGGACCAGTCATTTATGAGGTCATTTGCTTTTTCAAGAGGAAAGGGATGAGCAACACTGCCAGTCTTTTTCCTGGTTATTTTATTTATACCTTTCCAAGCCAAGCTCAAAGGGGTGGACCTATTTAATCCACTAACAAACTGTTCCCATTCCTGTTGCCTAAGTTCTTCCTTTCTATTCCTTGCATTTGTTAGTGCAGCTTGGAACGTTCTGAGCAGGTCTGGGGTTCTACATTCACGGTATGCTTTACCTATCCTCCTAGCTGCATGTGTTAGATTGCGTAGCTGTGGATCATTATAGTATTTACATTGGTTTTTATTGTTATTTATAGTGGAGGGTCTTTGTTTCCTATTCCTGCCCACTTGATCTGTGAGAACACTCTCAATAGTGGTAATTAAATCATCATTAAATTTTTGTGTGCCAACGGGCTCGTAATTCTTATACCATTGATCCAAGTGGTTAATAAAGTTGTCTCTGTGTTCTGGTTTGAGAATAAGTTTCCTCCTTCTGTATTTAGCTCCTTGATTGCTGGAGATGTGATCAAGATTGACAGTTGTTAGTCTAGGGAAGTGATCAGATAGAAGATCATCAACTATGACAGAGTCATGCATCGTATATGATGTATTAAATCCAAGACACAGATCTAGTATGCCACCATATATGTGAGTAGGCTCAGTAGTGCCCACAATTCGAACATTATCATGCTCATTTAGCAATCTCACTAGTTTAGTTCCATTGGTGTTTGTTAAAGACCCACCAATATTCTTATGTCTGGCATTAAAATCTCCAAGAATGATGGTAGGTTCACTATTGATGCGATCTGGTAAAGCATCAGGTCGAAGCTGGTTCGCTGGGGCATAGAGATTAAAAATGTTTATGGAAAAATCGCCTGCATATACTTTAACACCATGATACTGCATGTTAACTCGACTCTGCAAGGAAAGGAGTGAATGTGGCAAGTTCTTTCTGACATACATCACACAACAGTTGGTTGACCTTAGGTTATAAGCTGCATATCCAGGCAAGTTTGGTGGAGGTGCTCCATCTTTCAATCTACATTCCTGCAAACAGATGACATCAATATTCTTGGTTGCACTAATATGATGTAAGTCAGGCAACCGCTTCCTGATGGAAGCAATGTTCCATGAAAAGATTTGTAATGTATCCATTGTAGTGAGTTATTACACTCTCTTGCTCATAAGATGGTAAAACTATTATGCTTTGACTACAGTGTGCAGACACTTAAGAGCAAATAGCATAGTTTGTACGTCTTTATTTTCAGGACCTTCATTTTTAAGTATTTTTCGACATCTTGGCAGCCAGTTAAAAGGCAAGTCTTGAAGGCAAGAGTCATGGGCTTCTTTCTCACAAATTGCTGGAAGCTGAACGGAGATTGCTGCACTTTTGACATCATCACCATGCTCAAGAGCATCATCCTGACTACATATATTTATTAAACTTGTCAGGATCTGTTCAAGATGCTCAATTTTTTTCTGGAAATTTGTTATAATATGAGGAAGGTCAGGCGAATCCAATGCCTCTCCGGAGGATGGCACTTCTGGGTTAGTGCTTTCTTTAACACCTATCACTTTAACAGGTACCATGGTTACATTGGTGTTCTCTGTTTCATCATTCATTGCAGGTAGGTCCTGTGCATCTGACTCATCTCCAATTTCCAGGGGGGTTACCTGTGTGGTGTCCGTCTGACTGTTGTAGTTGTGTGTATTGGGAGAAATGACAAACTCATCCCCATATTCAGGTGTAGCCATAGGTATCTGTAGTGGCAGACCAGTAGTTCCATATGTGCTAGCAGGGATGGCTAGCTCCTCCACAGCTGGTGTGTGTGATGGCATTCTGGTATCACCAGAATCATTTGCAGTGAGGTGGGGTTCTTGCACACTTTGCAGAGGTTCAGTCTCAGATCTGGCTGTGGTAGACTGGATGGCCTCATCCTCAGTTACCATTAAAGGACTGTTATCAGGTTTACATCGAAGGTTGTTTGGGTTCTGACTGCAGTCCTTGTGGGAAACTGTAACCCCAACTTCTTTACAGTTAATACACTTAAATTTTTGGCTGTCAGGGCCTACTGTGCATTCTCTAGTGGAATGTTTCCCAGCATACTTACCACACCAAGAATGTAGTATTCCACAGTCTACTGCAACATGGCCATAGTGCTGGCATTTGTAACACCTACGTTTAGGGGGTAGGTACACTTCGATGTTTAGGAAACGTAAACCATGCACCCAGATATTCCGGGGGAGGGGCACAGGACCCACCCAACTGGCAATAATTTGGGATTTTCCTTTAAGTCTTTTAGGCTTGATGATATGCTCACTTAGAGTCAGATGGGATGGGTCCATGCAGAGAGGGTATCCAAAGATTATGATACTGACCCATTTTTTAAAGTGGTGAGTGTCTGATGGAGGTCGGAGCAGCTTAATACCCCCATAAGGTGTACTAAGTAGATCATTGATCAGTTCTGCATTCTGTTCCACAAACACAAAGTTGTGTGTTTTTCCTAAATTGGATCCTTGAGTTAGGATGCTTGTTTACAGCTTCCATTAGCCATGCACACTTAGCAGGCAGCGGGGTGTTGTCAGGGAAGTTCAGCTTAACACATTCTTCCTTTGAAGAAAGACTTCTTGCAGCCTCTGTGCACCAAGGACGTTTAGTGTCACTTTGTGTACGAGTCAAGTGAGTCTGACTACGTCGACGCTCTAGCCCTTTCTCACTTTTTCTCTTTTGTTTACTTTTAAAGGTCTGGAAGCTATCATCATTTCCATCACCTGCTGAAACAGGTTCCTCTATAACAGTTGCCATGTTTGCCAGTGATGATATCTGGTGTAAGACTCACAACACAAGAATTCCTCGCTTATCTTTCCCTTATAGTTTATGCAAGAGTAAATATTCACTACAAAGTCAGAAGTCCAAAATAGATCACAAGACACAAGTGCTTAAGTTCAATGAACACCTCCAACCATACTCAACCCAGACCACCACCACTCAATACGACACACACCCCACCAAAAACACACTCAGAGACCTCTTGTATGTGTGTTAATAATATGGTACATATAATGATATAATGGATGGTACAGGCGAGGTCTTACACCTTATCACAAATTACAAAGATGAACAGAGAGAGAGAGAGAGAGAGAGAGAGAGAGAGAGAGAGAGAGAGAGAGAGAGAAAGTAGGTAATATTGAGCATAAAATTAGAATTCTGACATACATCACATTAAACAAGAGGTTCAAATTCAATGATAACTTCCACTTGAGTTAGTTCAGGCTACTGCCACCTAATGTACCTCACTGAAATAATAATATAGCAGACATCACAATGAACGCTGAAGACAACCTCTTACCCCAACCATAGATTGTAAACAGTATTACAAAAAAAAAAAAAAAAAAACACAAAAAAAAAAAAAAAAAAAAAAAAAAAAAAAAAACAAAAAAAAAAAAACTAGGTAATGTTACAATGACAATGAGATAAATCACTGTGGTGGACTTGCTTGGTCCATCCTGGGTAACTCACACGTTACTATGTTATACATGTATGCAAGCATAAGTGTGCAGCTGTAGATAGATGAACCAGTACCTAAACAATCTCACTTACACACGCGTTACTATGTATGACAAGTGTTACCAAGTACACCAAGTGTACACTTTATCACTTAGAATACACTTGTGTTGATGTAAATATAGGTGAGAGTGGTACTCCGCTGGTCGTAAAAAACACACTCAACTTCTCAAGGCCACACACTAGGCCCAGCTTCTGGAGAGTTACCAGTGTTTTAGTTTAATATGTTCATTATGTGTCAGTGCGAGTCTGCAGTCATTAACTTGGTGTATCAGAAGTTAAACACTACAATCCGGTTGATCAAATAGTCTAAAACAATTTACACAATGTATAACTAGAAGTATAACAATCGCAAATCCTTACACCTGTTGTCCTGTTCACCTAGCAGCAAATAGGTACCTGGGTGTTAGTCGACTGGTGTGGGTCGCATCCTGGGGGAAAAGATTAAGGATCCCAATGGAAATAAGTTAGACAGTCCTCGATGACGCACTGACTTTCTTGGGTTATCCTGGGTGGCTAACCCTCCGGGGTTAAAAATCCGAACGAAATCTTATCTTATCTTATCTTATCTTACTATTACAATTTTAACTAGGCGCTAGACCCACTAGATGGGATGGCAAGGAACATAGATGTTAACAGGCTGACTCTTGCTTAACACAGTTGAAAGGTAACCGAATTACTCAAGTAAGAAAGTATTCATGAAACTGAACATTATGCAGGAGTAAGCTTGTTCACAGTAAAAATACAAAGCATAAGTTACACACTCACACCACAGATGAACACTGCAATTTGAAATATTACTGGGAATTTAGCAGTAAAGTTTCAGTCTGAACGAGAAAATGTATTAGAAAACACAGCAATGACACTAGGACAAGCAACTTAATTATGTAACAGTATTTAATAGTTCAGTTACACTGAGCAGAGCATGTATTACACTGATTTATCAAATGTAAGGAGTCACTACACTGAAGTACACTCTGAGCCTTTTAAAGTCTTAATACAGGCTTACAAATGACAATTAACTGTTGGGGAAAGCAGCACTTAACACTTCTAGCACAAGTATGACAGATGAATGTTCACTGTGTACAAGCCAATCACCACAAGCTTACTATGTTTATAAGTGAACCTCTGGCATGTCCCACTCAAAATGTCAGTACTGCAATGCTCGTTAAATTGTTCTTAACTAAGCCACTACAGGAAACACTGGTATGCCAGCAGCACTGTAGGATGTATACATAGACATGCTGGGCCTTAGGACAGCTATAACTGCAGGCTGCCTTAGCTTGTTCTGGCTAGCTTTTAGTGCTGCTTTCAAGCTTGCTTGACTGTGCTTGCTAAGCCCGTGTCAACCACCTGGATATTTGGGAGATTATTTCCCAGTAAAAGTAGGCCTTAGACAAGGATGTGATGTCACCGTGGTTCAATATATTTACAGATGGGGTTGTAAGAGAAGTGAATGCTCGGGTGTTGGCAAGAGGTGTGGGGTTAAAAGATAAAGGATCAAACACAAAGTGGGAGTTGTCACAGTTGCTCTTTGCTGATGACACTGTGCTTTTGGGAGATTCTGAAGAGAAGTTGCAGAGGTTGGTGGATGAAACTGGTAGGGTATGTAAAAGAAGAAAATTAAAAGTGAATATAGGAGAGAGTAAGGTGATGAAGATAACAAAAATATTAGGTGATGAAAGATTGGATATCAGATTGGAGGGAGAGAGTATGGAGGAGGTGAATGTATTCAGATTTTTAGGAGTGGACGTGTCAGCAGATGGGTCTATGAAGGATGAGGTGATTCATAGAATTGATGAGGGGAAAAGGGTGAGTGGTGCACTTAGGAGTCTGTGGAGACAAAGAACTTTGTCCATGAAAGCAAAGAGGGGAATGTATGAGAGTATAGTTGTACCAACACTCTTGTATGGGTGTGAAGCATGGGCGATGAATGTTGCAATGAGGAGGAGGCTGGAGGCAGTGGAGATGTCATGTCTGAAGGCAATGTGTGGTGTGAATATAATGCAGAGAATTCTTAGTTTGGAAATTAGGAGAAGGTGTTATGCGCTCCGTGAAGGGTCTCTGTACATTTTCTAGGTCAGCAATTTCACCTTCCTTGAAAGGTGCTGTTAGTGTGCAGCAATATTCCAGCCTAGATAAGATAAGATAAGATAAGATTTCGTTCGGATTTTTAGCCCCGGAGGGTTAGCCACCCAGGATAACCCAAGAAAGTCAGTGCGTCATCGAGGACTGTCTAACTTATTTCCATTGGGGTCCTTAATCTTTTCCCCCAGGATGCGACCCACACCAGTCGACTAACACCCAGGTACCTATTTGCTGCTAGGTGAACAGGACAACAGGTGTATGGAAACGTGTCGAAATGTTTCCACCCGCCGGGAATCGAACCCAGGCCCTCCGTGTGTGAAGCGGGAGCTTTAGCCACCAGGCCACCGGCGACCTGAAGAGTGTCATCATGGGCTTGACTTCCTTAGTTTTGAAGGTTCTCATTATCCATCCTGTTATTTTTCTAGCAGATGCGATTGATACAATGTTATGGTCATTTGAAGGTGAGATCCTTCGACATGATCACTACCAGGTCTTTGACGATAGTTTTCGCTCTATTGTGTGGCTGGAATTTGTTTTATACTCTGAAGAAGTTTTAATTTCCTCATGTTTACCATATCGGAGTAATTGAAATTTCTCATCGTTGAACTTCATATTGTTTTCTGCAGCCCACTGAAAGATTTGGTTGATGTCCGCCTGGAGCCTTGCAGTGTCTGCAATGGAAGACACTGTCATGCAGATTCGGGTGTCATCTGCAAAGGAAGACACGGTGCTGTGGCTGACATTCTTGTCACCCTTGTCTGTGAGACACTGTGTGACCCTTGACACTGTGTGACCCTTGACACTGTGTGACCCTTGACACTGTGTGACCCTTGATACTGTGTGATCCTTGACACTGTGTGACCCTTGACACTGTGTGACCCTGGACACTGTGTGACCCTTGACACTGTGTGACCCTTGACACTGTGTGACCCTTGACACTGTGTGACCCTGGACACTGTGTGACCCTTGACACTGTGTGACCCTTGACACTGCGTGACCCTTGACACTGTGTGACCCATAACACTGTGTGACCCTTGACATTGTGTGATCTTTGACAATGTGTGACCCTTGACACTGTGTGACCCTTAACATTGTCGACCCTTGACACTGTGTGACCCTTGACACTGTGTGAACCTTAACACTGTGTGACCCTTGACACTGTGTGACTCTTAACACTGTTGACCCTTGACACTGTGTGACCCTTGACACTGTATGACCCTTAACATTGTGTGACCCTTGACACTGTGTGACCCTTGACACTGTGTGAACCTTGACACTGTGTGATCCTTGACACTGTGTTTCCATTGACACTGTGTGACCCTTGACACTGTGTGAACCTTAACACTGTGTGACCCTTGACACTGTGTGACCCTTGACACTGTGTGACTCTTGACACTGTGTGACCCTTCACACTGTGTAATCCTTGACACTGTGTGACCCTTGACGCTGTGTGACCCTTTACACTGTGTGACCCTTGACACTGTGTGACCCTTAACACTGTGTGACCCTTGACACTGTGTGACCCTTGACACTGTGTGAACCTTGACACTGTGTGATCCTTGACACTGTGTTTCCCTTGACACTGTGTGACCCTTGACACTGTGTGACCCTTGACACTGTGTGAACCTTGACACTGTGTGATCCTTGACACTGTGTGAACCTTGACACTGTGTGACTTTTGACACTGTGTGACCCTTGACACTGTGTGACTCTTGACACTGTCTGAGCCTTCACACTGTGTGATCCTTGACACTGTCTGACCCTTGACACTGTGTGACCCTTGGCACTGAGTGATCCTTGACACTGTGTGAAACTTGACACTGTGTGAACCTTGACACTGTTTGTCCCTTGACACTGTTTGTCCCTTGACACTGTGTGACTCTTGACACTGTGTGACTCTTGACATTGTGTGACTCTTGACACTGTGTGACCCTTAACACTGTTGACCCTTGACACTGTGTGACCCTTGACACTTTGTGACCTTTGACACTGTGTGAACCTTGACACTGTGTGATCCTTGACACTGTGTTTCCATTGACACTGTGTGACCCTTAACACTGTGTGAACCTTAACACTGTGTGACCCTTGACACTGTGTGACCCTTGACACTGTGTGACTCTTGACACTGTGTGACCCTTCACACTGTGTAATCCTTGACACTGTGTGACCCTTGATACTGTGTGACCCTTTACACTGTGTGACCCTTGACACTGTGTGACCCTTAACACTGTGTGACTCTTGACACTGTGTGACCCTTGACACTGTGTGAACCTTGACACTGTGTGATCCTTGACACTGTGTTTCCCTTGACACTGTGTGACCCTTGACACTGTGTGACCCTTGACACTGTGTGTACCTTGACACTGTGTGATCCTTGACACTGTGTGAACCTTGACACTGTGTGACCCTTGACACTGTGTGACCCTTGACACTGTGTGACTCTTGACACTGTCTGACCCTTCACACTGTGTGATCCTTGACACTGTGTGACCCTTGACACTGTGTGACCCTTGGCACTGAGTGATCCTTGACACTGTGTGAACCTTGACACTGTGTGAACCTTGACACTGTTTGTCCCTTGACACTGTTTGTCCCTTGACACTGTGTGACTCTTGACACTGTGTGACTCTTAACATTGTGTGACTCTTGACACTGTGTGACCCTTAACACTGTTGACCCTTGACAATGTGTGACCCTTGACACTGTGTGAACCTTGACACTGTGTGATCCTTGACAATGTGTTTCCTTTGACACTGTGCGACCCTTGACACTGTGTGACCCTTGACACTGTCGACCCTTGACACTGTGTGACCCTTGACACTGTGTGAACCTTAACACTGTGTGACCCTAGACACTGTGTGACCCTTAACACTGTTGACCTTTGACACTGTGTGACCCTTGACACTGTGTGACCCTTAACATTGTGTGACCCTTGACACTGTGTGACCCTTGACACTGTGTGAACCTTGACACTGTGTGATCCTTGAAACTGTGATTCCCTTAACACTGTGTGACCCTTGACACTGTGTGACCCTTGACACTGTGTGAACCATGACACTATGTGATCCTTGACACTGTGTGAACCTTAACACTGTGTTACCCTTGACACTGTGTGACCCTTGACACTGTGTGACTCTTGACACTGTGTGACCCTTCACACTGTGTGATCCTTGACACTGTGTGACCCTTGACACTGTGTGACCCTTTACACTGTGTGACCCTTGACACTGTGTGACCCTTAACACTGTGTGATCCTTGACACTGTGTGACCCTTGACACTGTGTGAACCTTGACACTGTGTGATCCTTGACACTGTGTTTCCCTTGACACTGTGTGACCCTTGACACTGTGTGACCCTTGACACTGTGTGATCCTTGACACTGTGTGACCCTTGACACTGTGTGAACCTTGACACTGTGTGACCCTAGACACTGTGTGACCCTTAACACTGTTGACCTTTGACACTGTGTGACCCTTGACACTGTGTGACCCTTAACATTGTGTGACAATGACACTGTGTGACCCTTGACACTGTGTGAACCTTGACACTGTGTGATCCTTGACACTGTGTTTCCCTTGACACTGTGTGACCCTTGACACTGTGTGACCCTTGACACGGTGTGAACCTTGACACTATGTGATCCTTGACACTGTGTGAACCTTAACACTGTGTGACCCTTGACACTGTATGACCCTTGACACTGTGTGACTCTTGACACTGTGTGACCCTTCACACTGTGTGATCCTTGACACTGTGTGACCCTTGACACTGTGTGACCCTTTACACTCTGTGACCCTTGACACTGTGTGACCCTTAACACTGTGTGATCCTTGACACTGTGTGACCCTTGACACTGTGTGAACCTTGACACTGTGTGATCCTTGACACTGGGTTTCCCTTGACACTGTGTGACCTGGAGGGCTCTGGTGGCCTGGTGGTTAACGCTCTCGCTTCACACGGTGAGGGCCTGGGTTCGATTCCCAGCCAGAGCAGAAACATTGGACGTGTTTCTTTCCACCTGTTGTCTATGTTCCCCATCAGTAAAATGGGTACCTGGGTGTTAGTCGACTGGTGTGGGTCGCATCCTGGGACACTGACCTAAGGAGGCCTGGTCACAGACCGGGCCGCGGGGGCGTTGACCCCCGGAACTCTCTACAGGTACAGGTACAGGTAAACAGACCCTTGACACTGTGTGACCCTTGACACTGTGTGACCCTTGACACTGTGTGATCCTTGACACTGTGTGAACCTTGACACTGTGTGACCCTTGACACTGTGTGACCCTTGACACTGTGTGACTCTTGACACTGTGTGACCCTTCACACTGTGATCCTTGACACTGTGTGACCCTTGACACCGTGTGACCCTTGGCACTGAGTGATCCTTGACACTGTGTGAACCTTGACACTGTGTGAACCTTGACACTGTTTGTCCCTTGACACTGTCCCTTGACAATGTGTGACCCTTGACACTGTGTGACTCTTGACATTGTGTGACTCTTGACACTGTGTGACTCTTGACACTGTGTGACCCTTAACACTGTTGACCCTTGACAATGTGTGACCGTTGACACTGTGTGAACCTTGACACTGTGTGACCCTTGACACTGTGTTTCCTTTGACACTGTGTGACCCTTGACACTGTGTGACCCTTGACATTGTGTGAACCTTGACACTGTGTGATCCTTTACACTGTGTGACCCTTGACACTGTGTGATCCTTGACACTGTGTGACCCTTGACACTGTGTGATCCTTGACACTGTGTGACCCTTGACACTGTGTGAACCTTGACACTCTGTGACCTTTGACACTGTGTGAACCTTTGACACTCTGTGATCCTTGACACTGTGTGACCCTTGACACTGTGTGAACCTTGACACTCAGTGGCCTTTGACACTGTGTGAACCTTTGACACTGTGTGATCCTTTACACTGTGTGACCCTTGACACTGTGTGATCCTTGACACTGTGTGACCCTTGACACTGTGTGATCCTTGACACTGTGTGACCCTTGACACTGTGAACCTTGACAATCTGTGACCTTTGACACTGTGTGAACCTTTGACACTCTGTGATCCTTGACACTGTGTGACCCTTGACACTGTGTGAACCTTGACACTTAGTGGCCTTTGACACTGTGTGAACCTTTGACACTGTGTGAACCTTGACACTGTGTAATCCTTGACACTGTGTTTTCCTTGACATTGTATGACTCTTGACACTGTGTGACCCTTGACACTGAGTGACCCTTGACAATGAGTGACCCTTACCAGAATATCACTTCCAAAATTATGAAAAAATTGGAAGCCAATATTGCTATCGCCTCTCCATGACCAAAAATTGAAGCCGATATCGGTGAATAATCTTGAAGAAAGCTCCGGGCGTCTCTCCTGCTATACTTCAAACAATATTCACAAATAACCCGCACGTAGGGTTATTTGTGTGTGGTTCCGCTCACAGCGTTGACTTTTCCGTCTTCAGACTATGTACTGAACCTTCTGTTCTTTAAAGTTTACGTTTCTATTAATCTCTAATTAAATTTGCAAATATATTTCCAAGCAATTTCCAGGAAATCTCCCTGGCGCTGGAAGGTGTACGGTGCGCACTGACTGGAGATTAGTTCCAACAGGCGTTAAGAAGTAAAGAAGATTAATAAATCCGTCTAAGAGGACTGAGTGTGCATTGTTGAGTTAAGGAATTGTGAGAATTCAATACTTTCACAAACATGATCTATTCCAGTCAAGGTATTATGGGTCTGTTGTCAACTGTTTTATCCTCAATATTATGGATGAGTTGCGAACTGTTCCATCCACATCATTGTTCTAGTCACAGATGTGTGTAGGCTCGCTACACCGTTCTTTATACACGGAATGTTGGGGAGGATTGTGAGGTGATGGAGCCACAAGATCAATAAAATATTACAATAAAAAGATAAACTGAAATCCGCAATGGAGGAGCAAAATACTCCTTGTATGTTGGGGAGGATTGTGAGGTGATGGAGGGTTAGATGGAGGAGGAAAATACTCCTTCAATGTTGGGAGGATTGTGAGGTGGAGGGTTAGATGGAGGAGGAAAATACTCCTTGTATGTTGGGGAGGATTGTAAGGTGATGGAGAGTTAGATGGAGGAGGAAAATACTCCTGGTATGTTGGGGAGGATTGTGAGGTGATGGAGAGTTAGATGGAGGAGGAAAATACTCCTGGTATGTTGGGAAGGATTGTGAGGCGATGGAGGGTTAGATGGAGGAGGAAAATACTCATGGTATTTTAAGGTGACGGAGGGTTAGATGAAAGAGGAAAATACTCCTGGTATGTTGGGGAGGATTTAGAGGTTATGGAGGGTTAGATGGAGGAAGAAAATACTCCTGGTATGTTGGGAGGATTGTGAGGTGATGGAGATTAAGATGGAGGAGGAAAATACTCCTGGTATGTTGGGAGGATTTAGAGGTTATGGAGGGTTAGATGTAGGAGGAAAATACTCCTGGTATGTTGGGAGGATTGTGAGGTGATGGAGGGTTAGATGGAGGAGGAAAATACTCATGGTATGTTGGGAGGATTTAGAGGTTATGGAGGGTTAGATGGAGGAGGAAAATACTCCTGGTATGTTGGGAGGATTGTGAGGTGATGGAGAGCTAGATGGAGAAGGAAAATACTCATGGTATGGAGGGAGGATTTTAAGGTGACGGAGGGTTAGATGAAGGAGGAAAATACTCCTGGTATATTGGGGAGGATTGTGAGGTGATGGAGAGCTAGATGGAGAAGGAAAATACTCATGGTATGGAGGGAGGATTTTAAGGTGACGGAGGGTTAGATGAAGGAGGAAAATACTCCTGGTATGTTGGGGAGGATTGTGAGGTGATGGAGGGTAAGATGGAGTAGGAAAATACTCCTGGTATGGGGGGAGGATTGTGGAGCGATAGAGAGTTAGATGGAGGTGGAAAATACTCCTGGTATGTTGAGGAGGATTGTGAGGTGATGGAGGGTTAGATGGAGGAGGAAAATACTCCTGGTGTGTTGGGGAGGATTGTGAGGTGATGGAGGGTTAGATGGAGGAGGAAAATACTCCTGGTATGTTGGGGAGGATTGTGAGGTGATGGAGGGTTAGATGGAGGAGGAAAATACTCCTGGTATGTTGGGGAGGATTGTGAGGTGATGGAGGGTTAGATGGAGGAGGAAAATACTCCTGGTATGTTGGGGAGGATTGTGAGGTGATGGAGGGTTAGATGGAGGAGGAAAATACTCCTGGTATTTTGGGGAGGATTGTGAGGTGATGGAGGGTTAGATGGAGGAGGAAAATACTCCTGGTATGTTGGGAAGGATTGTGAGGTGATGGAGGGTTAGATGGAGGAGGAAAATACTCCTGGTATGTTGGGGAAGATTGTGAGGTGATGGAGGGTTAGATGGAGGAGGAAAATACTCCTGGTATGTTGGGGAGGATGGTGAGGTGATGGAGGGTTAGATGGAGGAGGAAAATACTCATGGTATGGAGGGAGGATTTTAAGGTGACGGAGGGTTAGATGAAGGAGGAAAATACTCCTGGTATGTTGGGGAGGATTTAGAGGTTATGGAGGGTTAGATGGAGGAGGAAAATACTCCTGGTATGTTGGGAGGATTGTGAGGTGATGGAGATTAAGATGGAGGAGGAAAATACTCCTGGTATGTTGGGAGGATTTAGAGGTTATGGAGGGTTAGATGTAGGAGGAAAATACTCCTGGTATGTTGGGAGGATTGTGAGGTGATGGAGGGTTAGATGGAGGAGGAAAATACTCATGGTATGTTGGGAGGATTTAGAGGTTATGGAGGGTTAGATGCAGGAGGAAAATACTCCTGGTATGTTGGGAGGATTGTGAGGTGATGGAAAGCTAGATGGAGAAGGAAAATACTCATGGTATGGAGGGAGGATTTTAAGGTGACGGAGGGTTAGATGAAGGAGGAAAATACTCCTGGTATGTTGGGGAGGATTGTGAGGTGATGGAGAGCTAGATGGAGAAGGAAAATACTCATGGTATGGAGGGAGGATTTTAAGGTGACGGAGGGTTAGATGAAGGAGGAAAATACTCCTGGTATGTTGGGGAGGATTGTGAGGTGATGGAGGGTAAGATGGAGTAGGAAAATACTCCTGGTATGGGGGGAGGATTGTGGGGTGATAGAGAGTTAGATGGAGGTGGAAAATTCTCCTGGTATGTTGAGGAGGATTGTGAGGTGATGGAGGGTTAGATGGAGGAGGAAAATACTCCTGGTGTGTTGGGGAGGATTGTGAGGTGATGGAGGGTTAGATGGAGGAGGAAAATACTCCTGGTATGTTGGGGAGGATTGTGAGGTGATGGAGGGTTAGATGGAGGAGGAAAATACTCCTGGTATGTTGGGGAGGATTGTGAGGTGATGGAGGGTTAGATGGAGGAGGAAAATACTCCTGGTATGTTGGGGAGGATTGTGAGGTGATGGAGGGTTAGATGGAGGAGGAAAATACTCCTGGTATGTTGGGGAGGATTGTGAGGTGATGGAGGGTTAGATGGAGGAGGAAAATACTCCTGGTATGTTGGGGAGGATTGTGAGGTGATGGAGGGTTAGATGGAGGAGGAAAATACTCCTGGTATGTTGGGGAAGATTGTGAGGTGATGGAGGGTTAGATGGAGGAGGAAAATACTCCTTGTATGTTGGGGAGGATTGTGAGGTGATGGAGGGTTAGATGGAGAAGGAAAATACTCATGGTATGATGGGGAGGATTGTGAGGTGGAGGGTTAGATGGAGGAGGAAAATACTCCTGGTATGTTGGGGAGGATTGTGAGGTGATGGAGGGTTAGATGGAGGAGGAAAATACTCCTGGTATGGAGGGAGGATTTTAAGGTGACGGAGGGTTAGATGAAGGAGGAAAATACTCCTGGTATGTTGGGGAGGATTGTGAGGTGATGGAGGGTAAGATGGAGGAGGAAAATACACCTGGTATGGAGGGAGGATTTTAAGGTGATGGAAGGTTAGATGAAGGAGGAAAATACTCCTGGTATGATGGGGAGGATTGTGAGGTGATGGAGGGTTAGATGGAGGAGGAAAATACTCATGGTATGTTGGGAGGATTTTGAGGTTATGGAGGGTTATATGGAGGAGGAAAATACTCCTGGTATGTTGGGATGATTGTGAGGGTGATGAATTGTTAGATGGAGGAGGAAAATACTCCAGGTGTGTTGGGGAGGATTGTGAGGTGATGGAGAGCTAGATGGAGGAGGAAAATACTCATGGTATGGAGGGAGGATTTTAAGGTGACGGAGGGTTAGATGAAGGAGGAAAATACTCCTGGTATGTTGGGGAGGATTGTGAGGTGATGGAGGATAAGATGGAGTAGGAAAATACTCCTGGTATGGAGGGAGGATTTTAAGGTGATGGAGAGTTAGATGGAGGAGGAAAATACTCATGGTATGTTGGGAAGGATTGTGAGGTGATGGAGGGTTAGATGGAGGAGGAAAATACTCCTGGTATGTTGGGGAGGATTGTGAGGTGATGGAGAGTTAGATGGAGGAGGAAAATACTCATGGTATGTTGGGAAGGATTGTGAGGTGATGGAGGGTTAGATGGAGGAGGAAAATACTCCTGGTATGTTGGGGAGGATTGTGAGGTGATGGAGGGTGAGATGGAGTAGGAAAATACTCCTGGTATGTTGCGGAGGATTGTGAGGTGATGGAGGGTTAGATGGGGGAGGAAAATACTCCTTGTATGTTGGGGAGGATTGTGAGGTGATGGAGGGTTAGATGGAGAAGGAAAATACTCCTTGTATGTTGGGGAGGATTGTGAGGTGGAAGGTTAGATGGAGGAGGAAAATACTCCTGGTATGTTGGGGAGGATTATGAGGTGATGGAGGGTAAGATGGAGGAGGAAAATACTCATGGTATGGAGGGAGGATTTTAAGGTGACGGAGGGTTAGATGAAAGAGGAAAATACTCCTGGTATGTTGGGGAGGATTTAGAGGTTATGGAGGGTTAGATGGAGGAAGAAAATACTCCTGGTATGTTGGGAGGATTGTGAGGTGATGGAGATTAAGATGGAGGAGGAAAATACTCCTGGTATGTTGGGAGGATTTAGAGGTTATGGAGGGTTAGATGTAGGAGGAAAATACTCCTGGTATGTTGGGAGGATTGTGAGGTGATGGAGGGTTAGATGGAGGAGGAAAATACTCATGGTATGTTGGGAGGATTTAGAGGTTATGGAGGGTTAGATGGAGGAGGAAAATACTCCTGGTATGTTGGGAGGATTGTGAGGTGATGGAGAGCTAGATGGAGAAGGAAAATACTCATGGTATGGAGGGAGGATTTTAAGGTGACGGATAGATGAAGGAGGAAAATACTCCTGGTATATTGGGGAGGATTGTGAGGTGATGGAGAGCTAGATGGAGAAGGAAAATACTCATGGTATGGAGGGAGGATTTTAAGGTGACGGAGGGTTAGATGAAGGAGGAAAATACTCCTGGTATGTTGGGGAGGATTGTGAGGTGATGGAGGGTAAGATGGAGTAGGAAAATACTCCTGGTATGGGGGGAGGATTGTGGAGCGATAGAGAGTTAGATGGATGTACTCCTGTTGGGAGGATTGTGAGGTGATGGAGGGTTAGATGGAGGAGGAAAATACTCCTGGTATGTTGGGGAGGATTGTGAGGTGATGGAGGGTTAGATGGAGGAGGAAAATACTCCTGGTATGTTGGGGAGGATTATGAGGTGATGGAGTTAGATGGAGGAGGAAAATACTCCTGGTATGTTGGGGAGGATTGTGAGGTGATGGAGGGTTAGATGGAGGAGGAAAATACTCCTGGTATGTTGGGGAGGATTGTGAGGTGATGGAGGGTTAGATGGAGGAGGAAAATACTCCTGGTATGTTGGGGAGGATTGTGAGGTGATGGAGGGTTAGATGGAGGAGGAAAATACTCCTGGTATGTTGGGGAGGATTGTGAGGTGATGGAGGGTTAGATGGAGGAGGAAAATACTCCTGGTATGTTGGGGAGGATTGTGAGGTGATGGAGGGTTAGATGGAGGAGGAAAATACTCCTGGTATGTTGGGGAGGATTGTGAGGTGATGGAGGGTTAGATGGAGGAGGAAAATACTCCTGGTATGTTGGGGAGGATTGTGAGGTGATGGAGGGTTAGATGGAGGAGGAAAATACTCCTGGTATGATTTGGGGAGGATTGTGACTCCTGGTATGTTGGGAGGATTGTGGAGGGTTAGATGGAGGAGGAAAATACTCCTAGAGGTATGGAGGGTTAGATGGAGGAGGAAAATACTCCTTGTATGTTGGGGAGGATTGTGAGGTGATGGAGGGATAGATGGAGGAGGAGAATACTCATGGTATGGAGGGAGGATTGTGAGGTGATGGAGGGTTAGATGGAGGAGGAAAATACTCCTGGTATGATGGGGAGGATTGTGAGGTGGAGGGTTAGATGGAAGAGGAAAATATTCCTGGTATGTTGGGGAGGATTGTGAGGTGATGGACTAGATGAGGTGTATGGAGGGAGGAAGGTTAGAGGGTTAGGAGGAGGAAAATACTCCTGGTATGTTGGGGAGGATTGTAGAGGTGATGGAGGGTTAGATGGAGGAGGAAAATACTCCTGGTATGTTGGGGAGGATTGTGAGGTGATGGAGGGTTAGATGGAGGAGGAAAATACTCCTGGTATGTTGGGGAGGATTGTGAGGTGATGGAGGGTTAGATGGAGGAGGAAAATACTCCTGGTATGTTGGGGAGGATTGTGAGGTGATGGAGGGTTAGATGGAGGAGGAAAATACTCCTGGTATGTTGGGGAGGATTGTGAGGTGATGGAGGGTTAGATGGAGGAGGAAAATACTCCTGGTATGTTGGGGAGGATTGTGAGGTGATGGAGGGTTAGATGGAGGAGGAAAATACTTCTGGTATGGAGGGAGGATTTTAAGGTAATGGAGGTTCATATTGCCCAGGGTCCATGTTGCCCATGGTGCATGTTGCCCAGGGTTCATGTTGCCCACGGTCCATGTTGCCCAGTGTCCATGTTGCCCAGGGTCCATTTTGCCCACGGTCCATGTTGCCCACGGTCCATGTTGCTCATGGTCCATGCTGCCTACGGTTCATGTTGCCCACGGTTCGTGCTGCCCACGGTCCATGTTGCCCACGGTCCATGTTGCCCACGGTCCATGTTGCCCATGGTCCATGCTGCATACGGTCCATGTTGCTCATGGTCCATGTTGTCAACGGTCCATGCTGCCTACGGTCCATATTGACCAAGGTCCATGTTGCCCATGGTCCATGCTGCCTGCAGTCCATGTTGCCCATGGTCCTTGCTGAATACGGTCCATGTTGCTCACGGTCCATGTTGCCCACGGTCCATGCTGCCTACGGTCCATGTTGCCTCCGGTCCATGTTGCCCACGGTCCATGTTGCGCACGGTCCATGTTGCCCATGGTCCATGCTGCCTGCAGTCCATGTTGCCCATGGTCCTTGCTGAATACGGTCCATGTTGCTCACGGTCCATGTTGCCCACGGTCCATGTTGCGCACTGTCCATGTTGCCCATGGTCCATGCTGCCTACGGTCCATGTTGACCACGGTCCATGTTGCCCACGGTCCATGTTGCCCACGATCCATATTGCGCCCGGTCCATGTTGCCTATGGTCAATGATGCCTACAGTCCATGTTGCCCACGGTCTATGTTGCCCATGGTCCATGCTGCCTACGATCCATGTTGCCCATGGTCCTTGCTGCCTACGGTCCATGTTGCTCACGGTCCATGTTGCCCAGGGTTCATGTTGCCCATGTTGCCCAGGGTCCATGTTGCCCACGGTCAATGTTGCCAACGGTCCATGCTGCCTACGGTCCATGTTGCCCACGGTCCATGTTGCCCACGGTCCATGTTGCCCACGGTCCATGTTGCGCACGGTCCATGTTGCCCATGGTCCATGCTGCCTGCAGTCCATGTTGCCCATGGTCCTTGCTGAATACGGTCCATGTTGCTCACGGTCCATGTTGCCCACGGTCCATGTTGCGCACTGTCCATGTTGCCCATGGTCCATGCTGCCTACGGTCCATGTTGACCACGGTCCATGTTGCCCACGGTCCATGTTGCCCACGATCCATATTTCGTCCGGTCCATGTTGCCTATGGTCAATGATGCCTACAGTCCATGTTGCCCACGGTCTATGTTGCCCATGGTCCATGCTGCCTACGATCCATGTTGCCCATGGTCCTTGCTGCCTACGGTCCATGTTGCTCACGGTCCATGTTGCCCAGGGTTCATGTTGCCCATGTTGCCCAGGGTCCATGTTGCCCACGGTCAATGTTGCCAACGGTCCATGCTGCCTACGGTCCATGTTGCCCATGGTCCATGTTGCCCACGGTCCATGTTGCCCACGGTCCATGTTGCGCACGGTCTATGTTGCATATGGTCCATGAAGCCTACGGTCCATGTTGCCCACGGTTCATGTTGCCCACGGTCCATGCTGCCTACGGTCCATGTTGCCCACGGTCCATGCTGCCTACGGTCCATGTTGCCTCCGGTCCATGTTGCCCACGGTCCATGTTGCGCACGGTCCATGTTGCCCATGGTCCATGCTGCCTGCAGTCCATGTTGCCCATGGTCCTTGCTGAATACGGTCCATGTTGCTCACGGTCCATGTTGCCCACGGTCCATGTTGCGCACTGTCCATGTTGCCCATGGTCCATGCTGCCTACGGTCCATGTTGACCACGGTCCATGTTGCCCACGGTCCATGTTGCCCACGATCCATATTGCGTCCGGTCCATGTTGCCTATGGTCAATGATGCCTACAGTCCATGTTGCCCACGGTCTATGTTGCCCATGGTCCATGCTGCCTACGGTCCATGTTGCCCATGGTCCTTGCTGCCTGCGGTCCATGTTGCTCACGGTCCATGTTGCCCAGGGTTCATGTTGCCCATGTTGCCCAGGGTTCATGTTGCCCACGGTCAATGTTGCCAACGGTCCATGCTGCCTACGGTCCATGTTGCCCATGGTCCATGTTGCCCACGGTCCATGTTGCCCACGGTCCATGTTGCGCACGGTCCATGTTGCCCATGGTCCATGCTGCCTGCAGTCCATGTTGCCCATGGTCCTTGCTGAATACGGTCCATGTTGCTCACGGTCCATGTTGCCCACGGTCCATGTTGCGCACTGTCCATGTTGCCCATGGTCCATGCTGCCTACGGTCCATGTTGACCACGGTCCATGTTGCCCACGGTCCATGTTGCCCACGATCCATATTGCGTCCGGTCCATGTTGCCTATGGTCAATGATGCCTACAGTCCATGTTGCCCACGGTCTATGTTGCCCATGGTCCATGCTGCCTACGGTCCATGTTGCCCATGGTCCTTGCTGCCTGCGGTCCATGTTGCTCACGGTCCATGTTGCCCAGGGTTCATGTTGCCCATGTTGCCCAGGGTCCATGTTGCCCACGGTCAATGTTGCCAACGGTCCATGCTGCCTACGGTCTATGTTGCATATGGTCCATAAAGCCTACGGTCCATGTTGCCCACGGTTCATGTTGCCCACGGTCCATGCTGCCTACGGTCCATGTTGCCCACGGTCCGTGTTGCCCACGGTAAATGTTGCCCACGGTCCATGTTGCCCATGGTCCATGCTGCCTACGGTCCATGTTGCCCATGGTCCTTGCTGCCTACGGTCCATGTTGCTCACGGTCCATATTGCGCACGGTCTGCTGCCTACGTTCCATGTTGCCCAGGGTCCATGTTGCCCAGGGTTCATGTTGCCCATGTTGCCCACGGTCAATGTTGCCAACGGTCCATGCTGCCTACGGTCCATGTTGCCCAGGGTCCATGTTGCCCACGGTCCATGTTGCCCACGGTCCATGTTGCGCACGGTCCATGTTGCCCATGGTCCATGCTGCCTACGGTCCATGTTGCCCATGGTCCTTGCTGCCTACGGTCCATGTTGCTCACGGTCCATGTTGCCAACGGTCTGCTGCCTACGTTCCATGTTGCCCAGGGTCCATGTTGCCCAGGGTTCCAGTTACCCATCTTGCCCAGGGTCGATGTTGCCCACGGTCAATGTTGCCAACGGTCCATGCTGCCTACGGTCCATGTTGCCCAGGGTCCATGTTGCCCACGGTCCATGTTGCCCACGGTCCATGTTGCGCACGGTCCATGTTGCCCATGGTCCATGCTGCCTACGGTCCATGTTGCCCACGGTTCATGTTGACCACGGTCCATGCTGCCTACGGTCCATGTTGCCCACGGTCCATGTTGCCCACGGTCTTTGTTGCCCACGATCCATGTTACCCACGGTCCATTTTGTCCATGGTCCATGCTGCCTACGGTCCATGTTGCCCATGGTTCACGCTGCCTACGGTCCATGTTGCTCACGGTCCATGTTGCCCACGGTCCACGCTGCCTACGGTCCATATTGCCCACGGTCCATGTTGCCCATGGTCCATGCTGCCTACAGTCCATGTTGCCCATGGTTCTTGCTGAATGCGGTCCATGTTGCTCACGGTCCATGTTGCCCACGGTCCATGCTGCCTACGGTCCATGTTGCCTACGGTCCATGTTGCCCACTGTCCATGTTGCGCACGGTCCATGTTGCCCATGGTCCATGCTGCCTACGGTCCATGTTGACCACGGTCCATGTTGCCCTCGGTCCATGTTGTCCACGGTCCATATTGTACACAATCTATGTTGCCCACGATCCATATTGCCTCCGGTCCATGTTGCCCATGGTCAATGCTGCCTACGGTCCATGTTGCCTACGGTCCATGTTGCCCATGGTCCATGCTGCCCACATTCCATGTTGCCCATGGTCCATGCTGCCCACATTCCATGTTGCCCATGGTCAATGCTGCCTGCAGTCCATGTTGAACACGGTTCATGTTGCCCACGGTCCATGCTGCCCACTTTTAATGCTGTCCAGGGTCCATACTGCCCACCGTCCATGCTGCCTAAGGTCCATGCTGCCCACGGTCCATGATGCCTACTGTCCATGCTGGCTACGGTTCATGCTGCTCACAGTCCATGCTGCCTACAGTCCATGCTGCCCACGGTCCATGCTGCCCAATGTCCATGCTACCTAAGGTCCATGCTGCTCCACTGTCCATGCTGCTCACGGTCTATGCTGCCCACAGTCCATGCTGAACACGGTCTATTCTGCCCACTGTCCATGCCGCTCACGGTCCACGCCGCCCATGGTCCATCCTGCCTACGGTCCATGCTGCCCACGGTCAATGCTGCCTACGGTCCATGCTGCCTACAGTCCATGTCCGTGGTCCATGCTGCCTACGGTCCATGTCCGTGGTCCATGCTGCCTACGGTCCATGTTGCCTACGTTTCATGATACCCATTGCCCATACTGCCTATGGTCCATGCTGCCCCAAGGTCCATGCTGACTCCGATCCATGCTGCCTGTGAAGGCTTACTCAGCCCTGTAACAACTTCAGACAGTATTACCAAGGCTGGCTCCTCCTCAGGAAAATTAATGTATAGAAAAAGAATAAAAACTGACAAACATAAACACTTTATTATTTAGAAAATATAAAATATAAAACACTTAAATATGAAATATTGATCCTACATTAAAGAAAATGAAAAATGAAAAGTATAAATATCTGAATTCAACGCTAATATAAATAAAACTTGGGTGTCTGGTGTTGGTGACACTGCGTGTTGTTGAAATCGTAGCCGCTGCTGATGATGGGGGGGTCGCAGGTGTTGGTTACAACCCACTGGCTAGTTCTTCACAGTATAGCCCTGAATAATCCGTCCAGATGACAGTAAAGCAGGTTTTTTCCACTGCAATGATGAGGGGTTATATCCTGCCACTTACATACACAAACAGGTAAGTGGATCAGAATTTGGGACATCTCAGGACGTTAGTCCATCTCCTTCAATTCTACTCGTTGATTGGCAGGTGACCCTCTCTGTCATCCAAGCTGGAAAGATAGACAGGTTACCCACTGCTTAAGAAATCACTCTCCATGATAAGTACAATACCTAAAAGACGTGGTGATTATTACAACAGTCAACTTAGAGCAAGACTGAAAGGACTAAGTTTATTATTGGTCAAAAGTGAAGCTTTCAACCAATAAATCCACTAGAATACAAGGCAGGCATGTACTTACAGTAGTGCTCTGAGCTGTGAGTCTAGTGATTACAAGTCACCTTTCGGAGGGGGGGGGGAAGAAGGAGTGGAAGGGATAGTGGGAGCTAGACTGACCCTACCTTAACAAGCAGCCGGCAATCAAACTATCACTTTAGGGGTGGGGGAAAAAAGGCGGGAATAGCGGGAGCTAGACTTACCTTACCTTAACAAGTAGCCAGCAAGCAAACTATCACTTTCGGGGAGGGAGAAAAAGGGGAGGGGAGGGGAATAGCGGGAGCTGGACTTACCTTACCTTAACAAGTAGCTGGCAATGAAAATATTGTTACTATATACTCCATCGCTACTCCAATCTATTGAACTTTTCCCTCACACTCCCCCATACCAAGACTTATAGTCAAGGAGTATAAGAATAGGCGAGGAAAAAGTTCTAACATGTGGAAGTCGCGTAAGGCAACAAATCTTCTACTGACAGTCACGACTTAACCAATCAGAGAAATAATTGGATGAACCATTGATATACACAATATGGAACTTAAAAGCCTGGAGTGCCAATGTCCACCTCAAGAAGCGACTGTTGGTTCCTCTAAAAGTTTCTAGGTATATCAAAGGTTTGTGGTCCATTTCTAAAATGAATTCTTTTCCCAGCAGATCAAATTTAAGTTTGGAGATACCCCACACAAGGGCCAAACATTCTTTTTCTATGGTGGAGTATCTCGTTTCTGCGGGAAGGAGTTTCTGGCTTAGGAAGCATGCAGGGAAGGGAGTACCATCATGGAATTGTAGTAACACCACACCTAAGCCAGTATTGGAGGCATCAGTTCTCAAACAAAATGTTTTATTAATATCTGGAATCTTAAGTATAGGGTCTTTCGAAAAGATACTTTTAATCTCATTAAACTTTTCCTGAGCTACGTCGGAAAGTTCAAGAGGTTCCTTCACAGACTTTTTAAGGAAGTCGGATAAGATGCCTGTAAGATCAGTAAGGTTCGGGATAAACCGTGCATAAAAATTTACAGAACCAAGAAAGCTACGCATGAGCTTCTTGGTTTTGGGGAATTTAAATTCCAATAAAGCTTTGATAATACTGGGAAGAGGCTGCAGAGAGTTATTAGAAAGTATCAGTCCAAGATATCTAATCTTGTTGTACCCAAGGAAGCATTTCTTCGGCTTGGCAGTAAGGCCATATGAGCGTAACCTACGTAAAACTGATGTTAATGTTTGGATATGCTCACCCCACGTGGATGTCATTACGTAAATGTTATCAAAATAAACTGAAACATTTGGCATATTACCCAAGACCTTTCTCATCAGTCTCATGTAGGTAGCACAGGCAGTTACCAAACCGAAGGGCATAGTTCTATATTGCATCAGTCCTTGGTGTGTAGGAAAAGCAGTGTACTGCTTAGAAGAAGGATCTAACATTACTTGATATGCCTGCGCAATATCAATCTCTGAAAAGAAGGAAGAGTCATAAAATTTGTGTAGATCGCTATCTATTAACGGCATAGGCTCAGCATCCCACCGAGTGATAGCATTAAGGCCTCTGAAGTCAATAGCAAGTCTATATGAATCATCCTCCTTCTTAACCATGACTACTGGTGAGCAATATGCAGATACTGAAGGTTCAATGATCTTTAGTTTTAATAATTTGTCTACCTCTCGGTCAAATGCATCCCTAAGGTGAACTGGAACTAGGTATAATTTTCGTTTGATAGAACTGTCCGTCACTAAGTCAATCTTATGGACTACCGTCGAGGTAACACCTGGAATATCAGTAAAGACGTGTGAAAAGTTACTCACACATTGAAGTAGGTCATGTCTCTTATGGTCATCCGAAGATTCATTAATATTAATGTTGGTTGCATCCGAGTGGTCAAAAGTCACCAAGTCATGTAGTTCTTCATCATAGTCTAAGTTAGAGGTGTCAATTACGCACACTTTACATTCTTCAGTCGTCGTATCAAGTTCGTGTGGAAAAACTAAGTCAAAGTTATTAAAGCAGTTAACCGAATTTCTTCGGTAATATTTCTTAAGGATGTTGATATGATAAAGCTTAGGTTTCCCCTTGACTTCTATGAGATAGTCAACTTTCCCACAAATTTTTAATACTTTATATGGACCTTTCCATGCTACTAATAATTTATTTGATTTGATAGGCAAAAGTACCAGAACTTCATCTCCTACTTTAAAACTTCTTCTCTGACTTTTGGAATCAAAATAGGTTTTGTACTGGTCCATTGACAAGCTTAAGTTTGTCGAAACTATATCAGAGGTCTCCTCAAGTTTGGATCTAAGGTCAAGGAGAAACTGGTAAGAAGACTGAACCTCAGCATTTACCTTCTCATTAGTCCATAAGTCATGAAGGATGGACAATGGACCTCTGGCCTGTCTACCATAGAGAAGTTCAAAAGGTGAAAACCCCAAAGAGTCACTGGGAACTTCCCTCATGGCAAACAAAGCACAGGGTAGGTAACGATGCCACTCCTTAGGTTTAAGGGAGCACAGTTTCCATAAAATGGACTTGAGAATCGAATGCTGGCGCTCAATCCTCCCATTACAGCTGGGATGATAGGGTGTGGTGAAGAGAGGCTTCACTCCCAGAAGTTGATATAGATGTTGCATTAAGTCAGATGTGAATTGTGTCCCACGGTCAGACAAAATTTATCTAGAGATGCCCACTCTGGAGAAGATGGACAAAAGGTCTTCAGCCACCTCTGTAGTGGTTATGGTCTTTAAAGGTAAAGCTTCAGGGAAACTCGAAGCATAATCAACTAATGTTAATATATATCTATGTCCCCCAGATGAAAGTGGAGATAAAGGACCAACGATGTCAATAGCTACTCTTTTAAAGGGTACCGTAAAGACTGGCATTTTGACCATAGGTACTCGCCTGGTACCTCGGGAGGATGACAGTGGGCAAACTTTACACGATCTACAATAAGTAGTGACATCTGAGGACATTTTTGGCCAAAAATAGGTTTCCCTAATTTTATTTAAGGTTTTACGATGCGAGAAATGTCCGGCCACTGGCAGGTCATGAGCCATTTTAAGAACAGTCTCTCTGCATTGACTTGGAACAACTAAGATGGAATAGTCTATCTCATCTGAATTTAATTTGAATACTGACTTGTACAAGATACCTTTTATATATTCAAATTTATATGAAAAGTTTTCCTTTGGATAACTTGATTTTGTTTAGCGGCATTATGGCAATTCTGAAGAGAAGGGCAATTACGTTGTAAATTGACAAAGGAGTCCTTCAATATATCTAAAGGTTTAAAGTCAGGGAAAATCAAAGGATGGATAGTAGGAGAAGCCTGGGCTTTGGTCTGAGCCCTAGTCAAGACATTTATGGTATCGGAGGTGATATCTTCACTTTCATCTAACAAGTGAGCCGGTGATCCTACTACCTCGCTTTCGAGAGTAGCATCACTGGTTTTTAATTCCACATGAATCTCGCGAGACATTGTCTCATCTGAACTTTCGAGGGGCTTCTCTGACTCTACAGGAAGAGGATCTGAAAAGCTTATGTCCACATTTGGTGATGAAAGGTCAACCTCAGAAGGAAGAATGGCACCTTTTACATTACCTGTTAGTACGGAGCAAGAAGTGATGGGAGCTAGTACGGCTTCAGACCAACCTGTGAACCATTTAGACCTAATGTAACAACGGATGGTAGGAAAAGTGTCCGTACGGCCCAAGTAGTCTGAAAGTATAGCAGAGGAATGAGTTTCTTTAAGGTTAGGGAACAGCTTCTCAGAAATGACTGTACATGTGCATCCAGTGTCTCGTAAAATGGTAGATACATTAAGTCCATTAACTGTTCCTGAACAGAAGGGTGCTTGGTCATTACAGTCTTTAAAACATCTTCCAACTTTTTGGACCTTCTTAGAAGGACAATCTGGACGTTTATGTCCCTTAACACCACACAAATGAAAAACAGGAATAAAAGAAGTCATTTTACTTTCCACTAGAGGCTTTGATTTCTTAAGGTCTGATTAACCCTTGCCCTTAGGGTTCGATCCCTTTAGGTCTTTTTAGGAATTGTGAGCCTCAGCATGCAGGTCAGCAGCCTCAGCAACTTCCTCAGCTTTAATCAGGTTACGTTCTCTGATGAATGTTCGTATCTGGTGAGGAAGAGCTGTCAGGAACTGGTCAGCAACCATGAAGTCTCTAAGAGATTCATAACTGTGATCAATTCCTGAACTCTCTATCCAAAAGTCGAACAAACGAAAGAGTGTTACTTGTAACTGCTGAAAGTTTTGGCCAGGCTGTAAGGTGGCATACCTGAAATCTTTCCTGTAAGAATTAGTAGTTTTTTGATATGCTTTAAGGATTGCCTTCTTCAGTAGGTTATAATTACATATGATATCCTGCGATAAAGTTGCATAGATATTCAAAGCGGTACCAGAAAATAACATACCTAACCTGGTAGCCCAGGTGTCAGCAGGCCATTCACAGAGGGTAGCGGTATTTTCAAACCTGATAATGTATGAAGTAATGTCTTCACCCTCTGTGAAGGGACGTAAATTAGGTGTTGGAATATGTGCACTAACTGCATGATGTTCAGTTACTCCTACCTCTAATTGTTGTTGTGTAAGAGTTAACTTTTTATTCTCTAATTCAAGGTGAGCTTTTTCGAGTTCGCGATCCTTTTCTCTCTCTCTATTAAGTCAAGTTCTCTAGCTTTTTCCTCACGTTCTCTAGATTTCTCCTCACGTTCTCTAGCTTTTTCCTCACATTCTCTAGCTTTTTCCTCAACTTCTCTATCCTTTGCTCTTTCCTCAAGTTCCCTTAATTTAACTTGTTCTTCACGTACTCTAGATCTCTCATCACGATCAAGCCTATCATGCTCCTTTTTGTCTTCTCTCTCTCTTTCTAACTGTCTTTCTTGGATTTCTCTCTCAATTCTCTCTCTCTCCTTTTTCTCTTCTCTTTCGATTCTCTCTCTCTCCTTTTCTTATTCTCTTTCCCTTTCTAACGTCTTTCTTCTCTCTCAATTCTCTCTCTTTCAAGTCTTTCCTGGATCTTAGCACTAATGAAAGATTCTAAATTTTTCCCTGTTATTCCTAACTTACTTCCAGCGTTCATCCAAAACTGGTATTCCTCCATACTTGCAAGAATAACTTAAACTATCAGGGGAAATGAAACGGGTATTAAAGAAAACGGAGGGTTCAATTCCTGCTCCGCTCAAACTGTAAATAAACCAGAGAGCTCGTTCCCTACTTCAATTAAACAATATGTATTAATTAAAACAAAGGCTTCTATGCCGGCTCCGAGCAACCAGTAAGTAGAATGGGGTCACTTGACCATCCAATCTTCTCACCAACAAATCAAGAGTGTCCTACGACAGTTCCCTTGATAAAATAAAGAGCTCAATGAAACAAATTGTCACTGGAAAATCTCGGGTCCCTAGAGTCTAATCCTCCAAAGTGTTTCAAGCTCCAACAAAAAGGTGGCAGAATTAAATATTATATCCTGCCTGACTTGACTTACAATAAATTGAGACTATAACAATCACCAAATCTTTTAAATACCTGTACCGTAGTCCTACCATAGAGAATGATTACTCATGGCTGGTGGTAACCGTCTGTGGTATGCGGTGTTGAAGTTCCAATGGTAGATTCGAGATGGAGTTGAATCTTGATTCAGTCGAGTTGATCCTGGCAAGGTCGCCACTTGTGAAGGCTTACTCAGCCCTGTAACAACTTCAGACAGTATTACCAAGGCTGGCTCCTCCTCAGGAAAATTAATGAATAGAAAAAGAACAAAAACTGACAAACATAAACACTTTATTATTTAGGAAATATAAAGCACTTAAATATGAAATATTAATCCTACCTTAAAGAAAATGAAAAATGAAAAATATAAATGATATCTGAATTCAACGCTAATATATATATATATATATATATATATATATATATATATATATATATATATATAACTTGGGTGTCTGGTGTTGGTGACACTGCGTGTTGTTGAAATTGTAGCCATTGCCGATGATGGGGGGGGTCGCAGTTGTTGATGACTACCCACCGGCTCGTTCTTCACAGATTTTCTAGCCGTCAATAATCCGTCCAGATGACAGGAAAGCAGGTTTTTTTTTCCACTGCAATGGTGAGAGGTAATATCCTGCTACTTGCATACACAAACAGGTAAGTGGATCAGAAATTGGGACGCCTCAGAACGTTAGTCCATCTCCTTCAATTTCTACTCGTTGATTAGCAGGTGACCCTCTCTGTCCTTTCAAGCTGTAAAGAGAGACAGATTACCCACTGCTTAAGAGTTCACTCTCCATGATAAGTACAATACCTAAAAGATGTGGTGATTATTAAAACATTTTAACCTATCAAGACTGAAAGGACTAAGTTAATTATTGGTCAAAAGTGAAGCTTTCAACCAATAAGTCCACTAAAATATGATCAGGCGTGTACTTACAGTAGTGTTGGGAGCTGTGAGTCGAGTGATTTACTGTTTGACCGGAGCCCCACACGTCACCTTTCGGGGGGGGGGAGAAGGGAGGGGAAGGGATAGCGGGAGCTAGACTGACCCTACCTTAACAAGCAGCCGGCAATCAAAGTATCACTTTCGGGGAGGGGGAAAAAGGGGGGGAATAGCGGGAGCTGGACTTACCCTACCTTAACAAGTAGCCGGCAATGAAACTATTGTTACTTTATACTCCCTCGCTACTCCTATCTATTGAACTTTTCCCTCACACGCATGAACATCCACACTGGTAATTATCATAGTGGGTCCATCGGGAGTCATAATCGTTGGTGTCAGGCTACCCATACTATCATCGGACGCTACTGGGGTGGGTGGTTGTGCTGTACACTCCTCGACTGCACTATATAATTCCAGAAACAATACAGGGAGGCCTAGCTTGACCTCAGGTGACGGAACAGCATCAGTTGACGGCACTGCCACACCCTCATCAGCAACACTCTTGTCCAAATAAGGCAATGTCACACACGGCGAGTCAGGTGTAGTGGCAGGTGCACTGCGGGAAGGCTGTTGAGGCATTGGTGTCACACGGGCGCCCTCGGCTACCATGGACTCAGGGGTTTGTGTAGGAGCATTTGAAGCTACACGTTGTTCACCTTGTCAAGATTGCCGACGATCACCTTGATATGCCATGTGTCCATAAGCGCCGCATAACCGACACATCTTCCTTTGCCCCCGGGTAATACACATATACCTGAGTATGGAACACCTCGAGGGCGACAAAAGACGGAATGGGCATTTTGACAGACATTGTCACTGAAAACTACCCATCAGGTTTACCTTCAAACAGGCCCTGGCCCCAGACACCTGCATTAGTCTGGTGGATCGTTCCATATTTGGTGAATGCGTTACGGATTTCATACTCATCAACTTCAAAAGGAACTTTACGAATCTTGTCCCACTTGTAAGTGCGGGACACGTCCTGAAGACACACTGCCACAGTTGGGGTCACTTGACGTAATATATATTGATATCTGTGGACGACATCTTCATACATCGCAGCAGTTGTGAAGCTGACAAAAACCCGGGAAGCATCGTTTATGGAAACTCCATAGATGTCTTCATTGGTGATCTTATATGTGTTTTGCAGGATCTGGAGGACATCAGCATTATGATCCAGCAAAGATCCCTGCAGAAGTTCTACACAAACGGTGTTAACCCGTCACCGGCTACCCTCCATTTTGTAGGGTAAAGTCAATTTTCGCCACCAGAGGGCCAGGCACGGAGCAGACAACTGTACACCCAGGAACCTGGGAGGCAACTCTACGTCCCGTAAATCTAGCTTTTAAGGTGTGGCCAGGTATAGGTTCCTGCACCAGCACCTTGTCTCCTGGATTGAAGGAGCGAAACTTTGAGTGTCTGTCATATCTCTGTTTCAGAGGTATGAGCTGTTTTGAAGTTAGCCTTAGCCAACTAACATGCCATCTGCAACCTTGAAGAAGGGTTGTAGAGTGTTATGCAGGCGTCTTCTCCCACCCATCCTTCCTTGAGCACTCACAGAGGACCTCGTTTGTTGTGCCCAAAAGATTAGCTAAAACGGACTGTACCCT